>NC_056726.1:691320737-691432328 GCF_019279795.1 Protopterus annectens | reverse complement strand
CACACTCAGGCCAGCTACATATTTGTAGGAGGTTCCAGAACTACATACAGAGTATGAATAGATTTGTTGTATGCATTGTATAGCAATGGTGTTACAGGGTTTGTGTGTACATACTAGTTTAATCAAACGAAACAAGAACGAGCCAGGAATAATATTGAAGCCACTGAGCAGAGCCAAAGAAAAAAACTTTGTGAATCCAAAATTTTAAACACTTTTATTGCACACGAAGAACAGGACCAAGTTGAACAAGTGCTTTCGCTCGGATATTCCGAGCTTTATCAAGTTAACATCCCAGTGTGTAGCAACTACTTTCTTGTCCTAATTGTAATTTCAAATTCATGATTCTTGAACAGGTGAATCATGACGTGAGAGGTGGTGACTGGGAATCCAACCTTGAATACAGGGAGTTGGTGTGCTGGAAATTGGCCTGGGTTGAATGACACAATTAGTTTGAAACCAGTTTTAAAACTTAGAAGAGCAAGATTATGAGATAGGTTTAAATTATACTGATAAATTACATATACATTTTTTACAAACAGCCTGTCTTTTCTTTCCTTTTTCTTTTGCTCATCCTCCCCTATAGTATATGGTAGATATTGTTTTTTAACACATTTTAATTTTTAGGCTATAAATTTGTAGGTACCATGTATAATAGTTTTGAACATTACAAAAGTGTTTTTAGAATATTTAATATTTTAACTGATAACATTTTATCTGATTTAATGTGTTGTATTAGTTAAGTTGTATTTGATGAATGCCAACAGTTACATTTTACACTCTGGACATGTTTAATGCATCATGGCTATGAACACTTTTTAAAAATTATTAGTACTAGTTATTCTACTTGTTCAGAACCACAAGAGTCTGTGGTAAGATTTTAATTGATTAATTTAATTGATTGATTAATATACTACTGTTATTACTTAAGTAGTTGCTACACACTGGGATGTTAACTTGATAAAGCTCAGAATATCCGAGAGAAAGCGCTTGTTCTACTTGGTCCTGTTCTTCATGTGCAATAAAAGTGTTCAAAATTTTGGATTCACAAAGTTTTTTTCTTTGGCTCTGCTTAGTGGCTTCAATATTGTACATACTAGTTTAACTTGGAATGCAGTCTGTTTGCATAGCTCTCAACTCTGGGCCTATCCTCTTGATGGCCAGAGGTGGCCTATTATGTTAAGTCTGTCCACCACATAAGTCTTGTGTCAGATATATCACTGGCAGTGTGTGTGCTGAGTGCCATCAGTACATGGCTACATCTATTTTTGTTTCTAACTTCATATTCCTGACTAAGGGTATGCTGCAGACTATCCTGTAACACCAGCGACATACTTAGTGTATGACAACAATTTTACACATATGAGCCTGTGTTCAGCCTTTGTCCTCCACCTACATACCAGGTTTTGCACATATGACATGCTGTTAGGGGTTGTTCTGTAGTGGGCTGTGAGTATGTTATGCTGCCATTCCTGCCATCAGTCCACTGCTGTTGTGTCCCCCACACATACTGTGAGATTGGGGCCATATATGTGTGGACTTCACCTACACAATACATGTGTGCCCTTATGCACTCCAGAGGCCAGTGTATGTAACAGTGTTATATGGCCCTTTATTATTGAGTCTGGGGGGGGTGCACCATAACTAATCTTTATTGAGTCTAGTGGGGGATGCACCATAACTAATCTAGGCTGTTAGAACATGTGGGGGTATCAGGGGTAAGCTGTCTTAGGATATCTGGATGTACATTACCATACAATCCACCTTGGGTAAATGCAGGTCTACTGCCTCCTGCCATACAGACTGTTCTGTTTGTCAGTGTGATTGCGATAGTGTCAGTTATGCCTTGTTATGTAACAGTTACATCACATTGTGTCAACTGAGGTCTTTACCCCCTAGGGAATGTGTACAGAGTGTAGATAGAGGCTACTGACCTATACACCTGCATTACTTACTGTTGATTGTTTGGTATCCTGTGGCCTAGTCTGTCTTTACTATTGTACCACTTGAAGGCCTCGGCCTGGACAGCAACATATGTAAACCTTTCCAGACTACTGTATTAGTATAACTGTTTCACAGTTGCATTTCTCTTTTATATGGATGTCAGTGTCTAAACAGCTATATGACATGGCATATACAATTGTAATGGTACACAAATAAAACTTTCCTATATATGCAAACCTGTGTGTGGTGTTATATCCTTTGACCTCTCTGTGAGTATATGTTGCAGGCAATAATTGTTATTTGTATGGGTGGCTCATACAGTGTCCAGTTGGTAAGGTGGTAACTGTAGACATAGTGGCTGTTCCATATTGTGAGCACCTTCTACATATGTATCTTCCTATATTTCTGCATGTGTATGTGTAGTTACATATATATATATATATATATATATATATATATATATATATATATATATATATATATATATATATGTGTGTGTGTGTGTGTGTGTGTGTGTTTATATATATATATATATAAAGGCACTTTTGAGCAGTTGTAAGTGGGTTTCCGTGGAAGTAAGCACTGCTAACTGTTGGTTACAGTTTCTTATACTCAGCTTTTCAATTGCTTAACCTGTGTAGGCATTGCTTAAACCCATGCAAACAGGCTTAAACCTGCTTACTGCTGCTTAAAAGTGCTTACTCCTGCTTACTCCCACGCTAATTTTTTTTAAAGAAAAGAAAAAAAGGGTTGATAGGAAAGTGGTGAAAAAGGGGCACAAAGAGGGAAAGACAGTAGGAAAATAGCTAGGGATGTGCAGGAAGGGTGTAGGGGAGGTCCATAGCTGCCCATTTCTTCTACAGCAACAGCTGTGCATATACACTGAATTTGGAGGTAGATTTGGACACTCAAACCCCTGAGAGAGGGGTGAGGATCACACGAATATGTTGTGATACCAATTAGACCAGATTACATGTGTCCAATGGACATGTGTGCAAAATGGACAGCTGTGTATGGGGCGAAGTTTTTTTTTTTTTGGAACAGATTGCCCTTTTTTTTTTTTAGGTGAGAGTGGGATGTTGGGGAGGGATAGTAGGTATATTTGGGGAGGTAGTTTGGGAAGGTTAACAGACAAGGCAAACAAGACACATGCAGGGATGGTATATGACACATGTGGGGGGTAGACACCTTGATGGGGAGGGGTGTTGGGACATCAGAAGCCCATGAGCCCCCTAGTGGAAACACTGGGACTGAGATCCCCACCCATGGACAACCACCACTGCACCTTCACAGCCCCAAAAGTGGCTGTGCTGGGGGCTGAGTCACAGAGCCAGGCTGACCCTCTAGTTGTGACACACGGCCTTCAAGCTGGCGTAGCAGATCTCCGACCTCTCTGTGGAACTTGCTACATACCACGACCCGGACCTGGCTATGGGTGACAGGTTCCTGTCTGTGCCTGCTCCCGGGGGGACGAGCCCCATCCCCTGATGTGGTTCCACCCGAAGGTGGTGCAGGACCAACAGACGAGGATTTCCCAGGTTCTGCACCCCAACATGCTGGTTCCCGGTGCCACAGCCAGGTGAGGTGGGACAAGTGGGTCCGCTGGAACCGGCCTTCCCAAATATGCTATAGTATTTAAATGTCATCATCATATGTGGGTTAGTAATAGTAAACACATTCCAGGGTTAGGTATAACAGCATGCATAGATATTCCCATTAACCCAGACACCAGATACGGAACAGTTGCATAGCAAATGGAACACATGCATATATAGGACCACAGTGGTAATAACAACAGCATGCAGGTACATTGATGGCACCAATATAGCATATGCGTGGAAACAGATTTAAATATTTATCAAACAATAGAACATAATCAGAATAGTGAAGTAATTACATATCAGTTGAGATGGGTATGTAATTTATTGTTGGTGATATAATGGGGCAGAGAGAAAGATGTCAATTAACAACTAGTATATTCCTGTAGTCTACATTACTTTCCTAGTCAGTGCTGTTATCTGTACCTTACATTTATTACTACAGTACCCTATAGTCTTAGTTTGGACAGTGATATGGCTGTCATCATCATTATACATGAGCTGCTTTTACCTGCAGTATACACCTCTTACCTGGTATACCTGTGGAGGAAATGTTTGTTAACACTAATTACTGTTTCTACACATACTCACAGATTCCAGGCTGATGTTGTGCACATAGCTGTCCATCTCTTTCTGCACACACTCTGGCCATGTCTCGACCACATGCAGGTGAACCGAGACATATCTAGACTATTGCCTGCTTCAACCTTTAGTGACTTACCACATTCTTATACAAGCTTTCCTAAACAGTCATATTATGTAGCACAGTGTGGGTGATCATGATCAGTGACACCTTATTATTCAGAGCAACTGCAACACTCACAATTCCATACAATACCAGAATAAACAGTACCAGTACAGTGTATCAAGCTTTTTTTATCAGCACAGTGTTCATATCCGACGTACCTGTGGAAGCAATGTTTGTTAACACTACCTGAATGTTGCCACACAAAGTGCCAGATTACACATTAGTATTATGCACATACATCTCACTCTCTTACTGTACACACTCTGATCACAGCTTGATAACATGGGGTGTAGATAGGACATATGTGGCTTACTAATCTCATAGCAGTTTTGGGAATTGCTAGAGTGACAGGTTTGTTCTCATAGATGTGTGACAATCAGTTGTATTCACTGTTTGCTGCCTAGACATCTGGGATCATCCAACAGACTTCCCAGGGGGACAAGGTGACAGGCAGCAGATATAGGCCCATATACTGGACATTCTGGTCTTATCTGTACAGTTGTGTGGTATTATTCTGTATGCAGCCTACTTCCACTCCCAGGATTCAGACCATGGCTGTGTCTGCTACAACTTAAACACTGTCCATCAGAGTTGTGTGTGCTATATAGATATTGCTGTACATCTTCTATCTACTCTCTGTCTTATAATTCTCCTGTGGTTTTGCATTCTGACCTTGCATTACAACACTCTTATACAGGATTTCCTAGACAATTATATTTTGTAGGACAGTGTGGGTGGCAGTGATGAGTAATACCTTATTATTCAGAGCAACTGCATCAGTCACAATGCCATACAATTCCAAAGTAAACAGTATCAGTACAGGGTATCATTCTTGTATTTCTGGGCACAGTGTTAGTATCTGTTAGACCTGTGGGAGAAATGTTTTTTAGCACTACCTGAATGTTGCCACACACAGCACCAGATTCCACATTACTATTATGCACATATATCTCACTCTGTTAATGTACACACTCTGGCCACAGCTTGACAGCATGGAGGTGTAAATGGGACATACATGGCTTCTTACTCTCATAAGGTTTTGGGGAGTTGCTAGTATGCCAGCTTTGTTCTCATAGATGTGCGTCAATCAGTTGTATTTCCTGTTTGTTGCCTATATGTCTGGGATCATCCCACTGATTTCCCAGGGGGGCAGGTTGACAGGCAGCAGATATGGGCCACTTTACTGGACATTCTGGACATATCTGTACAGTTGTAGGGTATGATTCTGTATGCAGACTACTACCACTGCCAGGATTTGAATCATTGCTGTGTGTGCTAAAAATACAGCAGTTCACTTCTCAGTTGTAAGTGCTATTTGGATTTTGTTCTCTGCCTTTTCACTGTTTTCTGTCTGTGTGTCTCTCAGTTGTGCTAACTGGCCTCTGGGGATTAGATCAGTCATATACAAGCATTTACACACATTATATTTATGGTGCACAGTGTGGGTAACAGTGCTTAATACAGCAGTACTACTACATGATCGCAAATCTACATTGCCATATGATACCAGAGTATACACATGCAGTCCAGCAGTTAGACTTTTATTTTGAGGCTATTACATTGTTATTTACATACAGACTATATGAGACTCTTCCTGCCATATTCTCCAGTGTATGCAGTACTTGCCTTAAACAATACAGGTTTTATACAGGCAATTAATTTACTTACACTTTTAGATTTATTTCCTATGACAGTACATGCAAGAGTATTACTGACCTGCTTCACATCACAACCTCTCCAGGTGACTTCCTTGGGCCTCCTGGTTCACAGCCTGCTCACTTGCAGCTGTGGAGGACATAAGAGGAATATTTAGAAAAACCTATCCATGATATACATGAGTTGGCAATTATTACACACATAGTGGAGTGATACTTACACACAGCTAGGACAGCCCCTGCCATTCTAGCCTCTTAGATCCACTGCTCCAAGAGGTTCTCCTTATGCTGCTTCAGGTCAGGATAGTGATGCCTGACCTGCTCACCAGTTCGGGGTATGCCAGTGGCACAGGTGAGATCACGGGCGAGATGGTCCCAGGCTTCTGCCTTGTATTGGAAACCCTGGTACTGGCTCTGCAGCAGTCTCTGCTCATGGTCTTTGACAAGGAGTCCTGCCATGACTTTGGACTCCTGGATGCACCAGCGCTGCACCCAGAAGCACACACCTTCTCCTCTTTTTGTCATAGTGCCTGCAAAGGGAAGCTACAACCAGTTATGAGATGTACTCCCACCTGCTGGGTTTAAGTGGGGCCGATTTTCCACACTTTTCCATGATTGGCTGGTTTTGAAAAGGCTAGGTTATGAGCAAACCTGCTTACCTAAGGTTGGCATTGTTTAAAGGGGTATAACACTGGGTACATTGAGTTAGCTGGCCTACACATTGCTTACACCTCATAAGCTGGCCTGTGCAATTATTGGCATTGCTTACATTAGACTTTGCTTTATATTTTCTTTTTCACATTGATTTCTTATTCATTGCATCTTATATATATGCCTGGTATCCATGATTCATGTGTACATACACTGTATGGTGTCCTTGTGTTTTATTGGGGACTTCAACACTCTATTACAATTACACCTCACATCTGGGCTTACTACTGTACTCCAGTTAACATATTTATGTTATGTAGTGGGTTATAGAACATATGACTGTATACTGATTCCTTTCACAGGTTCAGTTTGACTTTACTATAGTGAGGACTTGTTTGGTGATACCTCATTCTTTTGTACTGCTGTGATGTTGTGGTGGTTAACTACTGTGACTATAGTGTATAGGGTCCTGGGTTCAAGACCTGCAAGGCTGTTTATTTTGTTTCTGGGCAGAACAAGGTCCATTGGATACAGAGTGATTAAGGCACTTTTGAGCAGTTGTAAGTGGGTGTGCATGGGTTTGAGCAAGGTTAAGCAATGGTCACCTCTGGTTAAATATGCTTACCTGGAGGTTGCTTCAAAATTGCTTAACCTGTGTGCGTATTGCTTACTCCTGTGCAAATGGGTTTAAACTCGCTTACTAGTGCTTGAATATGCTTACTAATGCTTATTGGTGCATACACTTGCTTACTAGTGCTTACTCCCACTTACAATTGCACTAATTTAGACAGTAATATCTAATGGTTCTTGGCAAGGTGAGGGATTTGGAAGCTGAATGGAGTTGTCATTCATTGCACATTTTACCTTCCATTTGTATCCATGATTCTTGTGTACATACACTGTATGGGGAACATGTGCTTATCTGGGGACTTTGCAGCATTATGACACTGACACCTCACATGTGCATTTAATGCAGTACTCCAGTTCACAAATATATGTTATTTAGTGGGTTATGCAACTAAAATATTGGTCATAACGTTATTTGCCATGGAAAATGGAATGTGTTGCAGTGGGACTCAAACCGGAAATGCCTGCTCATAAGGCGAATGCTTTGCCCACTTCACTATTGCTATACTCCATCATTTACATATAGCTTCCTTGTTATCCTCTTCAGCCATTTAAGCTGCATTAACCGTAGCTAAGCGATGGGCACACCCCTGCACCTACGGTTAGCTTTAATTGGATTCTTAATAAAAAAAAGGTTTACTAGGTTTGTATTTACTATTGCTGTTGTACATGTGGGGGAATGTTGATGGGGATATGCGAACACCTATGAGCGGTCTCGCTCATTCCTTTGGCCTTTCTGCAGTTCTTCATTGTTACGGCATGCATATTCTGAGAGCTCTTCTCTCAGACATGTCCCCTGCAGTCTTACATGCTCTGTGTAACATTAGGAGCTCAGGCAGCATGCCTTCATTAATATGCATGGTGCACTGCCATCCTGCTCCTAAACGGCCGCTTCCGTGCAGGACTAAGCTAGTCCTGCACAGCATAATAGTAAATCCAGGGTCTTAATCATCTAACAGAGAAATTGAGATGATGATTCTTTCTATATGATAGTCAGAGCATCTTTAAAATGTTTCATTTTGAGTACAGGTGATCAATAAGAAAAAAAAAATAGCAAATCAGCATTTTCTTGGAGGTCAATTACCACAAGCTCCTGTTGTACCATATCTGAAGAAGCTCTCGTAATGATGAAAAGTGCTCATCTAAAATAAACTTCCATTTTTACTTTTGTACTGGAAGACTGAGTTGTCTCATGTGCTAACCAGGGCATCTACCAAAAGAAGGCTACAGTGAGCCTACTGAAACATGCAACATTTGGGATGAAACTGATGATCACACACACTGAAACCAGAAAAAGTAGTAGCCAGAGAGTAGCCAAAAGGTGAATCACCACTGTTTAGCATTCTTGACAAACTTAATTCTGTCTTTTCACTAGGTGCTGCTAGATTAGCCGCCATTTAACCTTACTTCAGAATATCGACCAAAATCCTTCATCTATATATCTTTAGGGACTCCTGTAGTAGTCTCCCTCCTACTCCTAATTATTACAATTAGCCCTGGTCTTCCACACTAACAAAATTTCTCAGCAGTCTACTTTCACCCCATTTATGGTTGGGCTGATTCTATTGTCCGCCCTAAAGCAATTTAACAACTGCCTTTTACTTACTCTCTGTTCCCTGATTCTATCAATTGATACTACTACCTGAGAGAGATGTAAATATTTAAGAAACATGGAGGCAAACCACTTGCATCAGCACTCTGTCTGTAAGCATCATACATCCACAATAAAATATCAGTAACTACTCACCACTAAACCTATAACTTATGTTGGGGCTATAGTGTACAAATGCCAAGATATTTTAAACCAGACTGTGAGAGACCTCAGCCTTCAGCATACCAGCAACACATACCCCTTCTCCATACAAGTGTCTTACTATAGTTTAAATAATGCACAAGGACTATTGCAGTGCTTCAGCCTTGACAGCTAATGCAGTATTAGCATTCATTTCTGAACGCTGCTTTTGTACTACCTCTGGATCATCCTTATTCTGATCGCACGTCCTGGCATCTTGCATTTGGATCAGCTGACCCCTTCACTCTACTCCAGCTACATTTCTGTGGGATAGTGTCAAAAGTTTTAGCCAGGTCAAGATAATCAATGTGCACAGACAGATCACTGTCCACAGTCTCTGTAACATTTTAAAGATGTTTACTACATTCAGGAGATAAGACCTGCCCTGTACAGAATCAAACTGATTGGTGTACTTAATTTAAGTTGACTATATCTGCCTAAATGAGCTATGCCGTGATACATGCCATGGCTATACATCTAAAGCTGGCAAGGTTTCTTGGTCTATAATTACCTGGGCTTGTACAAGGACCACCCATGTGTAGAAGAGTCACAGTGGCTTTCCTCCAGGCATTAGGGGCAAACCCTGTAGACAGGTTGAGGATAAACAGTTTAAGTAGAGGATGATAACAAAATTAATACGTATAGAATGCTCCCTGTTATGTTATCTGTTTGTATGGAAACATTATTTGTAGCTTTTGACCAGGAATCTACTAAAATGTCAGGATTAGTGGGTGCAACCATATGGGTAAGCAGGGTAAAGTTAACACTGAATTTGACTGCTAATATATTTATATCTCCTTGCATCAGAATTCATTGTATTATTATGGAGAGGCTTGGTTCATCGCTGGGCATTATTCCTGAATTTCCTGATATAACTGAAGACAGACTGGTAATTTTCTTTGGCATCTATATCAACGTTTAGTTCATACTCTGCATTACATTTTCTAAAGTTCCTTACTGGCATGCTCTTAAGTTCCTCACTGATATGTTTCATTGTGGTCCTGTGGTATGGGTCTTAAGTTCATTGCTGGTATGTTTTGATGTGGTCCTGTGGTATGGGTCTTAAGTTCCTTGCTGGTATGTTTCATTGTAGTCTTCCTCACTGGTATGTTTCATTGTGGTCCTGTGGTATGGGTCTTAAGTTCCTCACTGGTATATTTCATTGCGGTCCTGTGGTATGGGTCTTAAGTTCCTCACTGGTATGTTTCATTGTGGTCCTGTGATATGGGTCTTAAGTTCCTCACTGGTATGTTTCATTGTGGTCCTGTAGTATGGGTCTTAAGTTCCTTGCTGGTATGGTTCATTGGGGTCCTCTGGTATGGGTCTTAAGTTCCTCACTGGTATGTTTCATTGTGGTCCAGTGGTATTGGTCTTAAGTTCCTCACTGGTATGTTTCATTGTGGTCCTGTGGTACGGGTCTTAAGTTCCTCACTGGTATGTTTCACTGTGGTCCTGTGGTATGGGTCTTAAGTTCCTCACTGCTATGTTTCATTGTGGTCATGTGGCATGGGTCTTAAGTTCCTTGCTGGTATGTTTCATTGTGGTCCTGTGGTATGGGTCTTAAGTTCCTTGCTAGTATGTTTCATTGTGGTCCTGTGGTATGGGTCTTAAGTTCTTTGCTGGTATGTTTCATTGTGGTCCTGTGGTATGGGTCTTAAGTTCCTCACTGGTGTATTTCATTGTGGTCCTGCGGTATGGGTCTTAAGTTCATCATTGGTATGTTTCAATGTGGTCCTGTGGTATGGGTCTTAAGTTCCTTGCTGGTATGGTTCATTGTGGTCCTGTGGTATGGGTCTTAAGTTCTTTGCTGGTATGTTTCATTGTGGTCCTGTGGTATGGGTCTTAAGTTCCTCACTGGTATGTTTCATTGTGGTCCTGTGGTATGGGTCTTAAGTTCCTTGCTGGTATGGTTCATTGTGGTCCTGTGGTATGGGTCTTAAGTTCCTTGCTAGTATGTTTCATTGTGGTCCTGTGGTATGGGTCTTAAGTTCTTTGCTGGTATGTTTCATTGTGGTCCTGTGGTATGGGTCTTAAGTTCCTCACTGGTGTATTTCATTGTGGTCCTGCGGTATGGGTCTTAAGTTCCTCACTGGTATGTTTCATTGTGGTCCTGTGGTATGGGTCTTAAGTTCCTCACTGGTATGTTTCATTGTGGTTCTGTGGTATGGGTATTAAGTTCCTTACTGGTATGTTTCATTGTGGTCCTGTGGTATGGGTCTTAGGTTCCTCACTGGTATGTTTCATTGTGGTCCTGTGGTATGAGTCTTACGTTCCTTGCTGGCATGTTTCATTGTGGTCCTGTGGTATGGGTCTTGAGTTCCTCACTGGTATATTTCATTGTGGTCCTGTGGTATGGGTCTTAAGTTCCTCACTGGTATGTTTCATCGTGGTACTGAGGTAGGGGAGTGTGGATTTCTTGCAACTTTTCATTATTTTCCTTCTTTGGTTAACCAGTTTATTAATATGGGATTAAGTCTAACAGAGAGGTTTATTCTGGAATTTGCCATTAGATTTATGGCACACATTTACAAATATTTTCATGCAACTGTTTAGATATTGGTAAAACTTGAAGATGAATGTAGCAGCCATCTCAGCTGTGTCCATTTATTTGGAATTGCTTGGAATTTTGAATAGATATTCTAAAAGATGAAACTGGTTTGCCCTGAAGAAATCCCGAAAGAGGGTTTTGTTTGCTGTTGAAGTAGAACCATTATTCCTGACAGAGAAGGTAAATGATTTGTAGTCAGATTCAACCAAGGATTATGAGATCCATGGTGGGGTACAGGCAGGGTCTAAGTTTTTAAGGGCCACGTCACCGATATTAGAGCCTCTAGTGGGTAGTTTTACAAAGTGCGCCTATTACATTAGCAAAGTCTAACACTGACCATATCCATTTCTAGTGGTGGATTTAAGCCAGTCAATGTTTGGATAATGAAAGTCCCCTAGCAAGAAGTCATTTGATTTGATATTTAAGCCCTCTATGAAACTACGATAATATCCATGATCTTGAGGGACACTGACAAGCATCTGTTGCTAGTATTGAAGGGATTTTTGGATTTGTTAAGGGTGATTTGGATACTGCAGGTACTCCAGGTTAGGGTTATGAGTAATTTGACATGAGGTGATACTGTTTCTGATAAATACAGGTATTCATCCATAGTTACTTCAGGGCCTGAAGGCAAGATAGGAGCTAAATCCTGGTATGGAGAGAGTTCTGACATTACACTGCAGCCATGTTTCAGTAAGCACACAGATAAAAATGTGTTTGAGATGCAGAAGGGCCTCAAGGTCTGGCATCTTTCTCTTTAGACTTCTAGCATTTTGTAGTGCCATGATGATTTTGTCTGAATTTAGGCTTGAGTTTGAAATGTAGGAATGTCCAATAGGGAGACTCTAAAAGGAGGTATAGTAGCGGCAGTAAATGCTTTATCCTGTAAGCAAAAGGACTGGTATGAAAAGTATAAACTATCCCTGATGAAATAAGAAGTCTTATCTAACATCTCATCCCAGATTGACACCTACTGGATGCTCATAGAATTACAATAACTACTTAGGCAATTACTAAAGCTAGATATCTTGTCTTGGTATCTAGGAGTCATTCTTGGTGAAGGTAAGATACTATGCAAGACAAGTGTCTTTCCTGCCTATAACACATGCATATTAATTTCCATCATTACTCTTTATATGTCCTTTTGGATAGAGTGCCTTATCGAAGATGGGCCAACAGTAGGTCATAGTTATCTAGGGCCCTTGTGACATCATGGATTCTGGCACCGGACAAGCTGCTTCCAATTACCCACTTCTTGTCTAGCCTGGTGAGTGTGAAGTCTGTCTGCCTAACCAAAATGTTAGTTATGAATAAACATGTTCCCTATGTGGCAGCAATTTTAGTGGCCTTATGGATGCAGGTTTGCTTTCCTGCAGAATCTTGGGTGATCTGTGAAGATTAGCAGTATGTGGGTATGTTACATTGTAGCAAGTAGCATCCTACCCTTCAAAGTAAAAAAAAATGTTTTTTTATGTCTCAAGCACTTAGGCAATGTAGAGAAGCAGTTACATTGCTTGCATGCTCCTAAGGTGAGGAATATAGAAGCACCAAGCCATAGTAGGGAATGGATTTTTTAGCACAAAAAAGGACCTGGCTTTTTCTCTTCAACTTAAAGAGTTGAAGACCATCAAAACAAGGATTGACCCTGCTTGTGAGATGCTGATATTATTGAAAAGTTAGACAACCTTATTGTAACCCCTTGCATTGTCCATTGGATAGCAACATTGGCTATCCAACAGATCCCAAGGAGAGACCATCGCTGTTACCTTGTCTACAAGAAAACTGTAACATGTGGGACACCATATGGAGTGGTGCTGGGTGCTGTTCTCTTATGCATTTATTTTGCAAGATATCCAAGCCAATATCCCGGAAGTGTGGTTCACCAAAATTGCTAATGACTGAAAGCTGGACACTGTTATCTGCTCATCCACTGATATTCAGTGGCTCAATAAAGGGCTAGAATATGTACAGACATGGTGCACTGAAAACAGTATAAACTTAAATGAGAAAGAGTGCAGCATAATAGTGTTCACCAAAATAAGCTGTTCTCACCTCATATGTTTAAGTGATAATCCTCCTCAAATAGAAATTATCATAACAGATCTAGGTCCAAATGTGGACAACTATCTCCTATTTGATCATCATGTTTCCACCATAGTCATAAAACTCTTCTAGCTTATTTAGTTAATTTCTAAGGAAATATCTTTAAGATCCAAAAAAGTCATCTTACCATAGTACTCTTCTCTTGTCACTCTCATCATCAAATATAATGCTCCCTTTCATATTTACAAATTCATGTATATCGCTCAGCTGGAGAGATCCCAATGATTTTTAAACAAAAAATTAAAGGCTATAATTCTTCTTCAACCCTGACAAATTAGCACAGCTCTTCTAATACTCTCCAAGGTGACCTGTGTCTAACTTTTCAGGCCGTAGAACACATAATCCTGTTTGACCTCCTTTTGCTTCACAAAACCAGTAGCTCTATAAACACTGGCACTATGGACCTAAATTTACACAACAAATAAACAAGACTCATCGGCAGGATTTTTCATAATTCAACATATTCTCAACCTGTGGAATATGTTACCACTACCAGTCAAAGTACTGCTTTGTCTACCTTTAACACTAGTCTTGATGACTGGATGAATAAACATAAATTTACATCAGGATTATGATGTATGACCCTGCTTGATTTGAGAGATGGGTATTATTACATACTTGTAAAGGGTGGCAAGACCGTTTAAGTGTCCCTGTTCAAAGATGAATATGACTAGGCCTCTTACGGCTCTTGTGATCACTTGTCTACTATTGTTCCCAAGTTCCAATGTTCCTTCAGCAGGTGAAGAGATAGTGTCTTTGCTGTAGTGCCTAGAGCTTTCTCTTTAATATGGTATTCTTGGAGATTTGGAAAACAATGCATATAAAGTACATTTTAATATAGACAAGGAACAAAAAACAGTCAGATTGTTAGTGTTCAGCTACAAATGGTTGATTTATAAGGTAGGAATTAACTTATTGACTGTATATAAATGGGCAAAAAAACAGCAAGACAAGAAATTAACCTATAAGTGTTTTTGGAAGGGGACAAGCCTTTCACAAACACTTACATTAAGTCTGTTCTACCATGATAGAATACTAGTGCAGGCCACATAGACCTCACATTCAGTCACAGATCCACTCTCCCTCTACAAACTGCTATCATCTTGAAAATCATTTAGCAGAGAAAAATATCAAAGAAGTACTCCTAAAACATAGAAAAAGCTATACATGTAACAGCCCGACTCAAACACATTACTACGTCAGCATGAAAAATGATAAGAAAAAAAAATGAAAATGGAAGAGAAATCGGGATTGTGAAACAAATTAAGTAAAATTTACTATAATGAAATCACTAAAAATGCAAAGGTAAGTACACTACTTGATCAAGAATAGTAAAAGACATCCAAAAGGTGTAACATGACCTCCTGATAAAGTAAAAGCATTAACCTCACAAACTAAAATGAAGAATACAAGAAAAGATAAAAAATAAACAACTTAAAGAAAAGACAAGCAGTGCCTAAAGCAATAAAACAAATGTTCAGCCAATCTAACCTAGAAGTCAGAATATAGACACACACACACACACACACACACACACACACACACACACACACACACACTGCTCACACAGCAGATAGCTGCTGCTAGGCATTGATTGTCCTAAGAGGTAAATCTGAAGATACAGCATACAAAAGCAAAGCACTTCATAAAAGCAGAAGAATATTAAAATACAAATAAAAAATAAATACTTTGCTGAGTGTGAACTTTTCAAATTACCTCTAATTGAGTCTGCTACTGTATCAAGAAGCCCAAATCCTAGAACTAGAATGCAGGAAATAGGATACAGTGAGTGCACATTTACAAGACAAACACATACACACACACACACACACACACACACACACACACACACACACACACACAGCATAAAGTTTGTGCTTGGCATTGATTGCCCTAAGAGGTAAATTTGAAGATACAGTACATAAAAGAAAACACTTCCTAAGCACAGATGTATATTAAATAGAAATAAAATGCACACAATATTATAACAGAAACCCAGTTAAATAAAGGCAGCATACATATTTTCAGCTATATTAACCTAAGAAAAATAATGGGGGAACATTGTTGCTTAGTCATACACATTTCTTTCAGTTCTTGGGAGTTACCACCTAACTAATTAGCCTTGTGAGTATATTTTTTCTAAAAAAAAAACAGTGAACATGAATTCTTGTATTTATTGTTATTTTGTTAGAGTATTGTCATGAACTATGTCATTTTGTTTTTATTGATATAACTTAAATACAGTTCAGTGGATTTGGTGGGATTTGTTTTATTACATATATAATATATTTTTTCTAACTGTTTTTGTACAAACGTCACTGGACAATCAAGTCCCCATCCAATGAGACTTCAGCCCATTAATTTCCCTGTGCTGAATATCATACATGGAGGCAAAACCATCTGAAGAGGACCCTCAGCTAGGTAGCCATAATGGCACTTTATGTCTCCAGCCCGTGTCCACTTCAAACGTTCTCTGCCATGGAAGCAACACTCTCACTCTGGTACCATGAGGGTCTGGTTAACCCTACTCCCATGACCTGGGTTATCCATGTTTCAGAATAGAGCTTAATTGCATGTACAGTCCTTAATATTACCATTGACAGTTTACTTGTACTCTTAACTTCATATCGGTGGCCTCTTAAACCCTGCTGGGATGGATGAGTGCTCCTACATATACAGCTTAAGGACTAATATCACAGGCTTGGGAATGCAAAACCTACATATTTCTGGAAATAGGTTTTGCCAGCTTATATGGCAGCATATGCCTCCAGTAAACCACAATCCATCCATGAGAATGGGTTAACCACTGGCCACTCATTTCCTATCTTCCCAATCCATATCTTCCACTATGCAAGCTGCTATTCAAACTCAGATTGCATGGGGCAAAGTCAAAATATTATCATCACACAAACTCTGCTGGATATTTCTGAGAATGCAAAACCGTATTAATAACAAAATGATGGGAAGAAGTATTTCTGCTTTCAAATATGTACTTTTCACTTCCCAGATTTGTCACCAGATTATTACTAGTCAATATTTTTATAGCTGTGCTACCTAAAAAACAGTATACACTTTTATGAAACACTACGCTACTATTAAGTCTCCTTATCTGGACTAATTCCTTTGCCTAAATTTGGTTATGTTTATTGCCTCAGAAAGTTAACACTACATGAAGAACCACTGCTGAGGTGTTACCTAGTACTGGCACCTGTTCACAAATGGAACTCTACAACCGCACACAGCAGTTTGAAAAAAGAGCCCTTCAGATGACTACATTGAAAATTTCATAACAAATTTTTACACAGTTAAAAAGTTATAACCTTTCACAGCAATCAGTTAATTAAAATGAGTGGTGGAACTATTTTAGATTCAAATGTGCTACAAAATATATAATTATCCTACATAAACCGATAAATATAAATTTCAGACTGCAAAGTATAAAGATGCCTGCATTATTAGTAAATTGCGACACTCAGTGCGTGTGTGTACATGGTACAGATGTTACTGCATGTCCTGGGACTATAAGGCACAATATCACAGGGTGTGCATTAATATCAGCACAGTGCACACCATCTTATGCCTTGTTTGACACTTAACAATATCAATGCTGAAAATACAGGTCTTACGATATAAATGTGGAAAACTAATTATTTATATATACATAAAGAATGCCAGCCCACTTTTCTCTTCACCAGAATTTCAGAATTTAGAGACAGTAAAAGATAAACTAGTTATTAGCATAGTGTATGTAAACTAGCACACTATCTGGTTTCCTACATCTAAAGAGTGCTAAAGCATATTGTACTCCTATCCTCCTCCTCTTGCTGCCAGTACTCTCCCGAGATCAGCCATGACCTGTTTCCAAATATTTTTACCATGGAGGTTCACAACACCAGGCTGGATTCAATAAACCATACATGGCTCACTAAAATTGTGTGTACATCTATGTTAGTGAGCTGATTTGTATTCAGTAAGTGGCTTTACATGATGTGTAGAGCTGCACAAACATACTAAACAATGTGGCATTCTAATTATTGCATAAACAGATGATTTGTATACTAATCTTCCAATCCAGAATGGCAGAGCAATTCAACAAGCTATAAAGCAATTGTGTGCACTTAGTGTAGCGTTTTGCTTGTATTTCAAAACCTATTGGAATACAGCTATGGAAAAGACACTGGAGGGAAAAAATGTTAGGGCCTGCTGCTGCTCTTCTGCATGTGTATGTGCAACACGCTTAAGTCTGTGCTGCTGCTGCTGCTGCTGATAGGCCTCGAGAAAGGAAAAGAACGGTATTCAACTTTTCATGGTCTGCACGAGGTGGAAATAGAGGAGCTCTGCAGGGTGAATAGAGACACACCTCTGCCATTCTCACCTCAGAGTAAGGGCAAACATCAGGGAAACAATACCTGTGGAGACCGAGGTATGTGTAGCACTTAAAATATTAGCTACAGGAACATTTCAGAGACTGACAGGGTCCATGCTGAGGGTGTCATAGGCATCAGCTTCCAGGATCCTGCACCAATTCCTGAATGCTATGCTACAGCATGTCAGTGACAAAATATATTTCTCTTGTGCCAGTGAGGACCAGGCTAGAACTATGCAGGAATTCTATACCATAGCATACTTTTCTGAAGTCTTTCTGTAGACTGCACACACATCAAAATCAAAGCACCACCCAGGGAACAGGGAAGGGTCTACATCTACAGAAAAGGGTTCCACTCCATTAACTGCCAGGTTGTGTGTACTGATAAAGGAATCATCCTAAATGTGGGTGCTGGCAACTCTAGCAGTCACCACGACTCCCATATCTGGCACAACTCACAGCTCTTAAAGAAGTTTTCCAGGGGTGATATCCCACAAGGCCATTTACTGGGGGATGCAGATTATTCACTAGAACCATGCCTGATGATGCCCATCAGAAATACACACATGCCCACAGAAGTCTCCTATAATGTACATGCTCAAACAAGAAATATCACAGAGCATATGTTTGGGCTGCTGAAGTCACTGTTTTGGTACCTAGATACATCATGGAGTGTTCTGCAGTACAATTTCAGTACTTGTGTTGAAATTATCACAGTCTGTTCTATCCTACACAATGTCATCCTGTGGAAACAGTTGCAAAAGGCACAGCAAGAGCTAGGAGCAAACATTCTACCACCACTGGCAAGGTCAGCACATCCGCATACAGGTGAGAAGTCAGAGGGAAAACTACCTGCTGCTGTGGGTGTAGGTAGACATAGTTGTGCACAATACCTCACTTTATCCACAAGGCCATATAGTAAAACTGATGCCAGGCAACACTCAATGACCTTTTCTTACCCATGTAATGGCTGTGTAATGCTACCATCAGACGCAGTCAGCCCTGAATGACAACAACTCTAACTGTAAAACTATCAAGGTAAGTGTTGAAACTGTTGAGGTACAAACATGTTTAGTGGCATTGTGCAGCAGACAGCAATATGGATGGTAATGACTGCAGAAAGTACACCTGTTTCCCGACTATCTTTGTGGCACAAGGTGTAAATATGTTGAGCTAAGAAAGAGATAACACAGGTAAAGCTGGTTTGGAGTCCCACGGTAGTTATTTTTGCTGAGGAATGGTCATAATGGTCATTTAAAGAAATAACACATGTTCGCTATTGCTATTTACATTTGTGCCTTGTTTACCTATGCACACATGGTGTTCATTACTTAAGGGAAAAAAGTGTAAGATTTAATTTTTTTGCCTTCCTTTGCCCAAACAGGCTCAGCAGTGAGACACTGCCATCAGCACTCTTGACAGCACTAAGTGTGGAAAACACACCTGCTGCCTAGCTTTCACTGTGGCACCAGATGCAAGTGTAATGAGCTCTTGGTTAGAGCACAAGTAAACCATGGTTCTAATCCAGCAGTGGCGACAATTTTACATTGGGATGTAAGTCCACATCTATATCAGACACTCCTCCAAAACATTTTCTTTAAAGTGCACTCTGATACAGTTAAAGTCATGCATCTGTGATGGTGCCAGTCTTATGTTGCATGGAATCCAGCTTGTGTACCTACAGAGGTGTTGTTTTCTAATCTGACTTCAATTAACTTGTGTGTTGTCGACGGTATATTATGGTCATTGTATGATGTTTTGAATCTCTTTTCATTTGACTCCCACTCAGGAGAACATTTTACACAGCCCCATGAGTCCAACGTCCCCAGCTCACTTTGTACAGATAACATCCTTGCTGCTGAACACTGAGGATGTCCTCATCTCAGAGATGCAGACATACATTGTGAAGCAAAGCTGCTACATTACCCTGTGCTAGCCATCTGCAGACTACTGGATGTGTGATTGCTAATTCTGTCTTGGTGCGGTGCATGTCATATATGGACAGAGGCAGTCTGTAGTAAAATCAAATACATACACACACATATGCACATACACCTACTATATTCCATCACATACATATAGCAATTTTTATTTAAATGGTATAATAATGGCTATGATTTTATGTGCTCTTAACCATTAGCCTAGTAATGCATTATGACCCACAGAAGATTGCACATATCAATGCAGTTGTTATTATCCACATGTGCTATGTTGAGGTGTGGATGTACTGGCCCAACAGCAATGTACTCATGTCTGTGATTTGAGCTACTGTATTGATGGCCACTGTTGCCATTCTGTTACATGTTCCTTCCATAGCATCAATAGTAATATGCCTCCTGAGGACCGTTGACATGGGATGATGCTATATATATTGATGCCTTAGTAAGGGATGTGTTCTTGTAGTGAAGTATATCAACATTCCACACAGGTCTCATTCAAACATCACAATGACAGCTGCAGTATGGCACATCTAGCATCTGTAAATGTTGTCTGACATACAACAATAATACATCATACTGATTACATGAGCACATATGCCTGAGATCATCCACATGTTGTAATGCTGTTATATACACAAACATATATGTTCAGATTCATTTGCAACCTTGGCAAATTCATTGTATGCACAACTGTGTTGTTGTTCACATTATTTATGTCATTAAATGTTCTGCACAAACTGCATCCACAACAGTTGTAATATGCTCATATATGGTGTCAGAGGCATCACCCCACACATTTCCACTGATAAACATATAGGCATATAATGTACAACAGATGCAATGACATGAAACAGATTGAGTCGTATGACTGCATTAACAATTCCACTGTGTTGCATGTGATTTATATCCAATGCTGGATTTGGAGGTGATGTCACAAAGCATTTTGTAACTACATCTAAAAGATTAAGGGGAATACCCAGCTATATGCAGAGCTGGTTGTGGGTGGTACCAACCGTACTCAACCAAAGGAATTAGACAACCTGCTAGCCAACAGATTTGGATCAAACTTCAAACTTATGTCCCCACCTGCTGTCATTCAAAATGTAGCTGCCACTATTCTTCAGCCAATTATCTCAGGATAGCAGGTAATCTCTGCCCTCTCTAAGAATAAAAACATGCTATCAATGGGTCCTGACAACATCCCAGGTAGTCTTTGAAATAAATTCAAACCTTACATAGAAGACCCACTTGGATCTCTTTTAACCACAGTCTCCAGGCAGGTTATGTTCCGGCAGATTGGTGGACAACAACAGTCATCCCTCGGCACACAGGGGGACCATCAACATATACAGGGAGTTATAGACACATAAGCCTGAATTGCTTCATAAGTAAAGTCATGGAAATATTTATCATGGTCCTTATCAACAAGGGCATAATTAATTTCCAGACTCTGGATCCAGCCCAATTTGGATTTGTTACAGGTAGATCATGTCTGTTAAATGTGGTTGATTTCTTTGAGAAGGTCACCAAGGCCATGGATGAGGGAAAGACCATGCATCCTGCCTAACTTGACCTGGCCAATGCATTTGATACAATTCCCCACTCAGGTATTATAGAGAAACTCTCTCAACTAGGCATAACCCCCTACATCACCAGGTGGGTAGCCAAATGGATGGGAAACATACTGTCAAAGTGGGTGAATTCACTTCTAGTAAGAGACCAGTCACCAGGGCTGTAACACATTGTTCTGTACTAGGCCCTTTCATAGGTTCATAGGTTTATAGGTTGGTACTAGGCTATCAGCCCTAGGGCCTATAGAAGCCTAGCCATAACAATTCCCTGGATAATTCTTCCTACAGTATTTACTTCCATGAACCCCTGTCTAGCAGGGCGACTGACGTGATCCCTGGGGTGAATTTCCTATCTCCCATCCAATCGTCAAGGTTACTTTTGAAGAGGACCAAGGAGGCACTCTGCTTGACATGTATGGGCAGTCTATTCCAGAGTATGGGGAGTCTCTGGGTCAGGAACCTATCCCTTCAGCATGTTTTTTTCATTGTGATGACAAGGTTTAGATCCCTGGAGGGTGTGGCTCTGAGGGATAGGTATTTCTTTAAGTGGAGCATATCCAACTGCTCAGGGTTTGACATGGCCTTGTATGTTAAGCAGAGATCACCTCTGAGTAGACAATATGCCACAGAGTATAGCTGGAGTTTTTTTAGACAGTCAGCATAAGGCATTTGCTTTAGGCCTGTGATTTTTTTAGTGAGGTATTTCTGCAGCCTTTCCAGCTGTTGCAGATGTCTTGTGAGGTACATACCAAATGGGGCATTGTACTCTATAATGAGCCTAATGAGGGATGAGTACAGTGGGACAATGACCTCCTTTTATCTGGATGAAAAGCCCTTTGTGATGAGGTGTGCCACATAGAAGGATTTTCTGACTGTTGTGGTGATGTGGTTATCTTAGGTGAGATCACTGTCCACCTGTGTCCCTAAGTGTCTTATCATACTTTCGGTGTTTAGTGTACTGCCACCTATGTGGTAATTCATGGGTACATGTTTTTTCCCAAAGGGGATAACTATACATTTCTTGGCATTAAGCTTGAGCCCATGGCTTTGGCGCCCAGCATCTGTTTCAGTAAGGCCCTTTTGTAAAATATCCACATCATTTGGGGATTCAATAATGGCTCCCAGTTTGCAGTCATCTGAGAACTTTGTTAGCCAGAGTCCCTTAGTGTTGGCCTGTACTTCAGAGAAGTAGATGCCAAACAAGAGTGGTCCCAGGACTGAACCCTGAGGTACTTGTCACTTGTCAGGAGCTGGATTTGGAGTTGGCTACTTTTACAGTCTGGATTCTGTCAGTAAGCTAGTTGGAAACCCATCGAGTGACATAGGGATTTATGCCCAGCTTAGTAAATTTATCTATGATTCCAGAGTGGGGGATGGTGTTGAAGGCCTTGGCGAAGTCCAGATAGGTTGTGTGGACTGCCTTACACTCGTCCACAGCTCTGGAGACTGATTTGAAGAAGTAAATCAGGTTCAGGAGACAAGATCAGCCCTTCACAAACCCAGCCCAGTATTTGAAGGTTGCCAATGTCTTTGTTCATAAGTTCCATGATAATGCGTTCCATGCCCTTGCAGATCAGGCTCATCAGACTGATGGGATGGTAGTTCCTGGGATCCAAGGTGGATCCCCCCTTGTAGAGTGGGATAACTGTAGCTGTGCTCCACTCAGTGGGCACGAAGCCTGAGGTGAGGCTATGATTAAATATGGCACTTAGGTGAGGTGCCAGTTCATTTTGTAGTTCATGTAGTACACAGCCTGGGCTGTCATCTGGTCCCATGGATGTTGTATTCTTAGCTTTGGAAAGTGCATTTTCTACCTGTGTGGCTGTGATTACTGGAATTTGCCAATCTTTTGGTATTGAGATGGGCCCTTTAGGAGGTGAGAGGGTGGTGAAGTTGGCACTAAATCGATCTGCCAGGATATTGGCAATATCCTTGGGATCAGTATATTTAATGCCATTCTGTCATAGCCCAGAGCAGATCTGAGCATCGCCATTTAGATTCTTGACATAACTATAGAATGCCTTGTTGTTGTCTTTGGAATATCTAGCAATTTTATTTTCATAACTAGCTTTGGAGGATTTTATGAGGGATCTCAGTTTCTTACTGAGGCTGGTAAGGGAATTTTTTGCATCCTGGGATTTTACTCTTTTCTGCAACAGTTTCTTCCTTCTGTTGTATAGTCTGATTATGGCAGGGGACCACCAGATTGTCTTCCTTTTCTTGGAGGAGAGCGTCTTGGTTCTATTTGGGATGACACAATTCATGCACGAGTGGATGTGCTTGTACAGTGCCTTACTGTAGGATTCAGCAGTTGAACTTTCAGCTCCTGTCTGCATGGGTGTCATGAAGTTTGTTACTTCTTACTTGAGTAGCATGAAGTTGGCCTTGGAGAGGTTTTTTACGGAGGTTTCCTTACTGGGGGGTGGGGGTGTGATGTGGATGTCAAGGGTGATTAGCTTATGCTCAGACCTGACCAATGAGGGGGTGACCACTGGTGTGGGGCATCTATCTCCCATGTTGGTAATGACCAGGTCTAGGATACTGGAGCACCTGGTGGGACAATAGATTAGTTGATCCAGGGTGTTGGAATTTATGAATTCCAGAACCATTGGGAAAAGGTGTTGGTACCCAAGTAGTTTTCCCAGTTAATGACAGGGTAGTTGAAATCATCCAGTATTAGGGTGTTGGTTGTATCTTAATATTTTCCAGTATGTTTTGAAAGGTGTAGTGAGAATCTTGGGGCATGGGGGGATCTGTAGCAAGCTACAATTTGGACTGCAGTCTTACCTAGTGTTAGTTACACCTGGAGAATTTCAGATGCATTGTGTTGGGCAACTAGCCTGGAGGTGTGAATATCCTTGGTGAATATGGACACTCCTCCACCCTTAGTGATTCAGTCTTTGTTTGCTGGCCAAAAAGTGTGGTAAGAGTTGTAGCCTGGTATTGTAGGGGGGCTCTCTAGAGCTTTGAACCAGGTCTCAGTTACTGCACAGATATTGATGTTCTCCATTTTTAGGAGTGCCTCAAGAGAGTGCATTTTGAGGTTTAGACTTCTAGCATTGAGTAGCATTACCTTCAGATTTTTCATGCCTGTCTCTGTTACAGTGGTGGTTTTGTCCTTTAAATGTTGCCAAAAAAAAGGCACCATAGGGGTGGCAATAGCTTTAGCCAGTAACCTGAATCCCAGGAGTGACAGGTGCAGACCATCTCTGGCAAAGCATCGTGGTTTGTCGATCATGGATCCCACTCCACAAGGGGGATCCACCTTGGATCCCGGGAACTACTGCCCCATCAGTCTGATGAGACTGATCTGCAAGACCATGGAATGTATTATCATGGAACCTATAAACAAAGATATTGTCAACCTTCAAACACAGGACCTCACCCAGTTTGGGTTTGTGAAGGGCCAATCTTTTCTCTAGAACCTGACTGACTTTTTCAAATCAGTCTCCAGGGCATTGGATGAGTGTAAAATAGTCTACACAGTCTATCTGGACCTCACCAAGGCTTTTGACACCATCCCCCACTCTGGAATCATAGATAAACTTACTAAGCTGGGCATTAATCCCTACGTCACTCGATGGTTTGCCAACTGGCTTACTGACAGAACCCACACTGTAAAAGTAGCTGACTCCAAATCCAGCTCCAGACAAGTGACAAGTGGAGTACCTCAGGGTTCAGTCCTGGGACCGCTCTTGTTTGGCATCTACTTCTCTGAAGCACAGGCCAGCACTAAGGGACTCTGGCTAACAAAGTTCGCAGATGACTGTAAACTGGGAGCCATTACTGAATCCCCAAATGATGTGGATACTCTACAAAAGGGCCTTACAGAAGCAGATGCTTGGTGCCAGAGCCATGGGTTCAAGCTCAATGCCAAAAAATGTATAGTTATCCCCTTTGGGAAAAAATATGTACCCATGAATTACCACATAGGTGACAGTACACTAAACACCAAAAGTATGATAAGAGACTTAGGGACACAGGTGGACAGTGGTCTCACCTTCAATAACCACATTGCCACAACAGTCAGAAAATCCTTCTATGTGGCACACCTCATCACTAAAGGCTTTTCATCCAGAAAAAAGGAGGTCATTGTCCCACTGTACTCATCCCTCATTAGACCCATTATAGAATACAATGCCCCATTTGGTATGTACCTCTCAAGACATCTGCAACAGCTGGAAAGGCTGCAGAAATACCTTACTAAAAGAATCACAGGCCTAAAGCAGATGCCCTATGCTGACCACCTTAAAAAACTCCAGCTATACTCTGTGGCATATCGTCTACTCAGAAGCAATCTCTGATTAACATACAAGGCCATGTCAAACCCTGAGTTGTTTGCCATGCTACACAAAGAAATCCCAATCCCTCAGTGCCACATGCCCCAGGGATCTAAACCTTGTCATCACAATGAACAAAACATGATGGAGGGATAGGTTCCTGATCCAGAGACTCCCTAGACTCTGGAATAGACTGCCCATACATGTCAAGCAGAGCACCTCTTTGACTCTCTTCAAAAGGAACCCTGAAGATGGGATGGGAGAAAGGAAATTCACCCCAGGGATCACGTCAGTCACCCTGCTAGACAGGGGTCCAGGGAAGTAAATAGTGTGGGAAGAAATAGCCAGGGAATTGTTATGGCTAGGCTTGTATAGGCCCTAGGGCTGATAGCCTAGTATCAGCCTATGAACCTATGTCATCCCAGGCAGACAGACACTGGATCACCTTTGAATGACACCACAAGCTTACCCAATTGTTGAAATCAATCATTTTGTCCTTATACTGTGGTATAATTCTAGGTGAAGGCAGGATGCTACTCAGGGCTAGGTTCATACCTGCCTGGGCCATGTAATCTGAGAGCTCTTCCATGTTTCATTTCATGTAGTCCAGGGAGGTACTTCTCAAGTCATTCACTCCAACATGGACAATGACAGAGTTATATTTGTACTTGTTGTGGAGTGACTTGAGTGCATGCGCTATGTGACGGATCCTGGCACCCGACAGGCAGCTGACTATAATTTTCTCCTTGTTCAGCCTGGTGAGTGGGACATCAGTGTGTCTGACTACAGAGTCACCTATGATTAAAGTGCTTGATACATTGTCTTGCCTTTGGAGCTGTTGCTGGGTGGCACACTGGTGTTGTGAGCTATGTGTCACTTTGGTTGTCACTGGTGTTTGTTTGCATTACAGCTTTGGAGGTCCTTGTTGCTTGGGCAAGTTAATGTTAAGGGCCTCCACATATGTGGGTTTAGTTTTGCTATGTGTGCATGTTGATGGTGTGGGTTTTGAAGGGATATGTGTTGCTTGAGGTGTAGTGCAGGTGTTAACCTTCTGCTCTTGACTGTCTGGCACAATCTTGGCTGAAGTGAGCTTTGCTTCCAGTTTGGCTATGTAAGTGCATCTCTCTCAGGTTGTAGTGTTGGGTGGTAGGAGAAGAGTGTTGTCTGTGTACATGAGGCAATTGCTGCATTGCCCCAGTATGCCCAGATTCACCAGGTGGACAGGAAAAATCACTGGAAGCTGACCCTTGGACATGCCTGTTTAGATGCTTTTTTTGGTAAAGTACAAGAGCTGTTTACCTTTACCTTTGCAGGGTACTTTGCAGTTATAGGCTGTTTAGTGCCTACAATTAATTTCTCCTTATTAACAAGGAGAGATGAGTGCTTGTATCAGTTTAAGGCTTCCTAGTGCTTTCCAGCAGGTTCTAGAGCAAGTGCTAGTCACAGGGTTTCAGATTTTAGTGCTACTACTGAGAAACCAGATAATTCAAAGGAAAAATTTGAAGAGCAGACTTTCTGACACCTGGAATAGTTTAACCATAGCCCCGTGGTGCTGTACGATGTGAAAAATGGGCAAACGCACGTTTTTAAGCCAGAAAGTTGAAAGGGATAGAAAATCAGCCCAAAATGGCTAATAAAATTACAATTTCAGAGCTGGAAACCACTCCTGTAGTGTTAGATAGGCAGCACAATGCTCACCACTCCCGCTGGCAATCAGTAGGACTTCCCTCTACCACAGCAAGGTCTGGATAGCTCTGAGCACAGAAAATAAGGTCCTTAAAGCAGCAAAGTCTGGGATCTGGACTATACTAGCTAGGAAAGGTGGGAAACGAGCAAACAAGATAGTATTTTTTTGAAAGGGAGAAAGGAGGAACAGAAGGAAAGAAACTAAGTGTGCTGGCCTTCTCAGATGTTCTCTCTGTATTAGGTAGAATGAGCTAATGACACTAGACTGGGAGGAGTGTCCAAGATCAAATTTAGAGTAGGGGTGGGCAACTGCAAGGCCAGCAGGTATAAAGACAAGATGCCAATAGGGAAGGAGGGTTGGAAGCTATTTTAGGCAGAAAATACTATGGTAATTTTTATCACAGCAAAAACCCAGCAGCGAGCCAATAGCTATGAAATACAGTACAAGTATGTAGTACACAATAAAATTGCTATAAATATCTAGAATAAGCAATAACTACTAAAAAAAAGCAAAAAAATGGGCTACTTATTGCTATATATCACAGATCAGGTGCTCCTCCTCAGATATCTCTGTGTATATACCTATTTGGTATTTATTTCTCAGAAGTCAATGCAAATATAGACAGTCGTTCTCTGATCATGTTTGCAGATGACTGCAAATTGGGGGCAATCACGGAATACATGAACAATACTGATTTAATGCAGAAAGAATTAACAAACTCAAATTATTGTTGCCATATCCATGGAGAGAAAAATAAATGAAAAAAAAATCATAACAATTCCCTTTTGTAAAGCAAATACCACACCTAATTACAATATATATATATATACATATATATATACATATAATACCATAATAATACCATAATAACATACATCCAAGACTTTCCATGTTGGAGGGAAGCCTTCTAGCTTATAAGTGGGAGTGGTAAGCATCAGGTAACCTATGTACCACAAGAGGAGTGGTCCCTGGCCCAGAAATTGTAGCTATTGGCTGTTTGAGCAGTTTTTTTCCATCTCTTTCAACTTTCTGGTTTGAAAGCCGCACTTGTGCCTGTTTCCCACCTTTTCTTATAACTAGCCTAGTCTGGTTACAGAGTTGCTGTATCCAGGATTGTTAGTAAGCCTCTGAGCCCCCCCCCCCAATCCTTTCTGTGTTGGAGGGAAGCCTTCTAGCTTATCAGTGGGAGTGGTAAGCACTAGGTAAGCTATCTACCACAGGAGGAGTGGTTTCTGGTTCAGAAATTATAGTTTATTGGCCGTTTGGGCAGTTTTCCATCTCTTTCAACTTTCTGGCTTAAAAGCCTACATTTGTACTTCTTCTCCACCTTTCCTGTAACAAGTCTAGTCCAGGTACAGATTTGCTGTATCCAGGACTCTTTGTAAGCTTCGGAGTCCCCCAAGACTTTTTGTGTTGGAGGGAATCCTTCTAGCTTATCAGTGGGACTGGTAAGCATTAGGTAGCCTATCTACCACAAGAGGAGTGAGTGGTTCCTGGCCCAGAAATTGTAGCTATTGGCCGTAAGGCAGTTTTCCCCATCTCTTTCAATGTTCTGGTTTAACAGCTGCACTTGCACTTGTTTCCCACCTTTCCTGTAACTAGCCTAGTCCAGATATAGAGTTGCTGTATCCAGGACTGTTGGTAAGCTTCTGAGCCCCGCAAGCCATTCTGATTTGGAGGAAAGCCTTCTAGCTTATCAGTGGGAGTGGTAAGCACTAGGTAGCCTGTCTACCATGAGAGGAGAGGTTCTTGGCCCAGAAATTCTAGTTTATTGACCATTTGGACAGTTTGTCCGTCTCTTTCAACTTTCTGGTTTAAAAGACCACATCTGCGCTTGTTTCCCATCTTTCCTGTAACTAACCTACTGGGTAGCACTAGAAAGCCTTAAACTAACACAAGCCTTCTAGCTTAGAAGAGAGACTTTGGAGTGATTAAGTATCAGTTTTCTGTACTTTCTTGCTGTACTTAACTGTTTTCCGCCTAAACACATATTTTCCAGCATTTATTGTGATTTAAAAGCTTGTTTTTTTCACATATTGTACTTATTTGAATGCTTGCACTTTTAAAAAGTTGTTTTTTTGTTTAATTTGTTTAACTGTTGTAGGCTACACACTAAAGTGTGATAGCCTTTTCCGATCGTTTGTAGTCTTTTAAAGCTGTTTTAAGTGTATTTTTTACTGTTTTTGCCTTATCTTTTCAAAAAAACAAAAAAACAAAAAAATTCCTTGTTTCCAGCCTTTCTACGCTAGTATAGTCCAGTTTTCAGGCTAGTGCTGAATTCAGGGCTGTGATACTAGTTTCTGAGTTGCCCATACCTTACTTGGACAGGAGGACGTTTCTCTGTTCACCTGTGAGAGAGGGGAGCTTTGAGCAACCTATCTGTCCCTGGAGGAGTAGTTC
This sequence comes from Protopterus annectens, assembly GCF_019279795.1. Classification (NCBI taxonomy): domain Eukaryota; kingdom Metazoa; phylum Chordata; order Ceratodontiformes; family Protopteridae; genus Protopterus; species Protopterus annectens. The sequence goes on along the minus strand of NC_056726.1, from coordinate 691,402,421 downwards.
CACTCAATAGTTAGTTTATTGGTCATTTTGGGCTAATTTCTCACTCTTTCATTTCACTACTATAAAAACCATGTTTGCACAGTTTTGCCCACTGGGCAGTGCCATTTAGCTACGGTTAAATTATTCCCAGCTCCACTAAGTCTCCTCTTCAGTTTTTCCCTTGAAACTTGTCTAACTCACATTCTTTGATTTCCTGTCCTTGCCTATTTAAGTGGTACAGTGTGAAATATTTTCTGCTTAAAAACCTCAGCTTTGGCCGGCTAAGAACTTGCTGTATTCAACTGGACGTATAAGAGAATTTAAGTACCTTTATCTGCACCTTTTTTTTCAAAAAAATACAGTATTTAAATTGATTTTAACTGTGTGTTGCAGGAATATTAACTGAACTGGAAGTTTTGACTCTGCTCTTAGTGGCCTTGAAACTGCCCGCCCCTCTTGTAAATTTGTGTTTGGATACTCCTTCTGGGCCCATCTCATTTGCTCACTCAACTGAGTGCAGTGAGATCATATTCTGATTTCAGGCACTCCTACTGTGTACAAAGAGAGCATCTGGGAAACAGAAAAAAAATTAAGCTTGTTTCCTGCCTTTCCTGTTAAGTGGTATAGACTATTTGTAGGCTTCTGGGGCCCCAAGCCCTTCTGTGTTGGAGGAAGCCTTCTAGCTTAGTTTTTTTTTTCTTATAACTAGCCAGTTTTCTAGTTTCAGCACTCAAATCTGTTTCTTTGATCTCAGCACTTGTTCAGAAAAAAAAATTCATCTGCTTTTACTGTACTTGTGTTTCTACCTACTTTATTTTACTTTTGCATCATCTTAAAAGTACTCAATTGTATTTATTACTGCTTGGTGTAACTCATTCTAAGCCTTTTGGTTTAAACACTTGGGCTTCGGACCAGTTGTTTTGCACTGAGAGGGTTTGTGGTCTGCACTGTAGTGGCAGAACAGGTAGCTTACATCCTTCTAGGTTGGGAACTGCTGATTGAGGGCTCAGTGTCTGTTATTCTAAAAGTGTATTCATTCTGGTTTAAGCACTTGGGCTTTCAGGCCAGTTATTTTACATTAAGAGGGTTCGTGGTCTGCACTCTTGTGGGAGGAGAGACCGGACTCTGCCCTTCTGAGCTGGGAATTTCTGGTTAAAGGCTTATAGTGCATGCATATCTGAACTGCTTCTTACTGAAGTTGGTGCGCCTTGTTTGCTGTGGCATAGACTGGATTTGGGCCTGCTGGATCTAGCTTTGTTTGTGTAACTTGAGCACTAATCCAGGCATTCTCTAAAGTATTCAATGGTATTTATTACTGTTTGGTAGTAACTTGATTAAAGTGTAGCTATCATTCTAAGTCTTTTGGATTAAGCACTTGGGCTTCAGACCAGTTGTTTTACATTAGGAAGGTTTGTGGCATGCACTGTGGTGGCAGGACAGGTAGCTTTCATCCTTCTAAGTTGGGAACTGCTGATTGAGAGCCCAGTGTCTGTTATTCTGAAAGTGTATTAGTTCTGGTTTAGGCACTTGGGCTTCAGGCCAGTTATTTTACATTAAGAAGGTTCGTGGTCTGCACTCTTGTGGGATAAGAGGCTGGACTCTGCCCTTCTGAGCTGGGAATTTCTGGTTAAAGCTTTATAGTGCCTGAATATTTGAACTGTATCTTACTGAAATTGGTACACCTTGTTTGCTGTAGCATAGACTAGATCCAGGCCTGCTGAATCTAGCTTTGTTTATATGCTTGTTGTTTGTTTACTTGTTATTTCCCTGGAACGCTAATTTCACCTAATACGCGGCTTCTCAGCGCTTCTGTGGATCACTAGTGATATATGCATTGCTTACTGTACTTATTTCCTTGTTTCACTTGAAAGAAAGTTACTGTTTGTCGTTTTTGCATTTAAGTTACCTGTAACACATTGCACTTAAGTTACCTGGCACTTGCGCGCTAAAGCAATTATATAAGTCAGCACTAAAAATTAAAAGCACTACACTCTCACTCCCCACTGGCCCTTGTTTTCAATTATTAAGGAATTCCCAATATTATTCTAGCATGTCCAAAGGTCAGTTGTCAATCTCCTCTCTGGTCCAGCTGGTGAATCTGGGAATCTTGAGGCAATGTTACAACTGCCTCATGTACACAGACAACCCTCTCCTCCTCCCAGCAAATTCCAACACATGTGAGAGATGCAACCATATAGCCAAACTGGAGGCTAAGCTCTCTCAACTCAGTACTGGCATAACCAGTCAGGAGGAGAAGGAAACCACACTCACTACAATTCCAGTCTCACATAGACCTACCACGACAGCAAACCAAACAGATAATCACACAAAAACATACTCGGAGGCTCTAAATAAAGATCTGCCAATGCAGCAGAGACCTCCAAAGCAGACACCCAAGCAACCGCTACCCCAAAACAAAACACGTGCAACACATATCTCACAAAGCCAGTGTGCCGAACAGTCACAGCCCTTAAGACTAAACAACACACCTGATACACTTGTAATAGGTGACTCTATCGTCAGGCACACTGACGTCCCGCTCACCAGGCTGAACAAGGAGAGGGTCACGGTGAGCAGCCTGTCGGGCGCTAGGATCCGCCACATAACACAAGCACTCAGGTCACTCCAAGGCAAGTACAAATATGACTCAGTCATTGTCCATGCTGGTGTGAAAGACCTGAGATGTACCTCCCTGGACTACATGAAAAGAGACATAAAGGAGCTCTCTGAGCATGTAGCTCAGGCCAGTAGGACCCTGACCTTGAGTAGCATCTTACCCTCACCAAGAATGATGCCACAATATGAAGACAAGATGATCAATTTCAACAATTGGCTTAAGTACTGGTGTCATTCAAAGGGGATCCAATGCCTCTCAGCTTGGGATGATATGCTCGACAAGCCACGATGCTTCGCTAGGGACGGCTTGCACCTGTCACCCCTGGGCTTTCGGATATTGGCAAAGGCTCTTGCTACCCCCATAGTGCCTTTTTTAGGCAAGGCTCAAAAGACAAACCCACCTCCATAGGTATCACAAGGGATAAGAAACTAAGAGTAATGCTACTCAACGCCAGAAGTCTAAACCTCAAGATGCACACACTCGAAACTCTCCTTAGCATGGAGAACATCGATATCTGTGCAGTAACAGAAACCTGGTTCAGGGCTCCCGAGAGCACCCCAGCACTACCAAATTATACCTCATACCATGCTTTTCAGCCCCAAAACTTGGACCGAACCACAAAAGGAGGGGGAGTATCGATATTCATCAAAGATACCCACACCTCCAGGTTGGTGGCAAAGCACGAAGCATCAGATACTATCCATGTGCAACTAACAGTGGATAAAACTGCCTTCCAGTTTATAGCCTGCTACAGACCACCCTACCAAACCCAGGAACCCCACTCGGCCTTTCTGAGAACACTGGAAAATATGAAGGTCTCTCCAAACACCATTATATTGGGTGACTTCAACTACCCAAACATAGACTGGGAGCATTACTCTAGCTCCAACACCCTAGCCCAAAGGTTCCTAGAATTTATAAACTCAAATGCTATGGAACAACTTGTTACCACTCCCACAAGAGGGGAAAACATACTGGACCTGATCATCACCAACATGGGGACTCTATGCTCCAGACCAGAAGTGTATCCCTCACTGGTAAGATCAGACCATAAACTAATCTCACTGGATATTCACATCCCGATCCCACCCCCTGCCCAGAAAACCACAGTGAAAAACTTCTCTAAAGCAAATTTCACACTCCTCAAAACCGAGGTGGAATCCTTCAAACCTCCCGGGCCTGTGGAAAATACGGCCCAGACCACAGAATCCTTTATGAATGCATTCTATGAACACCTTCAGGAATGCATGGATCATGCGATCCCAAATAAAACCAAGACCCAATCCTCCAAAGGCAGACGTCCTGTCTGGTGGACCCCAGCCATAAACAAACTATACAATAGAAGGAGGAAGCTACTAAATGATAGAGCAAAATCCCAAAAAGGGAAGGCATCACTGATCAGTATTAGCAAAAAACTACGGGCACTCATAAAATTGTCTAAGGCCAGCTTCGAGAGAAAAATTGCACAGGACACTAAGGATAATCACAAGGCTTTCTTTAGTTATGTTAGGAACCTGGGTGGTAATTCCCAGATATGCTCAGAATTAGTCCAAAATGACAAAAAATACACTGAACCCACAGACATTGCCAACATCCTAGCTGACAGGTTCAGCACAAACTCCCCCCCCTCCCCACCAAAAGGGCAAATATCTATCCCAGCAGAATGCTGCCCCCCTGACATCTCAGATACTCAGGTAAAAGCCGCCCTCTCCAAAGCAAAAAACACAGCATCAATGGGACCAGACGGTGTCCCGGGCTGCATCCTACAAGAACTCCAAGAAGAGCTAAACCCAAACATAAAACTACTGTTCAATCTCAGCCTTACTACAGGATATGTGCCCAAAGAGTGGCGTACAGCAACAGTGGTCCCTCTCCATAAAGGTGGTGCCTCAACGGATCCTGGAAACTATCGTTCCATAAGCCTGACTAGCTTGGTCTGCAAAGCTATGGAAAGGATCATCATGGACCTCATAAATAAAGATATTGGGGACCTACAGACACTGGATCCTACCCAGTTCGGCTTTGTTAAGGGCAGATCCTGCCTCTTAAACCTGGTTGATTTCTTTGAAACAGTCACCAAGGCCATTGACGAGGGGAAGGTGGTCCACACAGCCTACCTGGACCTCGCAAAAGCCTTCGATACAATACCCCACTCGGGCATTATAGATAAGCTCGCCAGCTTAAATATAAACCCCTATGTCACTAGATGGATTGCAAACTGGCTCAAGGACAGAACCCACATGGTTAGAATTGCTGGAGCCATGTCAGACTCCAAACCAGTTACAAGTGGTGTCCCACAAGGCTCAGTCCTGGGACCTCTCTTGTTCGGTATATATTTCTCGGAGGTACAGGCCAACACGGAAGGACTGTGGCTGACCAAGTTCGCAGATGACTGCAAACTGGGCACCATAATCGACTCTCCTTCCGACACAAGCATCCTCCAAAAGGGCCTCATAGAAACAGACAACTGGTGCCAGAGCCATGGCCTCAAGCTAAATGCCAAAAAGTGTATAGTCATCCCCTTTGGCAAAAACAAAGTGCCCACAAATTACCACATAGGTGGTAATCCATTAAGTACAGAAGAAGTAATTAGGGACCTGGGGACCCAAGTTGATAGCAATCTCTCATTTGACAACCATGTGGCCAAAGTGGTTAGAAAAACATTTTATATAGCCCACCTAATCATGAAGGGATTCACATCTAGATCAGTGGAGGTCATCGTGCCTCTTTACTCATCCCTCATCAGGCCCATAATTGAGTATAATGCCTCTTTTGGGATGTACCTTACCAGACACCTGCAGGAACTGGAAAGTCCCCAAAAGTACCTCACCAAGAGGATCAAAGGGCTCAAACAGATGCCATATGCTGCCCGGTTAAAGAAACTCCAGCTCTACTCAGTGGCATACCGCCTGTTCAGAGGCGATCTGTGCCTGACGTATAAAGCCATGTCCAACCCGGAATTAATGGACATGCTGCACCTCAGAAAATCCAAATCCCATCGAGCTACGCTCGAGAGACTTGAACCTCAGCACTGAAATAAATAGGACATGCTGGAGGGACAGATTCATAACCCAGAGGCTCCCTTCACTCTGGAATAAAATCCCAGTCCAGGTTAGGCAGAGTCCCTCATTGACTCACTTCAAGAGGAATCTTGATGAGTGGATGGGAGATTGTAGGTTTACCCCGGGTATCACTTCTGTGTCACTGTTAGACAGAGGCACAGTATACTAACCTTGAAAAAGGGCATAGCAAAATAAATTTAAAATGGGTGGTGAAAGCCAAACACATTCTGGCTAGGCTTATAAATGCCCTAGGGCAGATAGCCTAGTATGAACCTATGAACCTATGAACCTATGAACCTAAGCACTCAAAAAGCATCTTACAGCCCAGCACTTGCTCAGATCTAATAGCAAGCACTAATATACCCTGACACTGATTGCCCAGCAGGGCAAGGCTCTTTATTCACCCCTTGCCAACAAGCGACTAAGCAGCTCACCCCACTATTCAGGCATGACCAAAGGGCAACTTCAGGTGTACTCTCCAGTCCAGCTGGTGAATCTGGGTATCCTGAGGCAATGTTACAACTGCCTCGTGAACACAGACAACCCTCTCCTCCTAGCACAAAACACTAACATATGCGAGAGATGCAGTTATACAGCCAAACTGGAAGCTAAGCTGTCTCCGCCAAAGACTGGAAAAGACAGTCAAGAGGAGATGGTTAACACTTGCACCACAACTGCAGCTGCACACAGACCTACTAAAACAGCACTGGCAACAAATACACATAAATACACAAAATCATACTTGGAAGCTCTAAATAAAAATCTGCAAAAGCATCAGAGACCTCCAAAGCAGACACCCAAACAACCTGCACTTCCCATCGCAAACTAGACAACACATAAAACACAAAATCAGTGTACCACACAATCACAGCCTTTAAGGTGAAATAACATACCTAACACACTAGTAATAGGTGACTCTATAATCAGGCACACTGATGTCCCACTCATTAGGCCGGACAAGCAGAAAGTCACTGTTACCTGCCTGTCAGGAGCCAGAATCCGCCACATAAAACAAGCACTCAGGTCACTCCAGAACAAGAACAAATATGACTCTGTCATTGTTCATGTTGGTGTGAATGACCTGAGACGTACCTCCCTGGACTACATGAAAAAAGACATGGAAGAGCTCTCTGATTATGTAGCCCAGGCTGGTATGACCCTGACCCTGAGTAGCGTCTTGCCCTCACCAAGAATGATACCTCAGTATAAAGAAAAAATTATCAATTTCAACAATTGGCTAAGCTTCTGGTATCATTCAAAGGGGATCCAGTGTCTGTCAGCCTGGGACGACATGCTTGACAAGCTGCATTGCTTTGCAAAAGATGGATTGCACCTGTCACCCCTAGGCTTTCAAATACTGGCCAAGGCTCTTGCTGCCCTCATAGTTCCTTTTTTAGTCAAGGCTCAAAATTCAAACCCACCTCGGTAAACAGCACAATTAACAAAAAAACGAGGGTTATGCTACTCAATGCCAGGAGTTTAAATTTACAAAATGCACGCTCTCGAAGCACTCCTCAGTATGGAGAACGTCGACATCTGTGCAGTAACTGAAACCTGGTTCAAGGCTCCAGAGAACACCTCAGCACTACCAGGCTACAACTCATACCACACGTTTTGGCCACAGAACACGGACCGAAACACAAAAGGAGAGGGTGTATCCATACCTACACCTCCAGGTTAGTGGCGCAGCATGATACCTCTGAGATCATCCATGTGTAACTAACATCAGTCAGATCTGCAATGCAAATTGTGGCCTGCTACATTTCACCCTCCATGACCCAGGACCACCACTCCACCTTTCTGGAGACACTGGAAAACATGAAGGACCTACTGAACACCCTGATATTGGGTGATTTCAATTATCCTACCATTGACTGGGAAAACTACTCAAGTACAAATTCCCAGGCCCGGCGCTTCCTGGAATTCATCAACTGAAATGCCCTGGATCAGCTGGTAATCTCCCCTACCAGAGGTGAAAACATATTGGACCTGGTCATCACCAAAATAGGTGACAGGTGTTCTACACTGGAGGTCAACCCATCACTTGTTAGATCAGACCATAAACTAATCACTCTGGATGTCCACATCCCACCACCATCCCCAACTAAGGAAACCACAGTAAAAACTTTTCTAAAGCAAACTTCACCTTACTTAAGACAGAGGTTGTAAGTTTCACAGCCCCCACGCTAAAGGATAACACTGCCCAAGATGCAGAAACCTTTACAAATGCACTCTATGAGCACCTACTAGGATGCATGGATCATGCCATCCCTAGCAAAACCAAGACTCACTCCTCTAAGAGAAGGAAACCAGTTTGGCGGACCCCTGCAATAAACAGGTTATACAATAGAAGGAGGAAACTAGTTCAGAAAAAAAGCAAATCCCAAGAAGGAAAGACATCCCTGATCAGTATCAGTAAGAAACTAAGGTCCCTCATAAAATCATGCAAACCTAACTTCAAAGGAAAAATAGCCAAGGATTCAAAAGATAAACACAAAGCCCTCTTTAGCTATGTTAAGAATCTAAGTGGCAACTCGCAGATATGCAATGAACTAGTACAAAATAGCACAAAATATACTGAACCTACTGATATTGCCAACATCCTGGCAGAAAGATTCAGTGCAAACTTAACCCCCACCTCTCACCCCCAAAAGGGCCCACAACAATACCGGGAAAGTGTAGTATCCCAAAAATCACATACGCACAGGTGAAAACAGCCATTTCAAAAGCCAAAAACACAGCGTCAATGGGACCAGATGGTGTCCCAGGCTGCATCTTGCACAAACTACAGAACGAACTAACCTCCCACCAAAACACACTGTTCAACCTTAACCTCTCCACAGGCTACGTGCCCAAAGAATGGCACACAGCAATGGTTATTCCTCTCCACAAAGGATGGGCCACAACTGATCCTGGAAACTATCACCCCATAAGCCTGACTAGCCTGGTCTGCAAGGCTATGGAGCGCATCATCATGGAACTCATTAATAAAGACATAGGGAACCTCCAAACTCTTGACCCGACCCAGTTTGGCTTTGTTAAGGGCAGATCATGTTTACTAAACCTGGTTGACTTCTTTGAGACAGTCACAGAGGCCATAGACAAGGGAAAGGTGGATCACACAGCCTACCTTGACCTCAACAAGGCTTTCAACACCATTCCGCACTCGGGTATTACAGAAAAACTCACCAGCCTGAACATAGACCACTACGTCTCAAAAAACTCCAGCTTTACTCCGTCGCATATCTCCTACTCAGAGGTGATCTCTGCCTAACATACAAAGCTATGTCAAACCCACAGCTGTTGGACATGCTCCACTTAAAGAAATCCCAGTCCCTCTGAGCTACATGATCTAGGGACCTAAACCTTGTCACCACATTAAACAGAACATGCCGGAGGGATAGATTCCTGTCCTAGAGACTTCCCATACTCTGGAATAAACTACCTATCTATATCAAACAAAGCTCCTGATTAGCACTCTTCAAGAAAAATCTTGATGATTGGGTGGGAAACAGGAAATTCACCCCATGGATCACCACTGTGGCTCTGCTCCACAGTGCCACAGGAAAATAATTTTCTTGGGTGGCAAAAACCAGGGTACCTTTTTGGCTGGACTTGTATAGGCCCCAGGGCTGATAGCCTAGTACCTACCTATGAACATATGAACCTATGGGTTGCCAACTGGCTTACAGACAGAACTCATACGGTAAGAATAGCGGGCTCCAGGTCCAACTCAAAACCAGTCACAAGTGGTGTCCCGCAAGGCTCAGTCCTGGGACCCCTACTGTTTGGCATATACTTCTCAGAAGTACAGGCAAACACAGGAGGACTATGGCTAACCAAGTTTGGCGATGACTGCAAACTGGGAGCCATAACTGACTCTCCGGCTGACACGGACATCCTCCAAAAGGGCCTTACTGAGACAGACATCTGGTGTCAAAGTCATGGCCTCAAGCTAAATGCTAAAAAATGAATAGTCATCCCATTTGGGAAAAACAAAACACACATGAATTACCTCATAGGTGGCAGCCTCCTTAATACAGAAGAGGTAATAAGAGATCAGGGGACCCAGGTAGATAGAAATCTTTCCTTTGACAATCATATTGCCAAAGTAGTTAGGAAATCCTTCTATGTGGCCCATCTAATTGCTAAAGGGTTCGCATCTAGAAATAAAGAGGTTATATTGCCCCTCTACTCGTCACTCATTAGACCCATCATAGAGTACAATGCCCCATTTGAAATGTACCTCACAAGACACTTCCAACAGCTGGAAAGACCACAAAAGTACCTCATCAAGAGGATTACTGGCCTCAAACATATGTCCTATGCAGCCCGACTGAAAAAACACCAGCTGTACTCAGTGGCATATTGCTTATTCAGAGGTGATCTCTGTCTGACTTACAAAGCCATGTTCAACTCAGAATTGATGGACATGCTCCACCTAAAGAAATCTAAGTCACTGTGAGCCACGCGCCCTAGTGAGCTAAACCTCACCACAATAATAAATAGAACATGCTGGAGGGATAGATTCCTGTCACAGACACTTCCCATGCTTTGGAACAAAATTCCAAATTAAATCAGGCAGAGCCCCTCACTAACACTCTTCAAAAGAAACCTTGACAAGCTAATGGGTAACAGAAAATACACCCCTATGATCACTTTATGGGCTCTACTTGACAGAGGATCAGTTAATTAATCAATGGGGCGGGGAAAGCCGACACACTCTGGGTAGGCTTATAAATGCCCTCGGGCAGATAGCCTAGTACCTACCTATGAACCTATGAATCTATAGAAAGCACACCCCTCCAAGAGTAGACCCAGTGGTACATGATCTGGGTACTCTGGTTCATAGATTCATAGATTAGTACTAAGATAACTGCCCTTGTGAGCCACTTTAAGCCTAGGCAGTTATCCCTTGTGAGACTCAAACCCCACACCTTGTGTTTGTAAGGCAAACACCTTAACCATTACGCCACCCTCCCAATAGTAATTGGAACTTCAAACACTCTGTGTGCACAGTGGTAAAAAGTCCTTCTACACGGGACAACTCATAAGTAAGGGCATGGCATCCAGATCAAAGGGCATTATAATTACCTTGTATTCGGCCCTCATTACACCAATAATTAAGTACAATGCACCCTTTTGCATGTACGTCACCAGACATCTGCAGCAGCTGGAGGAGTTTTCTCACCAGGAATATCCAGGTTATGAAAAACAAATCCTACATGGAAAGATTGAAAGCCCTATCACTGTATTCTGTCTCCTACAGACTGCTAAGGGGTGCTCTGTGTCTGGCCTACAGGGCAGTGTCCGATCTGGCCCTGCTGGAAATGTTACACATTCATAAAACAAGAACATGAACAAGCAAATACGAGCACTAGTGAAATCTTCCAAAACAAACTTCAAGTCCAAGGTGGCCACATCTACTAAAGACAATCATAAGGCTTTCTTCACATATGTCCGCAACAAATACTGTCTATGGAATAGTTTGGAAGAGGTTATTCTCTTGAGGCATGAATGACTTATAACATTTAGTTTCACAGTTAAATACCACATAAGAATACTCAGTTGCATTTCTGTTGGATTGTTGCATATTTGTTCATTTATTTATTCATTCATCCTTTGTTTCTGTATTTATATTGTGACTAATAAATCTCACCGATTTTAAGGAAAATGTGGTACAAAAGCAAATGTCTCACTTATTACCCCATCCCATTCTTCAATAGCAATTACCCATTTATCTTTAACATAACAGTCCGTCATACTATTTCCAGATTAAGTAGGTATTGCCTCATTTTAAAATGTCACCAAAGAAAGGAGCTGAGAGATACAATATTATTCATATGCTATTCTACAGAGTCAGCACTAGAATGTGGATCCAAGGACCTGGCTGAGTAATAGAACCTACAATCGTTCTGCACTGAAGGCACATGCTCACCTTTCTAGTCACTAATATTTGTAAAAAAATATAAAGTTGTCCCAATCCCTCAGTGCCACACGCTGCAGGGATCTAAACCTTGTCATCACAATAAACAAAACATGCTGGAGGGATAGGTTCCTGACCCAGAGACTCCCCAGACTCTGGAATAGACTACCCATACATGTCAAGCAGAGCACCTCTTTGGCCTTCTTCAAAACGAATCTTGATGATTGGATGGGAGAAAGGAAATTCACCCCGGGGGAACACATCAGTCACCCTGCTAGACAGGGGTCCAAGGAAGTAAATAGTGTGGGAAGAAATGGCCAAGGAATTGTTATGGCTAGGCTTGTATAGGCCCTAGGGCGGATAGCCTAGTACCAACCTATGAAACTATGTCATCCCGGGCAGACAGATACTGGATCACCTTTGAATGACACCAGAAGCTTACCCAATTGTTGAAGTCACTCATTTTGTCCTTATACTGTGGTATCATTCTGGGTGAAGGCAGGATGCTACTCAGGGCTAGGGTCATACCTGCCTGGGCCACAGGATCCAAGAGCTCTTCCATGTCTCATTTCATGTAGTCCAGGGAGGTACTTCGCAAGTCATTCACTCCAACATGGACAATGACAGTGTTGTATTTGTACTTGTTGTGGAGTGACTTGAATGCATGCATTATGTGATGGACCCTGGGACCCGACAGGCAGCTGACTGTAATTTTCTCCTTGTTCAGCCTAGTGAGTGGGACATCAGTGTGCCTGACTATAGAGTCACCTATCACTAAAGTGTTTGGTACATTGTCTTGCCTTTGGAGCTGTTGTTGGGTGGCACACTGGTGCTGTGAGCTATGTGTCACTTTAGTTGTCACAGGTGTTTGTTTGCATTTCAGCTTCGGAGGTCCTTGTTGCTTTGGGCAGGTTAATGTTAAGGGCCTCCGCATATGTGGGTTTAGTGTTGCTATGTGTGGGTGTTGATGGTGTGGGTTTTGAAGGAATATGTGTTCCTTGAGGTGCAGTGCAGGTGTTAACCTTCTCCTCTTGACTGTCTAGCACAATCTTGGCTGGAGTGTGCTTTGCTTCCAGTTTGGCTATGTAAGTGCATCTCTCGCAGGTTGTAGTGTTGGGTGGTAGGAGAAGAGTGTTGTCTGTGTACATGAGGCAATTGCTGCATTGCCCCAGTATGACTGGATTCACCAGGTGGACAGGAGAAATCACCATAAGCCGACCCTTGGACATACCTGTTTAGGTGCTTTTCTGGTAAAGTACAAGAGCTGTTTACCCTTACCTTTGCAGGGTACTTTGCAATTGTAGGCTGTTTAGTGCCTACAATTAATTTCTCCTTATTAACAAGGAGAGTTGAGTCCTTTTATCAGTTTAAGGCTTCCTAGTGCTTTCCAGCAGGTTATAGAGCAAGTGCTAGTCACAGGATTTCAAATTTTAGTGCTACTACTGAGAAACCAGCTAGTTCTAAGGGAAAATTTGAAGAGCAGACTTTCTGACACCTGGAATAGTTTAACCGTAGCCCCGAGGTGCTGCACAATGTGAAAAATATACAAACACACACATTTTTAAGCCAGAAAGTTGTAAGGGATAGAAATCAGCCCAAAATGGCTAATAAAATTACAATTTTAGAGCTGGAAACCACTCCTCTAGTGTTAGATAGGTAGTACAATGCTCAGCACTCCCACTGGTAAGCAGTAGGACTTCCCCCTACCACAGCAAGGTCTGGATAGCTCTAAACACAGAAAATAAAGCCCTGAGACAAGCAAAGCCTAGGATCTGAACTATAATAGCTAGGAAAGGTGGGAAACGAGCAAACATGTTAGTATTTTTTTGAAAGGGAGAAAGGCGGAACAGAAGGAAAGAAACTAAGTGGGTTGGCCTTCTCGGATGTTCTCTCTGTATTAGGTAGAATGAGCTAATGACACTAGACTGGGAGGAGTGTCCAAGATCAAATTTAGAGTAGGGGTGGGCAACTGCAAGGCCAGCAGGTATAAAGACAAGATGCCAATAGGGAAGGAGGGTGGGAAGCTATTTTAGGCAGAAAATTCTACGGAAATGTTTATCACAGCAGAAAACCAGCAGTGAGCCAATAACTACGAAATACAGTACAAGTATGCAGTATACAATACAATTGCTATAAATATCTAGAATAAGCAATAACTACTAAAACTAAGCAAAAAATGGGCTACTTATTGCTATATATCACAGATCAGGTGCTCCTCCTCAGATAGCTCTGTGTATATACATGTTTGGTATTTATTTCTCAGACGTTAATGCAAATATAGACAGTCTTTGTCTGATCATGTTTGCAGATGACTGCAAGTTGGGGGCAATCACTGAATACATGAACAATACTATTTAATGCAGAAATAATTAACAAACTCAAATGATTGTTGCCATATCCATGGATATAATTTATTTATTTGTGCTTTTCACTGAATATTAACTCAAATGAAGTTGTGGCTGTCTCTCTACAGTTAGTTCCCTACCTACCCTCCCTGTTCTTGTTTTGGTGTTAATGTTGGTGGCTTTGAAACTGCCTGCCCCTCTTGTAGATTTGTATTTGGATACTCCTTCTGGGTCCTTCTCATTTGCTCACTCAACTGAGTGCATTGAGATCATATTCTGATTTCAGGCACTCCTGCTGTGTACAAAGAGAGCATTTGAGTAGGACAACCCCTGTAGCCTCTTTATCCTGCTCTGCCCCCCCCCCTTCAAAAAAAAAAAAAAAAAAAAAATATATATATATATATATATATATATATATATATATATATATATATGTGTGTGTATATTTTATTCAACTACTCTTACTGTAACTGTCTTAGTTGCTCTTCTGCGTGCTATTATCTGTTCAGTTGCTCTTACTCTGCACTTACTACTGCTTGTTAGTAGCCTTCTAATTTACTGCCTTCTGCACTTGTTTTTTAGTCATTTGTTAATTTAATTGCATTAATTTGAACTGTATTTGCTGTAGTGTTGCTACACACTCGGTTGTGCTGGCTTGCTCTACAATTTGAATTGTATTTACTGCTGTTTCAGCTGCTTTTCTGTAACAAAAAAAAAACTTCTAAGCTTGTTTCCTACCTTTCCTGTAACTAGTCAAGTCCAGATACAGACATGCTGTATCTAGGACTGTTGGTAAGCTTCTTAGACCCCCAAGCCTTTCTGTGTTGGAGGGAAGCCTTCTAGCTTATCAGTGGGAGTGGTAAGCACTAGGTAGCCGATCTACCACGGGAAGAGTGGGTTTTGGCCCTGAAATTGTAGTTCATTGGCTGTTTGGGCAGTTTTTCCATCTCTTTCTACTTTCTGGTTAAAAGCCCATTTTGCATTTGGTTCCCGCCTTTCCTATAACTAGAATAGTCCAGGTACAGATTTGCTGTATCCAGGAATGTTGGTAAGCTTCTGAGCCCCCCAAGCCATTCTGTGTTGGAGAGAAGCCTTCTAGCTTATCAGTGGGAGTGATAAGCACTAGGTAACCTATCTACCATAGGAGGAGTGGTTTCTAGTCCAGAAATTATAGTTTATTGGCCATTTGGGAAGCTTTTCCATCTCTTTCAACCTTCTGATTTTAAAGCCTTTGCTTGCACTTGTTTCCTGCCTTTCCTGTTACTAGTCTAGTCCAGGTACAGATTTGCTGTATCCAGGACTCTTTGTAAGCTTCTGACCCTCCAGGCCTTTCCATGTTGGAGGGAAGCCTTCTAGCTTATCAGTGGGAGTGATAAGCATTAGGTAGCCTATCTACCACAAGAGGAGTGGTTCATGGCCCAGTAATTTTAGCTATTGGCCATTTGGGCTGTTTTTTTCCATCTCTTTCAACGTTCTGGTTTAAAAGCCACACTTGCAATTGTTTCCCACCTTTCATGTAACTAGCCTAGTCCAGATACAGAGTTGCTGTATCCAGGACTGTTGGTAAGCTTCTGAGCCCCACAAGTCTTTCTGTGTTGGAGGAAAGCCTTCTAGCTTATCAGTGGGAGTGGTAAGCACTAGGTAGCCTGTCTACCATGAGAGGAGAGGTTCTTGGCCCAGAAATTGTAGTTTATTGACCATTTGGACAGTTTGTCCGTCTCTTTCAACTTTCTGGTTTAAAAGACCACATCTGCGCTTGTTTCACATCTTTCCTGTAACTAACCTACTGGGTAGAACTAGAAAGCCTTAAATTGATACAAGCCTTCTAGCTTAGAAGAGAGACTTTGGAGTGATTAAGTATCAGTTTTCTGTACTTTCTTGCTGTACTTAACTGTTTTCCGCCTAAACACAGATTTTCCAGCATTTATTGAGATTTAAAAGCTTGTTTTTTTCACATATTGCACTTATTTGACTGCCTGCACTTTTAAAAAGTTATGTTTTGTTTAATTTGTTTAACTGTTGTAGGCTACACACTAAAGTGTGATAGCCTTTTCTGATTGTTTGTAGTCTTTTAAAGCTGTTTTAAGTGTATTTTTTTACGGTTTTTGCCTTGTCTTTTCAAAAAAACAAAAAACAAAAAAAATTCCTTGTTTCCAGCCTTTCTAAGCTAGTATAGTCCAGTTTTCAGGCTAGTGCTGAATTCAGGGCTGTGATACTAGTTTCTGAGTTGCCCATACCTTACTTGGATAGGAGGACTTTTCTCTGTTCACCTGTGAGAGAGAGGAGTTTTGAGCAACCTATCTGTCCCTGGAGGAGTGGTTCCAGCCCAGAAGTTAGTTTATTGGTCATTTTGGGCTAATTTCTCACTCTTTCATTTCCCTACTATAAAAACCATGTTTGCACAGTTTTGCACAGTTCTGTTTAGCTACGGTTAAATTATTCCCGGCTCCACTAACTCTCCTCTTCAGTTTTTCCCCAGAAACTAGTCTAACTCTCAACTTAAGCACTCAAAAAGCATCTTACAGCCCAGCACTCACTCAGATCTAATAGCAAGCACTAATATACCCTGACACTGATTGCCCAGCAGGGCAAGGCTCTTTATTCACCCCTCACCAACCAAGCAACTAAGCAGCTCACCCCACTATTCAGGCATGACCAAAGGGCAACTTCAGGTGTACTCTCTAGTCCAGCTGGTAAATCTGGGTATCCTGAGGCAATGTTACAACTGCCTCATGTACACAGACAACCCTCTCCTCCTACCACAAAACACTAACATATGCGAGCGATGCAATTATACAGCCAAACTGGAAGCTAAACTGTCTCCGCCCAAAACTGGAAAAGACAGTCAAGAGGAGAAGGCACCTGCATCACAACTTCAGCCGCACAGAGACCTACTAAAACAGCATTGGCAAAAAATACACATAAATACACAAAATCATACTCGGAGGCTCTAAATAAAAACCTGCAAAAGCATCAGAAACCTCCAAAGCAGACACCCAAAGAACCTGCACTTCCCATCACAAACCAGACAACACATAAAACACAACATCAGTGTACCGCACAATCACAGCCCTTAAGGTGAAATAACATACCTAACACACTAGTAATAGGTGACTCTATAGTCAGGCACACTGACGTCCCACTCACTAGGCTGGACAAGCAGAAGGTCACTGTTAGCTGCCTGTGAGAAGCCAGAATCTGCCACATAACACAAGCACTCAGGTTACTCCAGAACAAGTACAAATATGACTCTGTCATTGTTCATGTTGGTGTGAATGACCTGAGACGTACCTCCCTGGACTACATGAAAAGAGACATGGGAGAGCTCTCTGATCATGTAGCCCAGGCTGGTATGACCCTGACCCTGAGTAGCATCCTGCCCTCACCAAGAATGATACCTCAGTATAAAGAAAAAAATGATCAATTTCAACAATTGGCTAAGCTTCTGGTGTCATTCAAAGGGGATCCAGTGTCTGTCAGTCTGAGACGATATGCTCGACAAGCCACATTGCTTCACAAGAGACGGCTTGCACCTGTCACCCCTAGACTTTCGAATACTAGCCAAGGCTTTTGCTGCCCTCATAGTGCCTTTTTTGGCAAGGCTGAAAAGTCAAACTCACCTCGGTAAACAGCACAATTAGCAAAAAACTGAGGGTTATGCTACTCAACACCAGAAGTTTAACTCTACAAAATGCACGCGCTCGAAGAACTCCTCAGTATGGAGAACATTGATATCTGTGCAGTAACTGAAACTTGGTTCAAGGCTCCAGAGAGCACCCCAGCACTACCGGGCTACAACTCATACCACAAGTTTCGGTGACAGAACAAGGACCGAAACACAAAAGGAGAAAGTGTATTCATATTCATCAAGGATACCTACACCTCCAGGTTAGTGGTGCAGCATGATACCTCTGAGATCATCCATGTGCAACTAACATCGGTGAAATCTGCAATGCAAATTGTGGCCTGCTACAGATCATTCTCCTTGACCCAGGACCAGCACTCCACCTTTCTGGAGACACTGGAAAACATGAAGGTCCTATCGAACACCCTGATATAGGGTGATTTTAATTACTCTACCATTCACTGGGAAAACTACTCAAGTACAAATTCCCAGGCCCAGCACTTCCTGGAATTCATCAACTCAAATGCCCTGGATCAGCTGGTAAACTCCCCTACTAGAGGTGAAAACATATTGAACTTAGTCATCACCAACATGGGCGGCAGGTGTTCCACACCGGAGGTCAACCCGTCACTGGTTAGATCAGACCATAAACTAATCACTCTGGATGTCCACACCCCACCACCACCCCCAGCTAAGGAAACCACAGTAAAAGACTTTTCTAAAACAAACTTCACCTTACTTAAGACAGAGGTGGTAAGTTTCACAGCCCCCACGCTAAAGGATAACGCTGCCCAAGATGCAGAAACATTTACAAATGCACTCTATGAACACCCACAAGGATGCATGGATCGTGCCATCCCTAGCAAAACCAAGACTCACTCCTCTAAGAGAAGGAAACCAGTTTGGCGGACCCCTGCAATAAACAAGCTATACAATAGAAGGAGGAAACTAATTCAGAAAAAAAGCAAATCCCAAGAAGATAAGACATCCCTGATCAGTATCAGTATGAAACTAAGGTCCCTTATGAAATTATCCAAGGCTAACATCGAAAGAAAAATAGCCAAGGATTCAAAAGATAACCACAAAGCCGTCTTTAGCTATGTTAACAATCTAAGTGGCAACTTGCAGATATGCACTGAACTAGTGCAAAATAGCACAAAATATACTGAACTTACTGATATTGCCAACATCCTGGCAGAAAGATTCAGTGCAAACTTCACTCCCCCTCACCTACAAAAGGGCCCACAACAATACCAGAAAATGTAGTGTCCCAAAATTCACAGACGCACAGGTGAAAACAGCCCTTTCAAAAGCCAAAAAAACAGCGTCAATGGGACCAGATGGTGTCCCAGGCTGGGTCTTGCACGAACTACAGAACAAACTAACCCCCCACCTAAACACGCTGTTCAACCTCAGCCTCTCCACAGGCTACGCTCTCATAGAATGGTGCATAGCAACAGTTATTCCTCTCCACAAAGGAGGGGCCACAACTGACCCTGGTAACTATCGCCCCATAAGCCTGTCTAGCCTGGTCTGCAAGGCTATGGAACGCATCATCATGGAACTCATTAACAAAGACATTGGAAACATCCAAACACTTGACCAGACCCAGTTTGGCTTTGTTAAGGGCAGATCATGTCTACTAAACCTGGTTTACTTCTTCGAGACAGTCACCGAGGCCATAGACGAGGGAAAGGTGGTTCACACAGCCCACCTTGACCTCACCAAGGCTTTCGACACCGTTCCTCACTCGGGTATTACAGAAAAACTCACTAGCCTGAACATAGACCCCTATATCACGAGATGGGTTGCTAACTGGCTTACAGACAGAACTCACATGGTAAGAATAGTGGGCTCCAGGTCCGACTCTAAACCATTCACAAGTGGTGTCCCACAAGGTTCGGTCCTGGGACCCCTACTGTTTAGCATATACTTCTCAGAAGTACAGGCAAACACAGGAGGACTATGGCTAACCAGGTTTGCGATGATTGCAAACTGAGAGCCATAATTGACTCTCTGGCTGACACGGACATCCTCCAAAAGGGCCTTACTGAGATGGACACCTGGTGTCAAAGTCGTGGCCTCAAGCTAAATGCCAAAAATGCATAGTCATCCCATTTGGGAAAAATAAAACACACACGAATTACCACATAGGTGGAGGCCCCCTTAATACAGAAGAGGTAATAAGAGATCTGGGGACTCAGGTAGATAGTAATCTCTCCTTTGACAATCATATTGCCAAAGTAGTTAGGAAATCCTTCTATGTGACCCATCTAATTACTAAAGGGTTGGCATAGAAATAAAGAGGTTATAGTGTCCCTCCACTTGTCACTCATTAGACTCATCATAGAGTAAAATGCCCCATTTGAGATGTACCTCACAAGACACTTCCAACAGTTGGAAAGACCACAAAAGTACCTCACCAAGAGGATTACTGGCCTCAAACATATGTCCTATGCAGCCCGACTGAAAAAACTCTGGCTGTACTCAGTGGCATATCGCTTACTCAGAGGTGATCTCTGCCTGACTTACAAAGCCATGTCCAACTCAGAATTGATGGACATGCTCCACCTAAAGAAATCTAAGTCACTGCGGGCCATGCACTCTAGTGAGTTAAACCTCGCCACAACAATAAATAGAGCATGCTGGAGGGATAGATTCCTGTCACAGAAACTCCCCATGCTTTGGAACAAAATTACAAATTAAATCAGGCAGAGCCCCTCACTATCACTCTTCAACAAAACCTTGACGAATGGTGGGTAACAGAAAATACACCCCTGGGATCACTTCATGGGCTCTGCTTGACAGAGAATCAGTTAATTAATCAATGGGCGGCAAAAGCCGACACACTCTGGATAGGCTTATAAATGCCCTTGGGCAGATAGCCTAGTACCTACCTATGAACCTATAGAAAGCACACCCCTCCAAGAGTAGACCCAGTGGTACATGATCTGGGTACTCTGGTTGATAGTAATTGGAACTTCAAACACTCTATCTGCTCAGTGGTAAAAAGCCCTTCTACACAGGACAACTCATAAGTAAGAGCATGGCATCCAGATCAAAGGGCATTATAATTACATTGTACTCGGCCCTCATTACACCAATAATTAAGTACAATGCACCAGGAATATCCAGGTTATGAAAAACAAATCCTACATGGAAAGATTGAAAGCCCTATCACTGTATTCTGTCTCCTACAAACTACTAACAGGTGCTCTGTGTCTGGCCTACAGGGCAGTGTCCGATCTGGCCCTGCTGGAAATGTTACACATTCATAAAACAAGAACATGAACAAGCAAATATGAGCTCTAGTGAAATCTTCCAAAGCAAACTTCAAGTCCAAGGTGGCCACATCTACTAAAGACAATCACAAGGCTTTCTTCACATATGTCCGCAATCTCAAGAGAAGCACCCAGATCTGATCAGAACTGGTGGTCAAGGACACCACATACACAAACCCTGTAGATATAGCTAACCTGCTGGCAGACAGGTTCAGTGAACACGTCACTCCTCTGTTCCTCCCATCAGTAAAACAGGATATCCCCAGTACCTGCCACCCTCCCCTTATCTCTAGGGAGCAAGTCATCACTGCCCTCTCAAAGGCAAAAAATACAGCCTCCATGGAACCTGATAAAATCCCAAGCTGCATACTACTTGAACTCAGGCAGGAACTTGCAGCACCATTAGACATCCTATTCAACCAAAGCCTGAGTACCAGCTTCATCCCAGCCAAGTGGAGGACAGCTACTGTCATCCCTTTGCACAAAGGTGGAGTGTCCACCGATCCAGGAAATTATAGACCCATCAGCCTTACTAACCTGATCTGCAAGGCCATGGAGCAGATTATCATGGACATCATTAACAAGGACCCTGGCAACCTCCAGACACTTGATCCAACACATTTTGGTTTTGTCAAGGGGAGGTAATGCCTGTTAAATTTGGGTGACTTCTTTGAGACAGTCACCAGGGCCATAGATGAGGGGAAAGTGGTGGACACTGCCTACCTTGACCTGGCCAATGCCTTCAATATTATCACCTACTCAGGTATAATAGATAAACTCTCTCAACTAGACATCAATCCATATGTTACCAGATGGGTAGCAAACTGGCTTCCTGATAGAACCCACCTAGTCAAAGTAGGGGATGCCACCTGAAGTAATAGACCCATAACAAGTGATGTACCCCAGGGATCAGTCGTGGGGCCTCTGCTGTTTGGGATATACTTCTCAGTGGTGCATGTCAAATCTAGTGGACTATGACTGACCAAGTTTGCAGATAACTGCAAGCTGGGTTCTGTCATCAGTTTTCCTAGAGATGTGGACATCCTCCAAGAGGGTCTCACCCATACAAATGACTGGTGCCAGAAACATGGCCTCAAACTGAATGCCAAAATATGCAACATTATCCTTTTTGGGGAGAATGACATCCCCACAAATTATCACATTGATAATAAGGCAATAAGCACGCAATTAGTCATGAGGGACTTGGGAACCCAGGTTGATAGCAAACTGACCTTTGACCACCATATTGCCTCCATTGTACGGAAAGCTTTATACATGACCCACCTCATTAGTAAGGGTATCTCATCCAGTGACAAGGTGGACATAACATCACTGTATTCTTCCCTTATAAGACCAATTATTGAATACAATGCCCCTTTCAGCATGTACTTCGCAAAGCACATGCAACAGCTGGAGAGACCACAGAGATTCCTCACCCAGAGAATCCAGGGCCTCAGCCATCTGTCCTACACAGATAGGCTAAAAGCCTTGTCCTTCTACTCAGTCTCCTACAAACCTCTCAGAGGTGACCTCTGTCTGGCGTACAAAGCAATCTCAGATTCTACCCTGATGGGACTGCTGTATATCCGCAAGTCAAGCTCCATTAGAGTAACCCACACGTGAGACTTCAACATGGTCTGTGACATCAATAGGACTTGTTGGCAGGACAGATTTGTGTCCCAAGGACTCCCCCTTTTGTGGCATAGACTCCCTCTCTATGTAAAGCAGAGTACCTCATTAAACCTTTTTAGGTGCAACGTGGATAACTGGATAGGGAACAGAAAATACAGCCCTGGGATTCCACCTGTGTCTCTGCTGGACAGTGGCATAGGGTGCTGACTTGTTAGAACATGGGCTAAATTATTGGTTAGGCTTGTAAGGGCCTCAGGGCCAATAGCCTAGTAACTTGCTATGATCAGCCAGGAATGCTTTAGTCAAGTCTGTCACATATGACACATTGATCTCCTATACATCTGGTAGGCCATAAGGAAATATTCTTTGGGATATATACCCATTAGGATTTGACAGTGCAGACTTCCCTTCAAAGTATTTTACTAGATGACTGTGTGATATGACTTTCTGTGTTGCACCCAGTGAGTGCACAGCTCATTAACATCATTGATAGCATGGGTTTGGTTCTTGCAAGTGGCAATTGTGGCTTATGTGTAATTAAAATGTATCAACTAGCCATGATTAGCCCAGATTTCCACTTAACTTTTAACACTGTCCATCTTAAACCATCTGACAATTGATCATTTGTGGGGAAGGGGTGGTGAATACCATTTATAGAATACTGATAATCATTACAGTTGTACGTCTGTTCCTGCAAAACATGCATAATAATTTACACTCACATATTCTGTCAATTCTGAAGATTAATGGTCATAATATTGTAATAGTGTCAATGGTTGTGCCTGTTTCTGTATACATTTGTCCAGGAGTTTGTTGCTATGTGTCCCAATTGGTTGAGAGTTATGGTGACATGTCAGTCATATTCAAGTAAGTCATTTTTTCAGATCTTCACGGTATGCATGTATCCCAAATTTATATACCATCCTTGCTAAATGTCCTCTCCAGTGACCATGTCAGTGATGTCTATATCACAAACATTGACCTCCATTGGCATGTAACTTTGTATGACCATCATATATATACTATAATGTGTGTTTATATCATAATATACTTGCTCAGAGGGTGCAAACAGCAGTACGTAGTGTGCTATCTACATATCTGCTTAACGTTATGCTACTGACTTGTGCTGGAAGTGCACATAAATGTACATATCCTGTTTTGGGGGCATTGACATATTTAGCATTTCCTCTTCCTCTTTATTCATTCCCATCATGCATGTCTGTGTCCATTTTCATCAGCACATTTTCCCTGCCCAGGCTACGTTTCCATGGATTTGCCCTTCCCATTTGACCCAGCTCCAGCCCCCCATTATTTAATTATTCAAATATTTGTTTTGTTGTAAATTGCACTGAATACACTTTTCTTTACTGTGTTATCACTGATGGTTTTGCAGTATTTTCCCCCTGGTAGGCACTGTGGCGGTCAATGCAATCTTACCTAACAAGTTTGCTTGTAAGCTAACTTAAATGTATTCTCTTAATGTGCTCTCGCTACTCTGCATGGTTTCCTGGTTGATGAAACTGCTGCTGGCCATGAAACCATGTTTGTATTTGTGTAGGCACAATGAACAGCATTAATATACTATTAGTGCTGCTCATTGCTTTAACTCATAAACTCTGTGTAGCCTTTGTTCAAAGCCTATACAGAGTTTATAAAATCCCAGGGATCATCTATGGATGATGGTGGTGAGGCACTTAGATTATAAATCTGTCAACCTAAATAATGGTGATATATCAGGTGCACACTTCTACAGAAAGGAGTAGTTTCATTTATTACTTTCCTACAGTGCTTAAATGCCCTATCATATATCCTGTCATCTATATTTTTTTTCCCAATCAGCCAAAGACATCAGTAGAGCCAAAATATTTTTTTGTCTTTCTAAACAATAAGGTGTAACGGGCTTAGCAGGTGTTCATATGGAGAAATTGGATGTATTGTGCCTGTGTCCAGGCAGCTGGCAGTCAGCATCATCAAGTTCAAACAACTGAAAAATACGCAGGATTTAAAATGTTAATGATCTGTTAGAATGCCTTAAAGGAAGTATTTAGCTTGGTGGTAACTTTGGTAAATGAGGAACAGGCTGCTTCTTTTAAAACAATATTTACCAGTCTGTTTTAACTTCTCCTGCACTGAATGCATGTTTTTTTTTCTGAATATGTAGAGGCAAATGCCAGTTTTCTTTATAAGTTACTATATACAATTCATGGATGATCGATGTCAGCAAATACTGTCTATGTAATAGTTTGGAAGAGGTTATTCTCTTGAGGCATGAATGACTTATAACATTTAGTTTCACAGTTAAATACCACATAAGAATACTCACTTGCATTTCTGTTGGATTGTTGCATATTTGTTCATTTATTTATTCATTCATCCTTTGTTTCTGTATTTATTTTGTGACTAATAAATCTCACCGATTTTAAGGAAAATGTGGTACAAAAGCAAGTGTCTCACTTATTACCCCATCCCATTCTTCAATAGCAATTACCCATTTATCTTTAACATAACAGCAAGCCATACTATTTCCAGATTAAGTAGGTATTGTCTCATTTTAAAATGTCACCAAGGAAAGGAGCTGAGGGATACAATATTCTTCATATGCTATTCTACAGAGTCAGCACTAGAATGTGGATCCAAGGACCTGGCTGAGTAATAGAACCTACAATCTTCTGATTGCTCTGCACTGAAGGCACATGCTCACCTTTCTAGTCACTAATATTTGTAAAAAATATAAAGTTGTTTAGTAAAAATGATTGTATTTAGTTGTCAGGTACCAGCTGTCAATGGCTGACTGCGTAAAATTAAAATTGTAAGAAATATTTCTGGTTTACAACTGTTAGAAACATGTATACTAATTCTGAACTGAAGGTGGAATGCTCTTCATCAGTAATGCCTCATGGAAGCATGGAATGTAGCACATCTCCATATAAAACACACTATAAAAATCTTTAGCATGTCTTTTTTTTAACTGCGTCAGTTATAAATAAGCTGTGTTATTATGCTTTATTGTCCAGAAAGCAACCTGTACTCTGAACAACTTGTTTGGATTTAGAATATATTTCCCTTTCAGCAAGTTTTTTTTCAGTTTTGACCTTGTCTCATTTCCTGTTGTTTATGTTTTTGATACTCTTGCATTAATGTCCTCCATTTCAGTTCTTACACTTGTGTAATAAAAACAGAAGGCAGAGGGCAATGGGCCACTCTTGTAAAGAAATGGCTGAGTACAGCAGACATCAACAACTGCAACTGTTATCAATACAATTCTACACTAAGTGTAAGCATACAGCACAACAATGGGCAGGTATCAGGGCAAAATCTAAGTGCAACAGCCACTTGTCATCCTGAAATACATCATCGACATGAAGAAGCAAACGTGGAGGAAGCAGCTACAATGTAAAAACTTAACATGCACAAGTCTGTAGTTGAAGGCCGCACTCAGTGGCAAGAATACAGCACAAAAACAGGCAGGTATTAGGGCAAAATCTAAGTGCAACAGCCACTCATCATCCTGAAATATGTCAGTCGACATGAGGAAACAAACGTAGATTAAGAAGCTACAATGTAGCAATTTAACATACAAAAGTCTGTAGTCAAAGGCTTCATTCACTTTTAAGCGTGCAGCACACAGAATGCTAGACACTAACGTCATTGGTCAGTGCTGCCATGACAAAAATGAAATGCATCAAAAAGCATAGGAAAGTATATTAAAGAACTATAGAACTGAGAGAAACCAGTAATCATAAACCTTTGAGTCACACAAATAAGCTTAAAAGACAGAGTCAGACTAACAAAGTATGATGCAATTCTAAGTAAACATAATAAAATACATATACTTAGATGTAGTTCATTTTGCAAAGCAGTGATAGGTGATAACGAAAGAATAAGCCATAGGCCCTAGCTGTGCTGCAGAAAAAAATGCATATTCATAAGGCAGACATCACAAATTATTATAGGGTAGAGTGAAATCAAAAATTACATAACAACTATATAACAATATAGCATAGCAAATGAAATAATGTTATGTGTAGTCAGAAGAAAAAAGTGAAATACACAGTAAGGAAATTGCAACAATTGTATTAAGCACAGGTTATTAATGGCTGCATAACACTGGGTGTGTCCTACATTGACCAGAACATATCCCACCTCAAAGCCCAACCCAAATTAATCAGGTCTATATCACTTACTCAAACACTCACATGATCAAACGGCAAAACATCAAGACCAAAATGTCAAACAACAGAACATCGACAGAAAGAAATGAATGGGACCTGTATTGTTTGATACACTAGAACTGAGGGAATAGGGATTTTGGTCCTTTCCCCAATGTGGTGTGATCTTGTAGCTGGTATACATAATTAGCATAGGATTTGAGTGGTGCATGGTAGCTTGATCCCTGCAAAACATGATGTTGTTCTTGTTTTTCCTCTCTCCGTGTTTTGTGTTTCAAAATTTTGATGTTGAAATTTTGCTGTTCAATCATGTGGAAGTTTGAGTAAGTTATATAAATTCCATTATCACAACATTGAAAGCAGTTAGTGCAAATAACTACCAAAGTGGATGAGATGTTTTCACTAACATGCAAGGAATAGCAATACACACTGTCTCTGGATCAGAACACAGTAAAATATAAAATGTAGCTATAAATGCTACTGAAAGGTACAATGTAACATGCATGCAAACAAGGACGGAAGCATTGAAAGGGGTTCACTATGACATGAGAACTCAGCACAGCTCCTCGTGGTGTCCAGCAGAGTTCCTAGAGCAGCAGAGACCAGAAAAGACAAACTTTCCAGATTCTAAGTATTTTTTTCTGCATTTTTGACTTTTTAAGCCTTTCGATTGCTATTTCTGCCTGTTTTATTCTGCTATTACCTGTTTTTACTGTTTTTAATAGCTTGAATTGTTTATTGCACTTGCTTGTTTAAGTTTTGCTTAAAAGTTAAACAACAGGCTAATACACTCAAGTGTACTAGCTTTTGATAGCATTTAGTCGAAAAACACAGCATTTATTGTATTTTCTGCCTATCTGAAAAAAACTTGAAAAAAAAAAAAATACTCTTGTTTTCCATACGTTTCTAATAGTTTGTTCCAGTGATCAGATTTTGCTGATCCCTGGGCTTTGTCTTGGTTCCTGTTTTCTCCATTTTCCTTGTTTGGTCAAGGGGTAGTTTCTTTACTCACTAGTGGGAGTAGGGAGTACTGAGCTGCCTGTTTGTCCTCAGAGGAGTGGTTTAAGGCAGTAACTTGTAGTTTATTGGCCATTTTGGGTCATTTCCTGTCTTTTCCAGCCCCCTGCTATAAAGCACGCTTTAGCGCGCATTAGCACGATTTAGCGCGATTTAGCGTGGAGCTGCCACTGTTGCACACTAGGGCAGCGCCGGTTAAGCAGGTTTAAACTAATCGGGCTACCTAAAGTCCACTCTTCAAATTTTCCCTTAAAACTACCTTCCTCGAACTATACTACTGATCAAATCAGTGTATCCTATAACTAAAAAGATCATCTCTACTTGACTCCAAGTAGACTATTCTCTATCTGTTAAACCTAGCACTTGCTCCTACAGTACTTATTACCTTGATACGGCACTCTTGTCATAGATAGTACCCCAAAAAGGTAACCCCCCATTTCTCGGTCACCCACGTGCCCTGAATCTTTTTAAAGTTTTTGTCTATCCTTCTAGCATGTCGAGGGATCAGTTGCTAGTGTCCTCTCCTGCTCAGCTGGTGAACCTGGGAATATTGAGGCAATGTTACAATTGCCTCATGTACACAGACAACCCTCTCCTCCTCCCACAAAACACAAATACATGCGAGAGATGCAACTATACGGCCAAACTGGAGGCTGAGCTCTCTCAACATAGGACTGGCAAGACCAGTCAGGAGGAGAAGGTTACCACACACACTATAGACCCAGTCTCACATAGTACCATTACAACCTCAAATCATACACATAAACACACAAAGACATACTCGGAGGCTCTGATCAAAAATCTACCAAAACAGCAGAGGCCACCAAAGCAGACACCCAAACAACCACCACCTCAGAACACAACATCTGCAACACATAGACCTCACAGTCAGAGTGTCAAACAGTCACAGCCCTTAAGGCCGAACACAATGCCAGACACACTAGTCATTGGTGACTCCATACTCAGACACACTGACGTCCCACTAACCAGACTGAGTAAGGAGAAGGTCACAGTAAGCTGCCTGTCGGGCGCTAGAATCCGCCACATAACGCAAGCACTCAGGTCTCTCAACAGCAGGTACAAATATGACTCAGTCATTGTCCATGCTGGTGTAAACGACCTGAGACGTACCTCCTTGGACTACATGAAAAGAGACATTGAGGAGCTCTCTGATTATGTAGCCCAGGCAGGTATGACCCTGACCTTGAGCAGTATCCTACCTTCACCAAGAATGATGCCACAATACAGAGATAAGATGATCAGCTTTAACAATTGGCTTAAACACTGGTGTCATTCAAAGGGGATCCAGTATCTGTCTGCCTGGGAT
Source organism: Protopterus annectens (assembly GCF_019279795.1). NCBI lineage: Eukaryota > Metazoa > Chordata > Ceratodontiformes > Protopteridae > Protopterus > Protopterus annectens. The sequence continues at coordinate 691,373,441 of NC_056726.1, read as the reverse complement.
GACATGCTGGACAAGCCACGCTGCTTCGCAAGGGACGGCTTGCACCTGTCACCCTGGGATTCGGATATTGGCAAAGGCTCTTGCCACCCCATAGTGCCTTTTTAGGCAAGGCTCAAATTCTAAACCTACCACCCTAGAACACAAAAAGGAAAAAACTAAGGGTAATGCTGCTCAATGCCAGAAGTCTAAATCTCAAAATGCACGACTCGAGGCCCTTCTCAGTATGGAGAACATCGATGTCTGTGCTGTGACAGAAACCTGGTTCAAGGCTCCTGAGAGCACCCCAGTGCTATCAGGTTTTACCTCATATCATGCGTTCCGCCCCAAAATCCGGACAATACCAAGAAAGGAGGGGGGGGTATCCATATTCATCAAGGACACCCACACCTCAAGACTGGTGGCAACGCACGATGCATCGGAGACCATCCAGGTGCAATTAACCATAGGCAAGACTGCTCTGCAAATTGTAGCATGTTACAGGCCACCCTGACAAACTCAGGAACCTCACATGGCCTTCCTGAAAACACTAGAGGGATAAATGTATCACCAAACACCATCATACTAGGTGACTTCAATTACCCTAATATAGACTGGGAACACTACTCAAGCCCAAACACCCGAGCCCAAAAGTTCCTGGAATTCATAAACTCAAATGCCATGGAACAACTAGTCACCATCCCAAGAGGAGATAACATACTTGATCTCATCATCACGAACATGGGAGCACAATGTTCAACACCAGAAGTATACCCCTCACTGGTGAGATCAGATCACAAACTAATCTCGCTGGAGGTCCTCATCCCACCCCACCTGAAATAAAAAGACCACAGTAAAGAACTTCTCAAAAGCCGACTTCACACTTCTAAAGACTAGTGTGGTCTCCTTTAAGGCCCCCGAGCCGGCGGAAAACAGTACTCAAGCCGCTGAATCACTTACAAATGCCTTCTACCAGCACCTGCAGGACTGCATGGATAAGGCAATCCAAGCAAAACAAAGACTCTTTGTACCAAAGGCAAGCGTCCAGTCTGGTGGACCCCAGCCATAAACAAACTCTACAACAAAAGGAGGAAGCTACTACAAGATAGAGCAAAATCCTTAAAAGGTAAGATACCCTTGATTACTATAAGTAAAAAACTAAGAGCTCTCATAAAATCATCCAGAGCAAATTTTGAGAGAAAAATAGCTAAAGACTCAAAAGACAGTCATAAGGCCTTCTTTAGCTATGTTAGAAACCTAGGAGGAAACTCCCAGATATGCTCAGAACTAGTTCAAAATGATGTGAAGATTACTGATCCTACAGACATTGCCAACATACTGGCTGACAGGTTCAGTGCAAACTCCCCCCCCCAAAAGGAGAGATATCTATACCAAACGATTGCAGCCCCCCCAAACATCTCCAGCGCCCAAGTGAGAACTGCTCTCTCCAAAGCAAAAAACACAGCATCCATGGGACCTGATGGTGTCCCCGGCTGTGTGCTCCACGAACTCAATGAGGAATTAAACCCACAGCTAGGACAGCTGTTTAATCAAAGTCTTACCTCTGGATACATACCCAGGGAGTGGCGCACTGCAACTGTGGTCCCACTTCACAAAGGCGGTGCCTCCACCGACCCTGGAAATTACCGGCCCATTAGCTTGACAAGCCTTATCTGCAAAGCCATGGAGAGGATCATAATGGACCTCATAAATAAACCCATAGGGAATTTGCAGACTTTGGATCCAACCCAGTTTGGCTTTGTCAAAGGCAGATCATGACTTTTTCGAAACAGTCACCAAAGCCATTGATGAGGGAAAGGCAGTCCATACAGCCTACCTCGATCTGGCTAAGGCCTTCGATACAATACCCCACTCGGGTATCATTGAAAAACTCATCAGCTTAAATGTTAACCCATACATCACAAGATGGGTTGCAAACTGGCTGAGTGACAGAACCCACAGGGTCAGAGTTGCTGGCGCCATGTCAGACTCAAAGCCTGTCACAAGTGGTGTCCCACAGGGCTCAGTCCTGGGCCCACTCTTGTTTGGCATCTACTTTTCCGAAGTACAAGCAAACACAGGAGGGTTATGGCTGACAAAGTTTGCAGATGACTGCAAACTGGGTGCCATAGTAGAAAACACATCTGACACAGATATCCTTCAGAAGGGTCTCACAGAAACGGATAACTGGTGCCAGAGCCACGGCCTAAAGTTAAATGCCAAAAATGCATAGTCATACCCTTCGGGAAAAACAAGGTTACCCCTAGCTACCAAATAGGTGGCAATCCACTGAGCACAGAAGAAGTTATCAGGGACCTGGGGACCCAGGTTGATAGTAGTCTGTCATTCGACACCCATGTAGCTAAAGTAGTTAGGAAGACCTTCTACATTGCCCACCTTATCATGAAGGGATTCTCATCTAGATCAAGGGAGGTCATAGTCTCCCTTTACTCATCACTCATCAGACCAATGATTGAGTACAATGCCCCATTCGGAATGTATCTGACCCGACACTTGCAGCAGCTGGAGAGGCCACAAAAGTTCCTCACCAAAAGGATAAAGTGTCTCAAAAATCTGTCCTATGCTGCCCGACTGAAAGAACTCCAGCTCTATTTAGTCACTTACCGCTTGCTCAGAGGTGACCTTTGCCTAACATACAAGGCCATGTCAAACCCAGATTTGATGAATATGCTTCACCTCAAAAAATCTAGATCCATCAGAGCCACAAGGGTGGGAGACTTAAACCTCGACACGGCTATTAATAGGATGTGCTGGAGGGATAGATTCATCACCCAAAGACTCCCTATGCTGTGGAACAAAATCCCGGTACATGTGAGGCAGAGCACCTCGCTGGCCTTGTTCAAGAGAAATCTTGACCAATGGATGGGAGATCGCAGATATACCCCAGGGATTACCTCAGTGTCACTGCTCGACAGAGGCACAGCAAAATAATGGGTATAGTTCCCCATACTAAAGGGGTGGCATAAGCCACAAAACGATGGGCTAGGCTTGTAAATGCCCTCGGGCAGATAGCCTAGTATGAACCTATGAATGAACTCAGTTGACAATGTTTACATCACAAGGCAGTATCAGCTTGAAAATAAATTGATTATAAGCAAAGCAAGGGACACCAAAAGAACTCAGAAACAATTCCCCAGATTCAGCAAGCCCTAGACTAGTACAGGAACTCCAGCAGGCAATACGTCTGCCGTGCGATCCAGAAATAACCTGTAGGGACATGCACGAGCGCTCCTGCACTAGTCCTGCACAGACTCAGCCCCTGTATGCAAATTACCCCATTTGCAGGAGAAATCCATGCAAATAGGGTGAATTTGTGATCCAGGAGGCTGGTAACCAGCCGTGCAGGACTAGTGTAATCAGCAAAAATGTACTTCACCAGTAACGGAGTACATTTTTGCAAACTACACAACGGAGCCATGACAGCTTCAAATAAAGGGTGGATATTATGTAGAAAGCATGCTAATGACCAACTATAAGGCCATTGGCATGGAAAACAGTTGCAAAAAGAAAAAAAAAAATCACCTTTCATTATTTTTTAGCCGATCTCGGCTGTTTAAGCATAGGGCAGCAGCACACAAACTGGATTGGGCAAAAAATAAGAAAAAAAAACTAAAATAAGCATTCTATCCAAAATCACTATTTTGCCATTATACTCAATGGCAAGCAGAAGACAACATGACCAGGGAATAGTGGTTGCTAAGGGGGATGCTCAGTGTGGGACATGTAACTAAGCAGGCAATCCTATGAAAATGAAGGGAATGATACTGAATCCCCCCTGCATGCTAGTCATCACCCAACAGTGTAAGAGCAGGAATAGCTTGGTGCAAGCCTAGGAGGTACCTGACATCATAGGGGGGGGGGTGTCCAGCATACTGTAAGCAGATTGGAGCCCTGTGGCTCAGGTTTGCCCTTAGCTTAGCAGAGCTAAGCAAGGGTGTGTGCCTGAGGCTGCCTAGCACTCTTTACATTGCCTAAGCAGGTGTGTGCACCGTGCACCGTGTTTTAAAGGAAAAAAAAGCAAACCAGGAAATAGCAGCTCTGTGCATATCTGAGCACTGTGTTTACGCGGTGTGCCCTGGGCTTAAACAGGAAGGCAATGGGAAGGGAAAACTGCAGTAGGAAGGTAATCTAGGAGAGCTAGCATATCTGGCAGGTGAAACATATCAGAATCAACCAATTACACAGGCAGCAGCCCCCCCAGCCCAGAAAACTACTATAAACTATGCAAACACCTTTCCCTCTGGTTTTCCCACATACTCTACATCACCAGTGTATACAAGTGGGGAAACTTTAACAAACAAAAACAACAGAATGATAGAGTTTGCAGCAGCTATCAGACATCAACATGTGGAAGAGGCTGAGGATAGTGAGGATGAGAATGCTGTCGAACAACCTACAGTGAGGAGACAAAGAAGGGTGTACAGACCCAGGCTAACCTACCAGGGGCTACATGAGCTGGAGATAGTGAAGCGCTATAGGGTGGACAGGGACCTCCTACAGTAAATTGTTGAGCTGTGCCAGCCATGCCTGGCACACAGAACTAACAGAGGGGATCCCATCCCAGTGGATACCAAGGTATGTATAGGCCTAGGAATACTAGCCACAGGTACCTCCCAAAGCCCAACTAGGGATATCATGGGGATCTCACAGGCATCAGCATCCAGAGTATTCCACCAGTTCCTGGATGCCATGTCAGCACATGCCGGTGAGCACATATATCTCCTCAGCACTCATGAGGTGTTGGCCAGCAATATGCGTCTCTTCCACCAAATAGCAGAATACCCTGAGGTAGTGGGTTCTATAGACTGCATGCACATACACATCAAAGCACCACCCAGTGAGTGTGGTAGGGTCTACATCAACTGCAAGGGCTACCCCTCCATCAACTGCCAGGTCATGTGCGATGCCCAGGGCTTTATAATGAATGTGTGTGCTGGCTGCCCTGGAAACGTTCATGATTCCCACATCTGGCATTTGATGGAGCTGTACCAGAGATTTGCCAGTGGGGACATCCCTTATGGCCACCTAGTGGGGGATGCTGGTTATGCAACGGAGCTGAGGCTGATGACACCCATCAGAAATGCACACACACCTGAACAAGAATGTCATAATGATGCACACGCACAGACCAGAATCATAATAGAGCATGTGTTTGGGATGCTCAAGTGATGGTTTCTGTGCCTGGACACATCCGGTGGAGCCTTGCAGTACTCACCAGCTACATGTACCCAAATTGTTATCATATGTGCCATGCTACACAATATGATCCTGTGGAAACAGCTGCAGCAGGAACAGCACAGGGCAGGGCCACACAGCCACTCACCAATACCAAGGCCTGCACAGGCACAGAGTGACTCAAAGGAGGAACAAACTGAGCCTGCCCCAGTAGGAAGATGGAGGCATGCCCAGTATGCCATGGCCTTGGCAAAGAGGCAATGCATACCACATAAACTGACACAGTAGGGACCCAGGGAATGACACCTCTCTTTAACTCACACATACAGTAAAAGGGATGCCAAACATGACACTACCTGTGCTCAACCATGTATAGGGAATGCACTATGCACATCCAACAAAGGCAGCCCCCAGCACCATCCTCAGTACTGGCACACCCACAAAGTAATTCACTCCCCTTACCAGTGGCTGATTGGAGTAGTATGTGTTGTTACTTGTATCTATGGTATGGATGTGAGCATGCAAGGGAATCAGGTGGCTGAATGGGATGACAGCAGATAGTAGACACTTATAGTGGCAGCATGAGACCTTTTCGCAAAATCCACTATCATCTGACCTTCTGCATTCCTTTGTTTAACACCATAACTACCCATCACTTCCTCATCCCCTCTGTTCCCTTCACCAACATGCCCATTGAAATCTGCTCCAATCACCACTCTCTCACCCTTGGGTACAGTCATCACCACTTCATCCAACTCACTCCAAAATTTTTCTTTTTCATCCATCGCACACCCACCTTTTTAGGCTAGTCACACGCACTACAATTAAAATGCCCTACTTTGGCATGGCTGCTGATGTTATTCACTGTGAAATACACCTTTGGGAAAAGTGTATCCCAGGAACCAATGTGGCATGTCCTATAGAAGCATAATGTCGTAGTGTGATGTAGTACTCTGGTAGGGATTCTATTCCCATACATGGCAAGTGTGGATGTTTGTGTGTGTGTTCCTTTGTTTTTTTAGAGAGCAATCACACTCACTACAGATCAAATGACCTACTTTGGCAAGGCTGCTGATGTCATTCACTGTGAAATACACCTTTGGGAAAAGTGTAGCCCAGTAATCTCTGTGGTGCATACTATAACAGCATAATGCTGTATTATGATGTAGCACTCTGCTAGGGGTTCTATTCCCACACATAGTATGTGTGGATGTTGATGTGTGTGTTCCTTTGTGTAGGGAGCAATGCATTTTAGGCTAGTTACACTCACTACAAATCAAATTCCCTACTTTAGCAAGGCTGTTGATGTCAATCACTGTGAAATACACCTTTGGGAAAGGTAAAGACCAGTAATCTCTGTGATGCATCCTATAACAGCATAATGCTGCAGTGCTATAAACTAGTTTGGTAGGGGTTCTAATCCCAGAGATGGTGTGTGTGTGTGTGTGTGTGTGTGTGTGTGTGTGTCTGTGTTTGTCATTCATATCCTGTGTGGAGGTGGCTGTGAGTGTGTAACACCTGCACTCATTGTGGCGTGGGTTTTGCAAATTTCTTATATGGTGCCCTATTATATGTCACAATGTCCAACTTACAGGGATAACAGATGTGAAATAGCTGAAAGGCTGGGGTGCCAATCCATACCCCTACATGTGACATCAAGGCCTGGTGAATAAAGTTAGCAACCATTGTATTACCCAGAGAACACTCTCAACTCATGTCTCATATACAAACACACTTGCATAGGCAACAACCGCTATATTGGAAATACCCTGCATATTGCCCACAGGTAGTAACCATGGTGAGATTGCAGTGGACTACAGAGGGCATGGCACCCTGACCATCAGTACAGTAGGCATGTACATGAAGACAGTCTGCATTCACTATGTTCCCCACTAGACATCTGCAGCACCTGTGGTGCCATCAAATATGACCCACAAAGGACATACCATGCCTTAAACACATGCCCTGTATGGACAGATGCCACTGACACCAGAGAATACTCATATCATACTATCAATTTAGGTGCAGGGTCAACCTGCTGTCCATTACCAGTTCCCAGCACATGAGGCCAGGACTGGCACATCTAATGATAACAATCTGTGCACACAACATGGGCCAGACACCCCAGGTACAGTTCCACATGTCACTGTACATGCAAGTGGGACGTGTGCACATCCCAGACAGCATCCATGTGATGGACTAAAGAACACATACATGGCAAGCAATGCACAGCAATAGCCACACACAATAGTTACCCAGGTGACTGGATGGTGAATACAATACCCATCTGTGTGGGCCAATCCAGACACTACAACCCTGATCCACACTGCAGACCATTGTCATGTGGCCTGATGCCAAGGTATACCCATCACCTAGACTTGTATAGCCATCTGACACAGTCAACAACTACACGCCCGTGAAGCAATGCACCCATGCATGTTAGTACTGGAACCCTGTGCCTGTGTGTGTAGTGTATGATGCTTTTGAAAACATTCACACTCACTACAACCCCCATTGGTATACTGAAGCTTGCTGTCTGATGTCAAACACCTCCACATACCCTTTACCCATATAACCTCTGGATAACCCCTGTGGTGCATGTGATACCTGCACAGTACTGTATTGTGGCAAATTAACTAGTGAGGAGGTATATTCCTGACCCTGCCAAGTGTGTCAATATGTGTGGGTCCCTGAGAGAGTGTTGCTGTGTAGACGCTGACACCTGCTCATGCGGACAGGCATGTGTACTACACCTTCTGTATAGCTACCATATTACTGTTGCAGATGTCACTCACCATCACATATACATTTGGAGAGCTCCTCGGCATGTAAGCTATGTGGTGCATCCAATAACTGCATAGACATGTGATAGCAATACATAGTCAGTCAGGAGTTTGATACCCTGTACTGGTAGGTGTGTGACACAGACATGCTTAAGTTTTACTCTCCCACCCCCTCCCTGACTTGTTTTTGCCTCTGTCTGCCTCTCTCCCTCCCTCTTTGGTGGATGTGGAGACTTACACCTGCTTTGCTTTGGCAGTAGTATGTGTTTTGTAAGTGATGCTCATGATCAGCTGATGGCCTCTGCATGAATTGCAGCCCTCCTCTAAATGATTGCATGTGGAACAGCTGTGGTAACATTCCCATAGCTAATTGCATGGAAACACACTCCAATATCTAGGAACATCATGTTGGTGTTTGGCATTGTCATTCACTGTGAGTAGGACCTAGATCTGTTGTTTGGCAAACAGCATCTTAGATGGATTGGGGATTTACCTCTAACAACATACACTGTGAAAACAGGCCAACACACAGGAGGGGGATGTGCCTGACATAACTACAGAATGCAAGTGTTGTAATACTGCATTTGGAGTAATGTTGGTTTAACAGGTTGTGCATGGATATGGCTGGTCTACATGTTATAATACCTGTCATGACAGTGCTATGTTTCTGAGGAAACCCCATCTGTAGGGTCATCTGCAGACTGGGCAGTGTGTGGTGCCTTTTGCTTCTTGTGTTACTCACAGAGAACCTATCTATGAACTGCAGAAGTATAGTGTGAGGATTGCAGTCAGTACATGGTGACAGACATGAGAGTTGTTGACCTCATATCCCCCATAGGACATATGTTGCAACAAGCCCTCTTACAACAGTAAATGTATGAGGTTATCACAGCAACATGTCAATATTGGCCCTGTGTTTGTGCCTCCAGCCACAACTCTGACAACATATGTCATGTAGTAAGAGGTGCATATGTCCTATACACCATAATTTATTGACATCATATCTGATAACAAGCTAGTGAGATAGACTGCGACACATGTTATGTATAATAGGGGTTCTTTTTGAGGACATAACCTGGGCATTCTGTGGTTGTGTGTGTACAGTACTGAGGCCTGTGTATTTATGGTGATTGTCGGCAGTGTGTGTATTTTGAATATGTACCTTGGCCTGTGTACAGATTATGGTAGATGTCATTGTTATTGGTTCTGTTCTATCTGATGTTACATGCTGTTTCACTGTATGTTACCCTATTGGCTTATTCGTAGGGCTAAACACACATATGCCCCATACCACAGACAGGCATCGGACCACACTGTGTAGTGGCCCAGTATATGTGGGGTTAGTGTGTGAGTGGCACATATGAGGATGGTGTTGATCAGAAATTCCATATACTGTAATATTACACTAGCTACCATATGTGGCTGTGGCTGTGTTCACATTGGTTGTGGTTATGCACTTTCACACAGGTGTCTGTTACTCTGTGCTGTGACATGCCTGTAGAGCCTGCTATATATGCAGATACATGTGTATTCCCCCATTAGAAATGTAGGCCAGTGTTGTGGCAGTCTGCCTGTAGCCTACACAGTGCTTTGTTACATGCCTAGCAACTTAGTGAACTTACCCAGTGTGATGTTATGTACAGATACTTGCCAAATGTACAGCTGCCAGGCCACCATAACAGTCATGTGTGTCATACAAAGCAGTGGGATGCTGTACAGATATATGTCACTAACTAGTGGGTAGTATGTGGCCGTGGCACCTCTGTACCAGCAGTTATTATGTGTCAGCACAGACAGGGGTGTGTGAATGCAGAACCTATGAGGCAAATGTATACCAGTATTTACATGATATCCCATCTAAATGGCTGTTAACATCCACATTGTCAGGCTTGGTCCACATGTCTTGCACTAAGGTTCATAGGTTCATAGATTCATAGGTTCATAGATTAGTATTAAGCTAACTGCCCTTGCGAGCCATTTTAAGCCTAGCCAATTATCCCTTGTGAGACTCAAACCCTGCACCTAGTGTTTGTAAGGCAAACACCTTAACCATTACGACACCCTCCCAACCCTATTCTCTGGACTGACCAGAGTGTATCAGACTGTCCACATTTATTGGCCATATCTCTGCTGTAGTCCACAGGATCATTACTTGGTACTGTACTATGATGTCCTTAGGATGTCTGTCAGTAGCCAATGGCACAAATGTTGAAAGCAGATATGACCTCCCACACACAATATGTCTGTGAAGACAACCCCTAATACAGCAGCAATAGCCTACATATATACCTGAATTACATACCTGACATCCCCTTGCACTAAGAGGTTGGGGCTATTGGGGCTGAGGTAGGGCTTCACTCCATGTTCAGGACATATGGTGGACATATATGCATATATAATTATCCATATATCTATATAGATATATACACGTATACATATCGACATACATAGATGGATATGTGTATGTATATATATATATATATATATATATATATATATATATATATATATATATACATACACACATATAAACACTCAGATATATCAGATATATACACATACACAGCAATATATGTCTACACATATACAGATAGAGAAACATATGCACATATACTTATGGATATCTACATATATATTGACAGTAATAGGTATATCAGAATAGATATGTATGCACATATGGTTATGGATACCTACATATATAGCTACATAAATAGGCATATCTGTACACAGAGGATGTGCATACATATATAGCTATATATACATATATCTATGTATGTATATATATATATATATATATATACACATTATATATATATATATATATATATATATATATATATATATATATATATATATATATATATATATATATATATATATATATATATATATATATATATATATATATATATATATATATATATATATATATATATATATATATATGTACATACGAAGAGATGTACACATGGCCATATATATGTTGTACTATACAGATGTGTATACAGACATATGTATGAATATACATGTGTATGTACATGCAGACATATATCAACCTATTATATGTATATACCCATATTCCTGTCATGTGTAAACCTCATGGTTGTGTATAGTCTCCCTGATGTATCTCACCATATATATCTGCTATGTGTACATTATGTTAAATCAACATATGTGATGCAAGAGTCATATTAATAACAAGTACTACACAACTGTGGAAGTAAAGGCAATTGTTCAATGCTAATAAATATGTGTATTGACAGATACCTTGGAAAAACAACAGCTGTCTTCACAGTGGTCATGGAGTAGTGGTTAAGTGTTCTGACTTTAGTGTGCAGGGTCCTGGGTTCAAGGGCTGTTCATTTTGTTGCTAGGCCAAACAAGGGCTATCAGATACAGAGTGTTTTTTGAGCAGCTTTAAGTGCATTAGCATGGGTTTGAGCAAAGCTAAGCGGTGCTAAGCTACGGGTAAATGTACGGGCACTTACACAGTGTAAGCTTCACTTACCAGTGTGCAAATCAACTTAGCTGTTATAGTGCAGCAATGCTGATACCTGCTAAGCATGGCTTAGCCCTGGTAACCAGTTCACACCACCCAGTCTGATAACATAGCAGGGTAATGACATCTGTAATAAGTATATGTAGTGCTATGCACAATACATGCGCCTATGTGCTGTCATTACAGTAGCAAGGGGTGTGAGTGTCATGTCTGGGACACAGATGTATATGAGGCCTGTACAGCACTGTTATCCATGTGACTGTGTTACATACAAGGGTAGTAGCCCAGGGTACGTGCTGTCACACTGGCATGTAGTGTATCATGGTGGTATTACTGTTTGCAGTGCCTACCCATGCAAGAGTAGAGAGCTAAATGCAGTACTGACAACAGGCACATGTGCAGGCATAGCTGGACTCTGAGGCCTCCCTGTTGTATCCATGGTGTGTGAGCTGTGTCACAGTATATAACCCTTACTGGGTAATGATCTGACATGTGGAATCTAACTATAGACTACCATCTGTACAGCACATGATAGCGAGGGCTCCTGACATGTAGTTATGGCATACATATTGTTGTCAAATGTCTATCTGTCAACACATTCATCCTACTGCATAGCTACTTGCCAGGCTGATGACTGTCAGTCCCTGTATAGTTGTGCAGAATGCAAGTATTCTGCTAGGATATGTACAGGCATCCTAAGCTTGATTGACACTGACATGTCTGCCCAGCTGTGTAAGAACTGGCACATATTGGAGATAACACCCTGTACGCACCGCATGCCATGGGTACCTCCACTACACTACCACAGTCAACTGAACATGCCTGGGTACAGGTCTCCATCACAGACACTAACCATGTGTTGCAATGCATGTTGCATGATTGTCAACTTGATCACCTCAGTGGCCATGTGCAGGAGGCACCTGGAGGACTAGCTGATGTATGCCACTCTCACCCTGAGGGTCACCACAGTAGTGTCTGTCGATAGCTTGCCTGCTACCACATGGCAGCTGGCAGGATACCACTGTGCACACAACCCCTACACAACACATCTCTCCTTGGACAATTGCTAGGTACACAGTTATGAACAACTGCAGAGATGCACCCCAGTACTGACATATGTGTACATGTGCATGACTGAGTATAGCAGTGTCTATGTGTTAGCAAACCTGTACATGGGAATTCCATGAGGGCCTTCACAACCACTGCAACACCCATTGCCATAGGCAGTTGTGGCTGCTGCTGTATGGGACATTACATGTACCCTGTTAAGCTCTTCTCCATACTAGCTACTCGAGCCTTGCTGTACCATCACAACAGTGTTGTACACATGGTTTGATAGGCATGGAATACCCATTGTGTTCTGGCAAGTGTGTGTATGTGTGCATGTCCGTTTATCTGTAGGGTACAGCATTCCGAGACCACATACTGCTATTACAATACCCATTGCAACACAGTAGTACAGATAGTGTTATTGCTGCCCATAGGTGAGGCATGTCAATGCAACACCCTGCTATGTGTGTGGCATATGCATTAGATTCTTATCCCTGTAGTACCACTGTTGGGATCTATAATGGGTTGTATCACAGTCATGGCCAATGTGTGATGTTGGGTATGTCAGAGTGTCATCATGGGTTTCAGGGAGTACAATATCCCCTGTGGATATGGTTGCTGTGTACACTGTCATTACACCAAGGTACACCCGGTATATGTCCCATGTACCACGTCATGGTTACCACTATCACTATCAACCATGCAGGTAACTGATACCACAATCCAGGCCAGTTATGCATGTGCTGTGTGCAGCCTACCTGTAACACATTGGACACATGGTCAAGTTAGTTAGCAGCACTAGGCCCAGGTCTCTCGGATGTGTGGCCTGTTATGTGTTTGTTAATGTATATATGAAGGTATGTCACACTATGTATTGTCCATATACCCCCATTACATCCCCTATTAGCATACTGCATGTCTGGGGATGTTTTGCATGTAACATGCAACTTGGGACACTCCTCACTCTAAATGCTGGGGTGTGCAATGGAAGCCACACACTTTAGTATCACTACATACCGAGGCAGGGGTCTAGTCCCAGTGTTGCCAAGTAACAGTGTGCGTGTATGTGGTTGGGTCTTCATCAGGTTGCAGGTTATACATGCCCCAGACGGTCACCTGTCCATGTGGCACAGGTAATAACTGTTATACAAACCTGTGACATGTGTTCAACTGTTCCCCAGATATATCACAGCCATTGTGTCACCACAGTGCTATACCCTGTTGTGGAAAATGACTGAAGACCATCCTTGTGCTGAAACATGTACACTTACAACACAAATGGATAACATTATAGAGACCACAATCAACCAGTGTTACTAACAGCTATAATGCATCATTGCTGGACAGCTACACTATCTGACATATATGCATCACACTTTACTCCTTACAACATGTTACACTGCAGTACTGTGGAACACTGTAGTACAGTCACTGTGTGCATCAGAACCATATTAGCCTGTCCCTGCATCAATGGTATGGCTGACAGGGATGTGGCACAGATATCATCATATGCACAGGGTGTGTTGTTGGCTTGCCAGAGGCTGAGCGTGTCCCATACATTTGACACCATGTGTGTGGGTAAGGGATGTACTGAGGTGAACTGAGTGTGGTGTTGTGGTGTGTGTAGGTATGGGGTTTCCCTAGGTGTGTTTGTATAGTGTGTAGGTATGCATGCCCACAGTTCTGCCATGTGGCTGCACTTCACAGGTGTTTATGGACAGCTGCAGACCATACCTGACAGGGTGTGCAGTTCACTGCCTCTGGCCACAGAGACATGGACTGTGCCTGCAAGGGGTTCCATGGGCACATCCAGGTACAGGTCTCAATGTGCTACTCTCACCTGACGATGACAAATGTCTACTGGTACCAGGCCCCTGTTTTGACTGGCCAGGACGATGTGCTCATGGCCTGCTGTGGTGTGGTGTGTACAGCACCCCCCCCCCACAGTGCTGGGGCTGGTACTCCCACTATGTGAGCCCCTTGGTGTCATAGCACCTCCACATTGACTGCCAGCAGTTGGCATTGCTGGCCTACGTCCACGCGGCCGTTGCCGCACTTCCACCACATGTTCAAGCACAGACAGACCGTGGTCAATGAGGGCCATAATCTCACCAGACCATTTATCCATGAACTCAGTTAATATACGGATGGCACCAGCCAGTTCACGGGCATTGTCACTTGCAGATGTGGGAGCAGCCCTCTGCAGCCTCAGGACCTGTCTGGTGTAAAAGTCTATATGTGCCTGCACCACGATGACAACTTGAAACATGCACCTGCTGGTACCAGCTGTGTCGCCTCTGCCAGGGACATGAAGTCCAGCGACCCTACCATGAGCACCCTGGGACATCTGCTTATGTGGTGCCCTGCTGGACATCTGGCTATGCCTATTGCAACCAGACACAGTAGGCATGGTTACCACACATTCCTGTGCACTGCCACCAAATGTCAGCTGTTCCTCCTCTATGGCCACAGGTGATGGGGTATGTATAGGCACTGAAACTATGTGCGGGGTTGTGGTGGTTAAACAGGGAATGTCAAATGATGGCACTGTTTCGGCCACTGACAAACCCCACCTGTGCCTCAACACTACTATCATCATCTTTGGTGTCTGCATGGACACCAACATCAGATTACATGCAGGAGGGATCCTGACTCACCCCACCACCTGTGGGGGAAAACAATAAATGCACTTTAAAACCTGTACAGCATTGCCTAACAGCACAGACACACACACACACACACACACACACACACACACACACACACACACACACACACACAAACACACACACCACTGTAATACCTACCTGTCCGTAACTTTACAACAGTCCAACTTATATTTCCATGTGTTCCCCATCCTGCATCACACTTGGTAACATACACACATTGATACCACTCATGAACATATCAGTCCTCTAAATGCATAGACAAGTGATCACAGCAGAAGACCTGTTACCACATTACCTGCCTGACCTGTGTGTAGCAGTTTTAGATGGCCTCATTGCTGTCATTCTGTGTTCACCCTGTGTATGTCCAGACATCATGAGCATGGCCCCTATATGTGTGGGCTACTATGTTCACTCCATAATATCATGCACTGGTGTGTCATGTGCATGTATTGCTCAGTACATGCCAGGTATGCTGGTCAATCAGCCTATCATGTGACAACTGTAATATATGGATACACTCCCTGGTGTTGACTAGTACTTCCCCAATGCATCTGTAGTGCTGCATATGTGGGTTGTCGGTCACCACTCTGCTGAATGCGATATTAAGGGTATTCCTGGTGTCTACCTTCCCTCTAAATGCCTGTTCCATGCTACAGATCTTATTATACTATCAGCTATCCTGTGATTACATACATGACAAGTATTCCTGGTGTGTAATGCGGCAGTCTATGTCCATGTACTGCACGATCCCAAAGGGAGATACTACTGTATGAACAACCCCACAATCACACATGCATACATGGCCACCTACACAAACACACACACATGCACACACGCATCCTACATGCATGAACCTCCCTCCACTTCACCAGTGTGACCCTACAGACAAACTAACTACCCACCAGGACACACACACTCACACACACATACAGGTGAGGTTGCACAATGATAGTACACACAGTCCTCCTATTACCCATCTGTAAACATGCAGAACATATGGTACACAACAGAATGAAGTGCAGCTATAGTTAATCCATGCTAGCAAGAGTATACATGTGTGTGATGCATGCACTGTGTCACTAAGTGATTCCCCTTCCCCTGGATACCACCGCACCCATGTACACAGTATTGCTGTGCACCTGTTCTGCACCCTGCCGTGTACTGTGCATCATACCTCACAGGTGTACAACCCATTGCTGAATATGTAGTACTGTGTCAGTTATGTCTGCTTTAATGTTCACAGCCCCTATATTTTTCAACAACACATACCTGGGATGATATGAGGACAGATGTCATTTGTGAATACTTGATGTCTGATTTACAGCTCTCAATATCAGCGGACCATGTATGACCAATCCTATACTCTTACACTGACAACCATCAGAGCATACCATGTCTATGGGGTTGTACACACCCTTATTGATATGACGCACCCATCCTTGATCTGCCATGGGACCACATCACTGCATATCTTAACAGCACATGAGCCTGGTATGTGACATATGTCCTGTACTTTCACATGCAGTGTCTACGGAATGTGTTAGGTGTGCGGATGCTGACCATGATGCATACACTCTGTGTGGGCATATGTGTGTACACCCTTATTATGTCAGTTTGTTGCACCTATTGTTATGTGTACTACAGCAGTCACTACTCCTGGCAGGGGTATACTAGTGTGGGCCATCTGCATTTGCCAGTGTATGTTCAGTCTGCCCTACACATGTCCCCCTAATCTGCATGATTGCAAGGTCTACTCATGTGCACATCCCTTGGTGTTCACACACTGCCATCACTATTGCTGTGGGGGTAGGGTTATGTCTGCCACAGTTCCTGAACCTGACTATATGAAGTTACAGCCATTCTTAGTATCATTAGGATCCCTGCTGCAGTGCGCTGGTGTGTCATGCTTGACACCCCCCCTTCAGCCTTTTTGCAAATGCATGAGAAGTAAGGACTGCACATGTGTGTCACTTTGCAGTGGCCCATACACTGAACACCACATGTTACAGCCTAGTTTCAGCTGATAATGTGGACCACAGTAATGCCTTATGCCATAGTGTAACTCTGCAACAGCTGCCATTGTCCTACAGGTATATACACTGGTGTTGTACTGTATATGGCTGTTGTTCCAAACATGTCCCTACTGTAGGCCATGTCTCCCACCATTATGTTACTCCCTGTAGACGCATTCCACAAGGACAGATGTTAGTTATCATGCAGATGTCTGACATATCCTTCTAGTACCCCATTATGGTCACCACTGTGATGCCATGCATTCAACAGCAACAATACGTGCACATCTACAGCATCCATTCTGGGTAGGTGTGTTAGATGTGTGCATGGAATCTACCATCACAATTACATGCCAAGTGTATTGGCAAGCATCTACATAAACCATAGTAACCAGCTACAGGCAGCTGCCTTGGTGGTATACCAGAGGGACCTACATAAGAGGATGAGAGATGCAAAGTCAGTGGTTACACCTGTGGCATTGCTACAAGGTGTGTGCAGCATTACAATACATCAACAGTAGATGTCCACAATACTACCACATATGCACATCTGTTTATCACTACTATGCAGCAACAAAATATATTTATGAAATGTCAGATATGCATGACCTACATGTACCGATGTGGATATATATGCGCTACAGTAGTCTACTGATGTGCCCTGTGGCCTTACCTGCACACTCCTCTGTTGATGTGTTGGTGGCACCCACCTCCACAAAGGTGTCTGGCGGTTGGTGGCTATGCGGACAGGCAGGATTCACGAAGTTGGCTAGGAGCTCCTCCACATGTATCATGGGGGGATGGATGGCATGGCCCCCCTGTTGCGAGGTGATCCCCTGGACTGCAGCAGCACACCAATAGACATTGTGAAGCAGGTCAGAACAATGATGCCGGACCTGCTCATAAATGCAGTTGTGCAGTCCAACATCATTGACACTGTGGACTAGGTCATTCCATAGGGCGGTCTGCTCCTGCTGATCATGGGTGGCCTGGCCAAACAAGACCACATAGTGTTGTATGACGTCGTTCAGCAGAATGTCATTTTCACCTGCTGTGTATGCTGGCAGCCTTCCATGGGACATCGTGCCTGAAAGACATAAAAATGGACACAGGTGTGAGCAAGTCATGCAGAAAGGTTACCACAGTTCTTAATACACATCACTGTCACCCCCCCACCATATCAGTGACAACAAACTGTACACACAACTCAACAGGTATGGCTACAGCATACCTACCAGTGGGGCAGATATTGTACTGTACCACACATTGTGCAATGTGTTTGTAGCCATTTTCCCTGTGTGGACACTATCATTGCTGGCCTGTTACAGGCTATTCACCTGCATGCCATTGTCAGGGCCACAATGGTTCCATATATGCTTGTGGTATGCTTGCTATATGTTTGCTGCACATCTGACATTCTGTGTTATTGGGGTTATCTATGCATGCTGATGGACATGTTCCGGGATTGTGTAGACTATTACTACTGACACATGTTCTATAACAGTGACACAATAGCATGTATATGTACTACTGGCCAGCAGAACCACCTCTCTGAATCTGCCTATGTTACTAGGCCACATCACGTGTGACCCACCCTGGGGCCTCCTCATGTACTGGTCCAGCAATACTGTCAGGTGGAACCAACTCAGGGGATGTTGATCCACCCACCTGGAGGCACACACAGACATGTTCCTGTCCCCTGAGGTCAGGTCCAGGATCTGTTCCATAACAGGCTCTGCAGAGACATGGGGGATGTGCTACTTCACCTTGAGGCACCCAGTACACATTCACAGGGCCCACATGCTCCTCCTGCTCAGCCTCCGGGCCAGGCACCTTCGGGACATGGATTGCTGTTGTGGGTTGCAGTGAGTGGGAGGCTTGTTCCCATTGTGTCCATATTGGGCCCATGGGGCATCCATACCACAGACCACACACACCATCCAGGGTGTTTACCCACCACATGTGTCACATACCACCTCTGTATCCTGTCCTCTATATCTACCAACCCTGACCACCTCCACAACTATACCTGCCATACTTCCCCATATTCCCATTCCATACTTCACAGACAAGGGCAATGTGGACCCAACAAGGGGTTCACATGTGACATACCCATCCATGTTGCACACATTGGCAACTGTAGATATCTGTGTGTATTGATATGTGTGCTGTTTCCTCACACATAACATGCAGCACCATGGTGGTAATATAGGGGACATGTTTTACATACATATATGTTTGCGTGTGTGTTTGTATTTATGTAGACATGTGCATATAGGTATATATCTGCATATGTGTAGATATATATGATGTATATATGTGTTCATATATATGTCTACAAATGGGTATCTGTATATTTGTGGGCATACATATCTATATATATATATATATACACATATATATACACATATGCATACATATATTTGGGGTAAATGCAGACATCAGGTCCAAAATCTCACAACACCTTCCTGCACAGCTGCACTGTTCTGCCTTGCTACAACACAGACAGGTGCCATATATGGACACAGCCTGACATTAGGGGGGTATATGTAGGGCCAGATTGCAGGCAACCCTATTACACACCTATGACATTCCTGCATGCTACAATACAGGTTAACCTGAGTATTCTGAAAGAGGTGGGCTGTGGAACCCATGTGTCCATCATTATGGCATTACTTCCACAACCAGCTATTGGCCACAGTAATATACATATTTCCCATTAAACAACACACACTATGATGGCTTACATCTTATCAGTCAGTGCTGCTCTGCACGGTTGACGGGTATGGCCCACTACTCACAGGGACGGACTCTATTGTCCTTAGCAGTTGTTCAGCTGAACATCATTACAACAACACATGAAGGCACATAAAAAACATTCCCCATCATCTATCCCATTATTATGGACCAAGTACTATGGTCAATTACATGCATATATACTTCACATACCTGTTCTGGGAATGAAGTCTCTTCTGGATGGTTTGCTTGATGTTTATTTTATCCTTTGTTTGTTTGTACCTTACACGCACTCTCTCTCTCTCTCTCTCTCTCTCTCAGTCTCTTTCCAGTAAATGGAATGAGCTGCTTTGCATAGATTGCAGCATGTATTTTGTAGGTAATGCACATGATCAGGTGATGGCCTCTGCACCAATCAGTGTCCTCCACAGCATGCTGTGCAGTACTTCCAATTGCCACTGTCATGGCAACCAACTACTATAAATCCCTACATCATGTGGGTGTGGTCCCTTTACCTTTCCTGTATGATGGACATCCTTCCTGTGTGTGGGCAGCAGTGTTACAGACAGCAGGTAGCAATACCTCTTACAGGATAACCTGCACACTCAGTCAAGCTACATATTTGTCGGAGGTTCCAGAACTACAGACAGAGTGTTAATAGTGTTGTATGTATTGTATAGCACCAGTGTTACAGGGTTTGTGTGTACATACTAGTTTAACTTAGAATGCATTATGTCTGCATAGCTCTCAACTGTGGACCTATCCACTTGATGGCCAGGGGTGTGCCTATTATTTTTTGTCTGTCCACCACACTGGTCTTGAGTCAGATATATTACTGGCAGTGTGTGTGTGTTGAGTGCTATCAGTACATGGCTATATCCATTTCTGTTTGTAACTTCATATTCCTGACTAAGGGTATGTTACCGACTATCCTGTAACATCGGTATCTTGCTTAGTGCATGACAACAGTTTTACACATATGGGCCTGTGTTCCAGCCTCTGTCCTCCACCGACATACCTGGCTTTGTACATATGACATGCTGTCAGGGGTTGGTATGTAGTCGGCTGTGAGTATGTCATGCTGCCATTCCTGCCATCAGTTCACTGCTGTTGTGTCACACACACACATATTGTGGGGTTGGGTCCATATATGTGTGGGCTTCAGCTACACAATACATGTGTTGCCTTATGCACTTCAGAGGCCAGTGTATGTAACAGTGGTATATGGCCCTGTATTATTGAGTCTGGGGGGATGCACGATAACTAACCTAGGCTGTTACAACATGTGGGGGTATCAGGGTTCAGCTGCCTTAAGGTATCTGAATGTACATTACCATACAATTCACCTTGGGTAAATGCAGGCATATTGCTTCTTGCCATACAGACTGTTCTCTTTGTCAGTGTGATTGTGATGGTGTCAGTTATGCCTTGTTATGTAACAGATAGAGCCCATTGTGTCAGCTGAGGTCTTTACCCCTATGGATTGTGTACAGAGTGTAGATAGAGGCTGCTGGATTATACATCTGCATTACTTACTGTTGATTGATTGGTATTCTGAGGTCCAGTCTGTCTTTACTATTGTACTACTTGAAGGCCTCAGCCTGAACAGCAACATATGTAAACCTTTCCAGACTACTGTATTAATATAACTGTTTCACTGTTGCATTACTCTCTTTATATGTATGCCAGTGTTTAAACAGCTATATGACATGGCATATACAACTGTAATAGTACGCAAATAAAGTTTTCCCATGTATGCAAACCTGGTGTGTGATGTTATATCCTTTGACATCTCTGTGGGTATATGTTGCATGCAACAATTTTTCATTTGTTTGGGTGGCTCATACAGTGTCCAGTTGGTAAGGTGGCAACTGTAGGTATAGTGGCTGTTCCGTATTGTGTGTACCTTCTCATATGTACCTTCATATACATATCTCTGTTTGTGTATGTGTAGCTACATATATATATATATATATATATATATATATATATATATATATATATATATATATATATATATATATATATATATATATATATATATATATATATATATATATATATATATATATATATATATATATATATATATATATATATATATATATATATATATATATATATATATATATATATATATATATGTATCTGCATATATGTGTCTGTGTATATGTATCCTAGGAATGTTGATTGCTTCCACATTGTACATTCCCTATGGTAGCCAGACTGTACTGCATGATGTGTTACTGATACCATCCTGACATCATACAGGTGGGATGGAGTATGGTTAAAATATTGTGCCCGTTTTGTGTCAGGTCCTGGTTATGGGATCTGCATCAGTTGGTATTGTATTGCAGGGCAGACATGTTTGGCTGTGGGGGAGACTATTTATACATACAAAACACATGTTATTTGGGCCCCATCATCCCCATTAACAGTGCATGTGCACATATATGTTTTTATGTTTCCTTTTATATCTATATATGTATGCCTGTATATACCTGTATAGATATATATTTATGCTTACACATATATCTATCTATCTATATATATATATATATATATATATCTATCTATCTATATATATATATATATATATATATATATATATATATATATATATATATATATATATATACACATATATAGACATATAGATGTAGACATATATATCTATAGCTGTATGCATATGTATGTATATATGTTTATATATATATATATATATATATATATATATATATATATATCTATAGATATGTTATATCTATTTAGATATTAATATATATACGCAAACACACACACACACACACACACACACACACACACACACACACACACACACACATACCTCTACCTGTTGAAATGCATTTCCTGTACTGTTGAATGACTGGGCTAAATGATATGTTTGTGAAAACATCAGGGTTATGTTTATCTGACATGGCTTAGTCGTCAATCACTTTGGCAGTGGTGTGCAGGGGCTTGTGTTCAAGCATTGCAAAGGCTGTTTATTTTGTTTCTGGGCAGAACAAGGGCCATTGGATACAGAGTTATTAAGGCACTTTTAAGCAGTTGTAAATTGGTTTGAGCGGATTTGCATGGAGGTAAGCACTGCTAACTTCCGGTTACAGTTTCATATAGTCAGTTAGCTTCTAAATTGCTTAACCTGTGTAGGCATTGCTTATCCCTGTGCAAACAAGCTTAAATCCGCTTACTGCTGCTTAAAAGTGCTTACTCCTTCTTACCCCCGTGCTAATTTCGTTAAAAGAAAAGAAAAAAGTGTTGATAGGAAAGTAGTGAAAAAGGGGCACAGAGAAGGAAAGACAGTGGGGAAGATAGCTAGTGATGTGCAGGAGGGCGTAGGGAAGGTCCATAGCTGCCCATTTCTTCTACAGCAACAGCTGTGCATTTACACTGAATTTGGAGGTAGATTTGGACACTCAAACCCCTGAGAGAGGGGTGAGGACAACAATAATATGCTGTGATGAAATTAGACCAGATTACCTGTGTCCAGTGGACACGTGCGAAATGGACAGCTATGTATGGGTCAAGATTTTTTTTTTTGTGAACAGATTGCCCTTTTTTTTCAGGTGAGAGTGGGATGTTGGGGAGGGATAGTTAGTATATTTGGGGAGGTAGGTTGGGTTGGTTAACAGACGAGACAAACAAGACGCATACAGTGGTGATATATCACACATGTGGGGGGTAAACACCTTGATGGGGAGGGGTGTTGGGAAATCGGAAGCCCATGAACCCCCTAGTGGAAACAGTGAGACTGAGATCCCCACCCATGGGCTGTCACCACTGCACCTTCACAGCCCCGAAGGTGGCTGTGTTGGGTGTTGAGTTGGAGAGCCAGGCCAACCCTCTAGTCATGACATGCAGCCCTCAAGCTGGTGTAGAAGATCTCCAAACTGCTGATTGAGCTCTCTGTGCACCACGATCAGACCTGATGATAGATGACAGCTTCCTCTCCATGCCCGCACCCGGGGGGCGAGCCCGATCCCATGAGGTGGTTCCACCCAAAGCGGTGCAGGACCAATGGACAAGGAGGTCCTGGGTTTGGCCCCAGATGTGCTGGTGCTCAGTGCCATGGTCAGCTGAGGTGGGACAGGTGGTTCCGCTGGGACCAGCATTCCCATACTTGCTATGGTGTTTATGGTGTATCAACATATGTGGGTTAGTAATAGTCAGCACATTCCAGGGTTAGGTATAACAGCATGCATAGATATTCCCATTAACCCAGACACCAGATATGGAACAGTTGCATAGCAAATGGAACATATGCATATATGGCATCATATGGCATCACAGTGGTAATAACAGCATGCAGATACATTGATGGCACCATGCCACCAATGTTGGAGTATTTCAACATAGCACATGCATAGAAACAGATTTAAATAATTCCAACATAACAGTAGAGTCATCACATAGCAGTTGAGGTCGGTATTTAGTGCATTGGAGATATGGTGGGGGGATAGAAAGATGTCAAATAACAACTAGTATATTCCTTTAGTTCACATTACTTTCCTAGTCAGTGCTGTTATCTGTACTTTACAAGTATTACTACACTATCCCATTGCCTTAGTTTGGACAGTGATATGGCTGTCAAGATCTTTATACATGAACTGCTTTTACCTGCATATACACCTCTTACCTGGAATACCTGTGGTGGAATTGTTTAACCCTAACTAACTGTTTCTACACATACTCCCAGATTCCAGGTTGATGTTATGCACATACCTGTCCATCTCTTTTTACACAGACACTGGCCATGTCTTGACCACATGCAGGTGAACCGGGACATATGTAGACTATTGCCCTCTTCATCCTTTAGTGACTTACAATACTCTTATACAGGATTTCCTATGCAATTATATTATGTAGCACAGTGTGGGTGACAGTGATCAGTGATACCTTATCATTCAGAGCAACTGCAACACTCACAATATCATACAATACCAGAGTAAACAGTACCAGTACAGGGTATCAAGCTTTTATTTCTCTGCACAGTGTTCGTATCCGACGTACCTGTGGGAGCAATGTTTCTTAGCACTACCTAAATGTTGCCACACAAAGTACCAGATTTCACATTAATATTATGCACATACATCTCACTCTGTTGCTGTACACACTCTGGTCACAGCTTGACAACATGGATAGGACATACTTGGCTTATTACCCTCATAACAGTTTGGGGAGTTGCTAGAGTGACAGGTTTGTTCTTATAGATGTGTGAAAATCAGTTGTTTTTCTTATTTGCTGCCTATACATCTGGGATCATCCCACATATTTCCCAGGGGGACAGAGTGACAGGCAACAGATATGGGCCAATTTACTGGACAGTCTGGACATATCTGTACAGTTGTGGGGTATGATTCTGTATGCAGACTACTACCACTCCCAGGATTCGAACCATGACTGTGTGTGCTAAAAATACAACATCTCAGTTGCGTGTGCTATTCGGATTTTGTTGTCTGTCTTTTCACTGTTTTCTGTCTATGACTCTCTCAGTTGTACTAAATGACCTCTGGGAATTACACCAGTCATATACAGACATTCCTATACATTCTATTTATGTTGCACAGTGTGGGTAACAGCGCTTAATACAGCAATACTATTAAGTGATTGCAAATTTACATTACCATATGATACCAGAGTATACGCATGCAGTCCAGCAGTTAGACCTTTATTGTCAGGCTATTATGCTTTTATTTACATACAAACTATATGAGACTCTTCCTGGCATATTATCAGGTGTATACAGTAGTTACCTTAAACAATACAGGTTTTATACTGGCAATTAACTTACTAATGCTTTTAGATTTATTTCCTATGACAGTACATGCAAGAGTATTACTAACCTGCCTCGCATTGCAAACTCTGCAGGCGACATCCATGGGCCTCCTGGTTCGCGGCCCACTCACTTGCCGCTGTGAAGGACATAAGAGGCATATTTAGCCATACTTATCCATAATATACATGAGCTGGCAATTATTAAACAGGTAGTGGAGTGATACTTACACATAGATGGGACAACCCCTGCTGTTCTAGCCTCTTGGATCCACTGATCCAAGAGATCCCCCTTATGTCGCTTCAGGTCGGCATAGTGATGCCTGATCTGCTCACTAGTTTGGGGTATGCCAGTGGCACTGGTGAGATCACGGGCAAGACTGTCCCAGGCTTCTGCTTTATATTGGGAACCCTGGCAATGGCTCTGCAGCAGTCTCTGCTCATGGTCTTTGACAAGGAGTCCTGCCATGACTCTGGCCTCCTGGATGCCCCAGTGCTGTGCCCCAAACCGCACTCCCTCTCCCCTTTCTGACATGATGCCTGCAAGGGGAAGCTACAACCAGTTATGAGATGTATTCCTGCCTGTTGGGTTTAAGTAGGGCTGAATTCCCACACTTTGCCATGATTGGCCAGCTTTGAAATGGCTACTCTATGGGTAAACCTGCTTACCTAAGGTTGGCATTGTTTAAAGGGGTATACCACTGGGCAAATTTAGTTAGCTGGCCTACACATTGCTTACACCAACTAAGCTGGCCTGTGCAATGCTTAGCATTGCTTAATATTTACGTTGCATTATATTTGCTTTTTGGCATTGATTTATTATTCATTACATCTTATATATATGTCTGGTATCCATGATACATGTGTATGTACACTGTATGGGGTCCTTGTGTTTAATAGGGGACTTCAACACTCTATTACAATTACACCTCACATCTGGGCTTACTTCTGTACTCCAGTTCACATAGTTATGTTATGTAGTAGGTTATAGAACATATGACTGTTTACTGATTCCTTTCACATGTTCAGTTTGATTTTACTATAGTGAGGATTTGTTTGGTGATACCTCATTCTTATGTACTGCTGTGATGGCTTGGTGGTTAAGTACTGTGACTGCAGTGTGTAGGGTCCTGGGTTCAGGACCTGCAAGGCTGTTTGTTTTGTTGCTGGGCAGAACAAGGGACATTGGATACAGAGTGATTAAGACATTTTTAAGCACTTGTAAGTTGGTTTGCGCAGGCTTGTGCGAGAGTAAGCACTGCTAACCTCCAGTTAATGATGATTACAGAGAGTTAGCTTCAATATTGCTTAATCTGTGTGCGCATTGCTTACCCCCACACAAACAGGCTTACACCCGCTTTCTAGTGCTTACATGTGTTTACTCCCGCTTACTACTGCTTAATAGTGCTTACACTTGTTTACTAGTGCTTAATCCCGCTTACCACTTCACTAATTTAGACAGTGATGTCTAATGGTTCTTGGGGAGGTGGGGGATTTGGAAGCTGTATGGAGTTATCATTCATTACACATTTTACCTTCCATTTGTATCCCTGATTCCTGTGATTATCTGTGGACTTTGCAACATTATGACACTGACACCTCACATCTGCATTTAATGCAGTACTCAAGTTCACAAATATATGTTATTTAGTAGGTTATGCAACTACAAATATTGGTCATGATGTGATTTGACATGGAAAATGGAATGTGCTGCAGTGGGACTCAAACCAGGAATGACTGCTCATTAGGTGAATGCTCTGCCCACTACCTTATTGCTATACTGCTTCAGGTGCATATATCTTCCTTTTTATCCTCTTCTGCCATTTAAGCTGCATTAACCGTAGCTAAGCGATGTGCAAACCCTCGCACCTATGGTTAAATTTAATCTGTTTCATAAAAAAAAGTATCTTTATATTGTTTGTGTTTACTATTGCTCTTGTACACGTGGGGGAATGTTGCTGGGGGTATGTGGATGACTATGAGTGGTCTTGCTCATTTTTTAGGGCTTTCTGCTGTTCTTCATTGCAGGGGCGTATATATTCTGAGAGCTCTGGTCTCAGACACGCCCCCTGCACTTTTACATGATACGTGTAAAATTAGGAGCTCAGACAGCGCGCCTTCATTAATATGCATGGTGTGCTGCCATCCTGCTCCTAAATGGCCACTTCGATGAAGGACTAAGCTAGTCCTGCACGGAAGATTAGTAAATAAGGGGGAATGTGTTATTAGGGAGCTCAAACTCATCTGCAACCCACATCCCCATTTAATTATATATACAAGCTCTGAGGTTGCACTTATTTAGTGAACGTTGAACTCCATTTAGAGTACACATTTCTTTCATTATTTCCTTTTACAATTCAGTGTGATTGAACTCAAAAGTAATGATGCAAGCAATATGGAGAGGAAATCATACATGGGAAAAAGAAACTTCAGAAAATGCAATCCAAGCAAAAGACTTACAGGAAACCATGTGCAGGCTATTGTGCTACAAGCAAGTGAAGGAAAACCTAAAAAGTGTAAACAGTGGTGTGCTAGCCACAACAAACACAAACTAGTGCTAGGTGTTACAGACCAGTTTATGAGATATCATAGAGTTAATTAAAACCACAGCTGCTACTGCTTGTAGCAGAACACTAACTATGCACCTACCAGGCATGGAGAACATTACTGTTTAGCACATGTACACAGCAGAAGCAATAATCCATGATAGCAAGCCCAAAAATGGAAATGATCATCACCATAACCTAATGACACACATAGCAACAATAGTCATCAGAAGATGACTGAAAGATTTGTTTTTATATAAACATGTTTATTAAATTATAAATTATTACATATGCAATCATATATTGATATAAATGAAAACAAACCATACTGACATATTTTCAGTTGCAAACATTACATATCACTTATAATCTTCTGTACAGTCTTTGTCAAACAGTACATAGCTCATTCAATTCCTACCTTCCCATAAACCTCATTCTTCCTCCAAAACATTAGTCTGCATGTATTGTACCCACAATTAACATTTTTTCAATGAACTTTTCTCCTATGCTTTTCTAAAGATCCCATTTCCAGTTGTATTATCAATGTTACTATATTCCCTACTTCTAGTACAGTTGGCTTAGACTTTCCCTGGGATTCAGTAACTATTTTTCAATGCAGGAACAGTGTAGTTGCTCCTGCATGGAATATGGCCGCCAGGCAATCCAGTAAATTACTGTTTTGACATGCACAGGTTTGCCTACATTATTCCTGCATGGACAGTACTGCACAATGCTAATTAACTCATTTGCTGGTGAAAAAACATGCAAATGAGGTAATTTAGTGATTCAGCAAGCAGGCAGGCATTCATGCAAAAATAGTGCTAGTTGCAGAAATGCATGTGGCTACTAGCTGAATACATTTCTATAAAAATTAAAATGGAGACACGACAGCTCAAACAAAAGCTTGTATTATAATCTGTAGACATGACAATGGTCAAATATATGGTCATTGGCCTGGAAAAGTGTTTCATTTTTATAAAAATAAAAAATATGATTTTGCCCGATCTCTGACATTTAAGCACAGGGCAGGCACGCAAACGGGATCGTGCCAAAAATAAAAAAAATGTGAAAACTCAATTTTAAGGGGAATCTACATTTTTGCCATTATAGTCTATGGTATGCAGAATCAAAACAATACCAGGGAACAGTGGTTGTTAAGGTGAAAGGCTCTGAGGTAGTGCAGTAACTATGGACTAAGTCAGTGGGGTATGCAAATGAGGGGAAATTTACTGAATCATAAAAATATACTAAATGCCAAACTGCACCTAACCATGTAGGTGCTATAACAGGGTTGCATAAGCAGGAGGAGCAACAGACATGAAAAGGGGGTATGTCATGCATGGTGTAAGCACATTGGAGCCCTATATCCCCCAGATAAGCTTAGATAAGCACAGCTAAGCAAGGGAGTGTGTCTGAGGCTGTATTGACTTATTCCATGAAATCAAACAACAAAGCGACTGGATAACCCACAAATAGATGTAAGCTCCTGAGGCTGGAAAAAAAATAGCACAGCTCGAACAGGCAAGTAAATTTATTAAAAAACTCTCCGACACAACTGGTTAAGTGCTTTCATCTGCTGGAATACAGACTTCTTCAGAACCAGGAATTACAGATCACATCCAGTTTAAATAACCAATTTGGCGCCAAAAAACTTTTTACATTTAAAGTAATATACTATATATTCTGATTGAATATATGAAAATAATACTACCTAATACAAATAAATAGAAATACATAACAATTAACCACGATGCACACAACATAAAATAGATAAAAATATGAATATGAATACAAATATGAATGTAAATTCATGTCATACACGTATTATCCGAGTGTTAAAAAAGGTTTGATACTAATACTGTCATTAATACCTGGACTCCTAGTGGCATCTGTATAAATCTGCCACTTGCTTTCCATCATAGCTAAAAAAAACTTTCCAATTCCGACCACATACATTCCTATCAATCTGTTCAATGATAGAAAATTTAAAATAATGTTCATGCCCTTTACTGAATATATGCTTGTATAATGCATTATTCATGTCTTCTTTTTGTATCTTATAATAGTGTTCATATATTCATGTTTTGATTTTCCTTTCTGTATTTCCTATATAATATGTTGGGCAGGCTACACAAGTTGATAAATAAACAACTTGTCGAGTGTTGCAATTACCTGCCCTGCATTTGATATAAGTCTTGTTAATATTATCCAACTTGATTCCCACTACTTCATTGATGTATTTACATTGTTTACATGAACCACACTTCGTGGTTCCTGTTAATGTATTCTTCAATTTTCCCAAACACTTCGTACTCTCTAGTAGCTTCTTAATATTGTGGGCCGTTTTGTACACACATTTAGGACAATTGCCTAAAGTTATACCTATGCTGTCGGAAATTGTAATCAAATCTCAATGTCTATTTAAAATTTCTTTCACATGATTGACATACGGGTTATACATGATCACACATGTATTATTATATTCTTGATATATGTTGCCACTCCTATCAGATTCTTTATTAACTACAAATGTTTTTCCCAACAATGGTAAATATTTGAAACTCCATTGTTTGCTAACATAACTAACTACTTCCTTTAGCATAGGGATGGGATAACCTCTTGTCCTAAAAATGTTGTATATTAAATCTAATTCTTCTTCCATAATCACTTCACTCGATGACATTCGTGCAGCACGAATGCACTGTCCTTTAAACACGTTCTTGAACATATGAGGTGGATGGCAACTACCAAATTCGATATAATCATTTGAAAATGTGGATTTCCTATAAATTTTGGATGCAAATCCATCTACAGTGTGACTTATAAAAGTATCCAAATAGGCTATACCTTCATTATTGATGTTATATGTGAATTTGAAAAATTCAGTCGTGCCATTAATGTAATCAATAAATGATTTTATAGATTCAGGTGGCCCCTTCCATAAGATAAATAGATCATCTAGGTATCTATTATATAAGGCTATGTGCGAATAATATTCACTATGAAACACATATTCAGACTCCGACTTTTGCATAACGAGGTTTGCAAATATGGGGGCACAAGAAGCCCCCATAGCAACCCCTCTGTTCTGTCTGAAATACTCTCCCTGAAATTGGATATAGTTATGGTCCAGTACTAACCCCATCATGTCTGTAATTAAATTGATCTTATCCCACGTAAATCCCGAATATTTTCTCAAACTATTACAAAAGTACTCAAGGCCAACTTCCTTAGGTATGCTGGAAAATAGATCAATTACATCAATTGTCAAGAAAATAAGATTGTCATTCCATATGTCAGGTGTGAGTTTACTTAAAAAATTCCAGGAGTCCTTAGTAAGATGTGGAATATTCTTGTACTCATGTTTAGTCCATCTATCTATAGTGACACCTATATTGTACGTCTTGGATTTAGATCCAGAAATGATTGGTCTAAATGGAGGTTTTTCCATACATTTATGAATCTTGGGTATAGCTATAATTTTTGCCAAAATAAAAAATTCAACTTTCAAAAAAACATATATCTCATTTGTTATTCGATTATCTATTAAATATTCTTCGATTGCCAAATCTATACTTTTGTATCCTATATTCCCTTGATTTAAAGAAATCTCTTCATAATTGCCAGACAAATATAGTATATTATGTATTTCGGCATTATAGTCAAAGATATTAAAAATTACTATGCCACCTCCTTTGTCTGGCTTCATGATTCTGATATCTTTATTTTCCATAAGCAATTCTAAACATGTCCTTTCCTTTTTAGTTAAATTGTCTTTAAACACTTCATTATATAGATTACCTGTCCTTATATTATTATACAGCCAGTCAATATCTTTACATACCACTTTTTCAAAATTGGCTACTTGTGTATTTGGAACCGGAATATATGTGCTTTTCTTCATAAGATTATTATATTTCACATATTTATTATTCTCGTCCTTTTCTCCAAATTGTGTAGCCAAATTTAGCCTTCTACAATACAATTTGATTTATTTTATCGTATCTACTAAATTGAAACCTGATGTAGGTATATATTTCATACCTTTGCTAAATAATGTAAAAAATT
Organism: Protopterus annectens; assembly: GCF_019279795.1. Classification (NCBI taxonomy): domain Eukaryota; kingdom Metazoa; phylum Chordata; order Ceratodontiformes; family Protopteridae; genus Protopterus; species Protopterus annectens. The sequence continues at coordinate 691,341,113 of NC_056726.1, read as the reverse complement.
CTTGACTGATATTAAATTCTGTAAAATTATACACATTAAATACATTGTAAGTGTGTACTTAAGGAAATTTTCTTCTTATTGCTGCACTCGACGTCAGCTCTGTTATGTGTATAATATCATGCCTATTTAAATCTTGTAAAGTAGATTCTTGGTTATTAATACTAATATTAGAAGTAGTAATGACCTCCACTCCTATGGGAGTAGGTGTCAATGCTCCCTTCTGTACTGCTTCGGGGGAAGGGAAAAATCTGCCGCCTTGAAAATTTGTATCTTCCTCATTCTTCCTTTATCTACTTCTAACATAATAATCTCTTTCCTTCTCAACAGCAGATTTATCCTGTGGTCAAATATATGCTCGGTGATTCTTATACTGTTCCACATCCCTCTGTATTTTCCTATACTTTCTATTATAAATACTAGTAGCTTTATTATCTGCAATTTGAAATTGTTTAAGATAAAAATCTCTCCACTGTTCAAAAATTGTGTCATGAACTATATCTTCATTCAAATTCTCAATTTCTTTAACCAAATTAGATATTTTCTCATCATTGTATTTCATTAATAACTTCATATATGTATATCCAAAATCATCAAACATTTTATTGAACTCATGAATGCTAGTCAAGTTATAATCAATTCCCAAGGGTAGCTTAAAAAACCTCAGTCCCTTTGGTACAATATGGATAGCTAAACATTTGGCTAAATAAGTATTGTCGATTTTTATACTTTTAATGTTGAGTAACTTTTTACCCAATAACTGTATCTTTGCTTTAACAGAATCAAAAGATAAACTGGAATGTTTTCTGTTTCTATATGTGACAGAGTGTTCACTTGTATTAACAAAATCATACTCATCACATAAAAACTGAAGTATAACATCATTATTATGATCTATATTCAATTTTTTAGATCCTGTTGTCAATTGTCCTTTAGTACTAGTTGTTTTATATTTAGTATTTGGACTGGAAACAGTTTTATTCTGAACAGTACCTTTATAAAATTCATCATGATTTTTCGTAATAGCCGAATAAGTCTTAACTGGTTCCCGATGTTTAGGTCTCACTCCCATCCGCTGGGCTTCATCCTTCAAGTGAAATAGACGGAAATCAAATGTGAATTCATCCTGTGGTGAATGTTCAGATATTTGTAATTGAGTTTCGTCTGGTCTCGCGAAATGGGCGTCCCACCATTGGTATCACAATTCTGGCCATTAGGTATATCCACCTGGGTGCTGGTATTCATTGCACTAGGCATATTAGGGCACTTGTTGAAAGAAGTACGCTCCATACCTGCCCCTTGTTGAGCTGTTTCAGACAAATGGCTGACAAGTTCAATAAGTTTAGTAACCTCCGCTTGTAATGTTGAAACATCCAAACGTAAGGAAAGGAATTCCTCCCTGTTCAATAAAGCTTGTGACTTATCTGGTGTACCTGCCATCAGGAACCCTGATACGAAAACAAACAACAAAGCAGCTGGATAACCCACAAATAGATGTAAGCTCCTGAGGCTGGAAATAAACAATAGCGCAGCTCGAACAGGCAAGTAAATTTATTAAAAAACTCTCTGACACAACTGGTTAAGTGCTTTCATCTGCTGGAATACAGACTTCTTCAGAACCAGGAACTACAGATCACATCCAGTTTAAATAACCAATTTGGTGCCAAAAAACTTTTTACATTTAAAGTAATATACTATATATTCTGATTGAATATATGAAAATAATGCTACCTAATACAAATAAATACAAATACATAAAAATTAACCACAATGCACACAACATAAAATAGATAAAAATATTAATATGAATAAAAATATGAATGTAAATTAATGTCATACACGTATTATCCGAGTGTTAAAAAAGGTTTGATACTAATACTGTCATTAATACCTGGACTCCTAGTGGCATCTGTATAAATCTGCCACTTGCTTTCCATCATAGCTAAAAAAACTTTCCAATTCCCACCACATACATTCCTATCAATCTGTTCAATGATAGAAAATTTAAAATAATGTTCATGCCCTTTACTGAATATATGCTTGTATAATGCATTATTCATGTCTTCTTTTTGTATCTTATAATAGTGTTCATATATTCATGTTTTGATTTTCCTTTCTGTATTTCCTATATAATATGTTGGGCAGGCTACACAAGTTGCTAAATAAACAACTTGTCGAGTGTTGCAATTACCTGCCCTGCATTTGATATAAGTCTTGTTAATATTATCCAGCTTGATTCCCACTACTTCATTGATGTATTTACATTGTTTACATGAACCACACTTCGTGGTTCCTGTTAATGTATTCTTCAATTTTCCCAAACACTTCGGACTCTCTAGTAGCTTCTTAATACTGTGGGCCGTTTTGTACACACATTTGGGATAATTGCCTAAAGTTATACCTATGCTGTCGGAAATTGTAATCAAATCCCAATGTCTATTTAAAATTTCTTTCACATGATTGACATACGGGTTATACATGATCACACATGTATTATTATATTCTTGATATATGTTGCCACTCCTATCAGATTCTTTATTAACTACAAATGTTTTTCCCAACAATAGTAAATATTTGATACCCCATTATTTGCTAACATAACTAACTACTTCCTTTAGCATAGGGATGGGATAACCTCTTGCCCTAAACATGTTGAATATTAAATCTAATTCTTCTTCCATAACCACTTTACTCGATGACATTCATGCAGCACGAATGCACTGTCCTTTAAACACGTTCTTGAACATATGAGGAGGATGGCAACTACCAAATTCGATATAATCATTTGAAAATGTGGATTTCCTATAAATTTTGGATGCAAATCCATCTACAGTGTGACTTATAAAAGTATCAAAATAGGCTATACCTTCATTATTGATGTTATATGTGAATTTGAGAAATTAAGTCGTGCCATTAATGTAATCAATAAATGATTTTATAGATTCAGGTAGCCCCTTCCATAAGATAAATAGATCATCTAGGTATCTAGTATATAAGGCTATGTGTGAATAATATTCACTATGAAACACATATTCAGACTCCCACTCTAGCATAACGAGTTTTGCAAATATAGGGGCACAAGAAGCCCCCATAGCAACCCCTCTGTTCTGTCTGAAATACTCTCCCTGAAATTGGACATAGTTATTGTCCAGTACTAACCCCATCATGTCTGTAATTAAATTGATCTTATCCCACGTAAATCCCGAATATTTTCTCAAACTATTACAAAAGTACTCAAGGCCAACTTCCTTAGGTATGCTGGAAAATAGATCAATTACATTAATTGTTAGGAAAATAAGATAGTCATTCCATATGTCAGGTGTGAGTTTACTTAAAAATTTTCAGGAGTCCTTAGTAAGATGTGGAATATTCTCGTACACATGTTTAGTCCATCTATCTATAGTGACACCTATATTGTACGTCTTGGATTTAGATCCAGAAATTATTGGTCTAAACAGAGGTTTTTCCATACATTTATGAATCTTGGGTATACCTATAATTTTTGCCAAAATAGGAAATTCAACTTTCAAAAAAACATATATCTCATTTGTTATTCGATTATCTATTAAATATTCTTCGATTGCCAAATCTATTCTTTTGTATCCTATATTCACTTGATTTAAAGAAATCTCTTCATAATTGCCAGACAAATATATTATATTATGTATTTTGGCATTATAGTCAAAGATATCAAAAATTACTATGCCACCTCCTTTGTCTGGCTTCATGATTCTGATATCTTTATTTTCCATAAGCAATTCTAAACATGTCCTTTCCTTTTTAGTTAAATTGTCTTTAAACACTTCATTATATAGATTACCTGTCCTTATATTATTATACAGCCAGTAAATATCTTTACATACCATTTTTTCAAAATTGGCTACTTGTGTATTTGGAACCGGAATATATGTGCTTTTCCTCATGAGATTATTATATTTCACATATTTATTATTCTTGTCCTTTTCTCCAAATTGTATAGCCAAATTTAGCCTTCTACAATACAGTTTGATTTCTTTTATCGTATCTACTAAATTGAAACCTGATGTAGGTATATATTTCATACCTTTGCTAAATAATGTAAAAAATTCTTGACTGATATGAAATTCTGTAAAATTATACACATTAAATCCATTGTAAGTGTGTACTTTGGGAAAGTTTCTTCTTATTGCTGCACTTGACGTCAGCTCTCTTATGTGTATAATATCATGCCTATTTAAATCTTGTAAAGTAGATTCTTGGTTATTAATACTAATATTAGAAGTAGTAATGACCTCCACTTCTATGGGAGTAGGTGTCAATGCTCCCTTCTGTACTGCTTCGGGGCAGGGAAAAATCTGCCACCTTGAAAATTTGTATCTTCCTCATTCTTCCTGTATCTACTTCTAACTTAATAATCTCTTTCCTTCTCAACAGCAGATTTATCCTGTGGTCAAATATACGCTCTGTGATTCTTATACTGTTCCACATCCCTCTGTATTTTCCTATACTTTCTATTATAAATACCAGGAGCTTTATTATCTGAAATTTGAAACTGTTTAAGATAAAAATCTCTCCACTGTTCAAAAATTGTGTCATTAACTATATCTTCATTCAAATTCTCCATTTCTTTAACCAAAACAGATATTTTCTCATCATTGTATTTCATTAATAACTTTATATATGTATATCCAAAATCATCAAACATTTTGTTAAACTCTTGAATACTAGTCAGATTGTATTCAATTCCCAAGGGTAACTTAAAAAACCTCAGTCCCTTTGGTACAATATGGATAGCTAAACATTTGGCTAAATAAGCATTGTCAATTTTTATACTTTTGATGTTGAGTAACTTTTTACCCAACAACTGTATCTTTGCTTTAACAGAATCAGAAGAAAAACTGGAACGTTTTCTATTTCTATATGTGACAGAGTGTTCACTTGTATTAACAAAATCATACTCATCACATAAAAACTGATCTATAACATCATAATTAGAGTCGATATTATGTATTTTAGATCCCGTTGTCAATTGTCCTTTAGCACTAGTTGTTTTGTATTTAGTGTTAGGACTTGAAACAGTTTTATTCTGAACAGTACCTTTGTAAAATTCAGCATGATTTCTCATAATTGTCGAATAAGTCTTAAATGGTTCCCAATGTTTAGGTCTCGCTCCCATCCACTGGGCTTCATCCTTCGAATGAAATAGACTGAAATCAAAAGTGAATTCAGCCTCAGGTGATAGATTAATGTCCACATTTTTATAATTGAGTTCCGTCTGGTCTCGCGAAATGGGTGTCCCACCATTGGTATCACAATTCTGGCCATTAGGTATGTCCAACTGAGTGCTGGTATTCATAGCACTAGGCATGTTAGGGCACTTGTTAAAAGATGTACGTTCCATACCTGCCCCTTGTTGGGCTGTTTCTGACAAACGGCTGACAAGTTCAATAAGTTTAGTAACCTCCGCTTGTAATGACGAAACATCCCAACGTAAGGAAAGAAATTCCTCCCTGTTCAATGAAGCTTGCGACATATCTGGTGTACCTGCCATCAGGAACCCTGGTGCATAACAAACAACAAAGCGACTGGATAACCCACTAGTAGAAATTGGCTCCTGAGGTTGCAAATAAACAATAGCGCAGCTCGAACAGGCAAGTAAAATTTATTAAGAACTCTTCGACACAACTGGTTAAGCGCTTTCAACTGCTGGAATACAGACTTCTTCAGAACCAGGAACTACACATCACATCCAGTTTAAATAACCAATTTGGCGCCAAAAAAATGTTTTACATTTAAAGTGATATACTATATATTCTGATTGAATATATGAAAAAAATACTACCTAATACAAATATATGCAATACATAACAATTAACCACTATAAACACAACATAAAATAGATAAAAATATGAATATGAATAAAAATATGAATGTAAATTCATAACATACGCATATTATTCAAGTGTTAAAAAAGGTTTGATACTAATATTGTCATTAATACCAGGACTCCTGGTGGCATCTGTATAAATCTGCCACTTACTTTCCATCATAGTTAAAAAAACTTTCCAATTCCCACCACATACATTACTATCAATCTGTTCAATGAAAAAAATTTAAAATAATGTTTATGCCCTTTACTTAATATATGCTTGTATAATGCATTATTCATGTCTTCCTTTTGTATCTTATAGTAGTGTTCATATATTTGTGTTTTGATTTTCCTTTCTGTCTTTCCTATATAATATGTTGGGCAGGATACACAAGTTGCTAAGTAAACAACTTGTCGAGTGTTACAATTACCTGCCCTGCACTTAATATAAGTCTTGTTGATATTGTCCAGCTTAATTCCCACTACTTCATTAATGTATTTGCATTGTTTGCAGGAACCACACTTCGTGGTTCCTGTGGATGTATTCTTCAATTTTCTCAAACACTTGGTACTCTCTAGTAGCTTCTTAATATTGTGGGCCATTTTGTACACACATTTAGGATAATTTCCTAAAGTTATTCCTATGCTATCTGAAACTGTAATCAGGTCCCAATGTCTATTTAAAATTTCTTTCACATAACTGACATATGGGTTATACATGATCACATATGTATTGTTATATTCTTGATTTGTGTTACCACTCCTATCAGATTCTTTATTAACTGCAAAAGTTTTTCCCAACAATGGTAAATATTTAATACCCCATTGTTTACTAACATAACAGACTACTTCCTTTAGCATAGGGATAGGGTAACCTTTTGTCCTAAACATGTTGAATATTAAATCTAATTCTTCTTCCATAATCGCTTTACTCGATGACATTCGTGCAGCACAAATGCACTGTCCTTTAAACACATTCTTAAACATGTGGGGTGGATGACTACTACCAAATTCGATATAGTCATTTGAAAAGGTGGATTTCCTATAAATTTTAGATGCAAATCCTTCTATAGTATGACTTATAAAAGTATCCAAATAGGCTATACCTTCATTATTGATGTTATATGTGAATTTCAAAAATTCAGTTGTGCCATTAATGTAATCAATAAATGATTGTATAGATTCATATGGCTCCTTCCATAGAATAAATAGATCATCTAGATATCTAGTGTATAAGGCTATGTGCGAATAGTATTCACTACGGAACACATATTCAGACTCCCACTCAAGCATGACGAGGTTTGCAAATATGGGGGCACAAGAAGCCCCCATGGCAACCCCTCTATTCTGTCTGAAATACTCTCCCTGAAATTGGAGATAGTTATGGTCTAATACTAACCCCATCATGTCTGTAATTAGATTGATCTTATCCCACGTAAGTCCCGAATATTTTCTCAAGCTATTACAAAAGTACTCAAGGACTACTTCCTTAGGTATGCTGGAAAATAAATCTATTACATCAATTGTCAGGAAAATAAGATTGTCATCCCATATGTCAGGTGTTAGTTTACTTAAAAAATTCCAGGAATCCTTAGTGAGATGTATGATATTCTTGTACACATGTTTAGTCCATCTGTCGATAGTGACACCCATATTGTACGTCTTGGATTTAGATCCAGAAATAATTGGTCTAAATGGAGGTTTTTCCATACATTTATGAATCTTGGGTATACCTATAATTTTTGCCAAAATGGGAAATTCAACTTTCAAAAAACCATATATCTCATTTGTTATTCGATTATCTATTAAATATTCTTCGATTGCTAGATCTATCCTTTTGTATCCTATATTCACTTGATTTAAAGAAATCTCTTCATAATTGCCAGACAAATATAGTATATTATGTATTTCGGCATTATAGTCAAAGGTATTAAAAATTACTATGCCACCTCCTTTGTCTGGCTTCATGATTCTTATTTTTTTATTTTCCATGAGCAATTCTAAACATATCCTTTCATTTTTGGTTAAATTATCTTTGAACACTCCATTATATAATTTACCTGTCCTTATATTATTATACAGCCAGTAAATATCTTTACATACCATTTTTTCAAAATTAGCTACTTGTGTATTTGGAACCGGGATATATGTGCTTTTCTTCGTAAGATTATTGTGTTTCACATATTTAATATTCTCATCCTTTTCTCCAAATTGAATAGCCAAATTTAGCCTTCTACAATACAATTTGATTTCTTTTATCGTATCTACTAGATTGAAGCCTGATGTAGGTATATATTTAATACCTTTGCTAAATAATGTAAAAAATTCTTGACTGATATGAAATTCTGTAAAATTGTACACATTAAATCCATTATAAGTGTGTAATTTGGGAAAGTTTCTTATAATTGCTGCACTTGTCGTCAGCTCTCTTCTGTGTATTATATCATGCCTATTTAAATCTTTTAAAGTACATTCTTGGTTATTAATACTGATACTAGGAATAGTAATGACCTCCACTTCTATGGGAGTATGTGTCAATGCACCCTTCTGTGCTGCTTCGGGGCAGGGTAAAATCTGCCCCCTTGAAAATTTGTATCATCCTCATTCTTCCTATATCTACTTCTAACATGATCATCTCTTTCCTTCTCAACAGCAGATTTATCCTGTGGTCAAATATACGCTCTGTGATTCTTATACTGTTCCACATCCCTCTGTATTTTCCTATACTTTCTATTATAAATACTAGGAGCTTTATTATCTGCAATTTGAAACTGTTTAAGATAAAAATCTCTCCACTGTTCAAAAATTGTGTCATGAGCTATATCTTCATTCAAATTCTCAATTTCTTTAACCAAAACAGATATTTTCTCATCATTGTATTTCATTAATAACTTCATATATTTATATCCAAAATCATCAAACATTTTATTGAACTCTTGAATACTAGTCAGATTGTATTCAATTCCCAAGGGTAACTTAAAAAAACTCAGTCCCTTTAGTACAATAAGGATAGCTAAACATTTGGCTAAATAAGCATTGTCAATTTTTATACTTTTGATGTTGAGTAACTTTTTACCCAACAACTGTATCTTTGCTTTAACAGAATCAGAAGAAAAACTGGAACGTTTTCTATTTCTATATGTGACAGAGTGTTCACTTGTATTAACAAAATCATACTCATCACATAAAAACTGATCTATAACATCATTATTATGATCTATATTAATTTTTTTAAATCCCGTTGTCAATTGTCCTTTAGCACTAGTTGTTTTGTATTTAGTGTTAGGACTAGAAACAGTTTTATTCTGAACAGTACCTTTGTAAAATTCAGCATGATTTCTCATAATTGCCGAATAAGTCTTAAATGGTTCCCAATGTTTAGGTCTCGCTCCCATCCACTGGGCTTCATCCTTCGAATGAAATAGACTGAAATCAAAAGTGAATTCAGCCTCAGGTGATAGATTAATGTTCACATTTTTATAATTGAGTTCCGTCTGGTCTCGCAAAATGGGTGTCCCACCATTGGTATCACAATTCTGGCCATTAGGTATGTCCAACTGAGTGCTGGTATTCATAGCACTAGGCATGTTAGGGCACTTGTTAAAAGATGTACGTTCCATTCCTGCCCCTTGTTGGGCTGTTTCTGACAAACGGCTGACAAGTTCAATAAGTTTAGTAACCTCCGCTTATAATGATGAAACATCCAAACGTAAGGAAAGAAATTCCTCCCTGTTCAATGAAGCTTGCGACATATCTGGTGAACCTGCCATCAGGAACCCTGGTGCATAACAAACAACAAAGCAACTGGATAACCCACTAGTAGAAATTGGCTCCTGAGGTTGCAAATAAAGAATAGCGCAGCTCGAGCAGGCAAGTAAATTTATTAAAAAAACTCTCCGACACAACTGGTTAAGTGCTTTCATCTGCTGGAATACAGACTTCTTCAGAACCAGGAACTACAGATCACATCCAGTTTAAATAACCAATTTGGCGCCAAAAATCTTTTTACATTTAAAGTAATATACTATATATTCTGATTGAATATATGAAAATAATACTACCTAATACAAATAAATACAAATACATAACAATTAACCACAATGCACACAACATAAAATAGATAAAAATATGAATATGAATAAAAATATGAATGTAAATTAATGTCATACACGTATTATCTGAGTGTTAAAAAAGGTTTGATACTAATACTGTCATTAATACCTGGACTCCTAGTGGCATCTGTATAAATCTGCCACTTGCTTTCCATCATAGCTAAAAAAACTTTCCAATTCCCACCACATACATTCCTATCAATCTGTTCAATGATAGAATATTGTAAATAATGTTCATGCCCTTTACTGAATATATGCTTGTATAATGCATTATTCATGTCTTCTTTTTGTGTCTTATAATAGTGTTCATATATTCATGTTTTGATTTTCCTTTCTGTCTTTCCTATATAATATGTTGGGCAGGCTACACAAGTTGCTAAATAAACAACTTGTCGAGTGTTGCAATTACCTGCCCTGCATTTGATATAAGTCTTGTTAATATTGTCCAGCTTAATTCCCACTACTTCATCGATGTATTTACATTGTTTACATGAACCACACTTTGTGGTTCCTGTTAATGTATTCTTCAATTTTCCCAAACACTTCGTACTCTCTAGTAGCTTCTTAATATTGTGGGCCATTTTGTACACACATTTCGGATAATTGCCTAAAGTTATACCTATGCTGTCTGAAACTGTAATCAAATCCCAATGTCTATTTAAAATTTCTTTCACATGATTGACATACGGGTTATACATGATCACACATGTATTATTATATTCTTGATATAAGTTGCCACTCCTATCAGATTCTTTATTAACTACAAATGTTTTTCCCAACAATGGTAAATATTTGATACCCCGTTGTTTGCTAACATAACTAACTACTTCCTTTAGCATAGGGATGGGATAACCTCTTGTCCTAAACATGTTGAATATTAAATCTAATTCTTCTTCCATAATCACTTTACTCGATGAAATTCGTGCAGCATGAATGCACTGTCCTTTAAACATGTTCTTGAACATATGAGGTGGATGGCAACTACCAAATTCGATATAATCATTTGAAAATGTGGATTTCCTATAAATTTTGGATGCAAATCCATCTACAGTGTGACTTATAAAAGTATCCAAATAGGCTATACCTTCATTATTGATGTTATATGTGAATTTGAGAAATTCAGTCGTGCCATTAATGTAATCAATAAATGATTTTATAGATTCAGGTGGCCCCTTCCATAAGATAAATAGATCATCTAGGTATCTAGTATATAAGGCTATGTGCGAATAATATTCACTATGAAACACATATTCAGACACCCACTCTAGCATAACGAGGTTTGCAAATATGGGGGCACAAGAAGCCCCCATAGCAACCCCTCTGTTCTGTCTGAAATACTCTCCCTGAAAATGGAAATAGTTATGGTCCAGTACTAACCCCTTCATGTCTGTAATTAAATTGATCTTATCCCACGTAAATCCCGAATATTTTCTCAAACTATTACAAAAGTACTCAAGGCCAACTTCCTTAGGTATGCTGGAAAATAGATCAATTACATCAATTGTCAGGAAAATAAGATTGTCATTCCATATGTCAGGTGTGAGTTTACTTAAAAAATTCCAGAAGTCCTTTGTAAGATGTGGAATATTCTCGTACACATGTTTAGTCCATCTATCTATAGTGACACCTATATTGTACGTCTTGGATTTAGATCCAGAAATGATTGGTCTAAATGGAGGTTTTTCCATACATTTATGAATCTTGGGTATACCTATAATTTTTGCCAAAATAGGAAATTCAACTTTCAAAAAAACATATATCTCATTTGTTATTCGATTATCTATTAAATATTCTTCGATTGCCAAATCTATTCTTTTGTATCCTATATTCACTTGATTTAAAGAAATCTCTTCATAATTGCCAGACAAATATATTATATTATGTATTTCGGCATTATAGTCAAAGATATTAAAAATTACTATGCCACCTCCTTTGTCTGGCTTCATGATTCCGATATCTTTATTTTCCATAGGCAATTCTAAACATGTCCTTTCCTTTTTAGTTAAATTGTCTTTAAACACTTCATTATATAGATTACCTGTCCTTATATTATTATACAGCCAGTAAATATCTTTACATACCATTTTTTCAAAATTGGCTACTTGTGTATTTGGAACTGGAATATATGTGCTTTTCTTCATAAGATTATTATATTTCACATATTTATTATTCTTGTCCTTTTCTCCAAATTGTATAGCCAAATTTAGCCTTCTACAATACAATTTGATTTCTTTTATCGTATCTACTAAATTGAAACCTGATGTAGGTATAAATTTCATACCTTTGCTAAATAATGTAAAAAATTCTTGACTGATATGAAATTCTGTAAAATTATACACATTAAATCCATTGTAAGTGTGTACTTTAGGAAATTTTCTTCTTATTGCTGCACTTGACGTCAGCTCTCTTATGTGTATAATATCATGCCTATTTAAATCTTGTAAAGTAGATTCTTGGTTATTAATACTAATATTAGAAGTAGTAATGACCTCCACTTCTATGGGAGTAGGTGTCAATGCTCCCTTCTGTACTGCTTCGGGGCAGGGAAAAATCTGCCACCTTGAAAATTTGTATCTTCCTCATTCTTCCTGTATCTACTTCTAACATAATAATCTCTTTCCTTCTCAACAGCAGATTTATCCTGTGGTCAAATATACGCTCGGTGATTCTTATACTGTTCCACATCCCTCTGTATTTTCCTATACTTTCTATTGTAAATACTAGGAGCTTTATTATCTGCAATTTGAAACTGTTTAAGATAAAAATCTCTGCACTGTTCAAAAATTGTGTCATGAACTATATCTTCATTCAAATTCTCAATTTATTTAACCAAAACAGATATTTTCTCATCATTGTATTTCATTAATAACTTCATATATGTATATCCAAAATCATCAAACATTTTATTGAACTCATGAATGCTAGTCAAGTTATAATCAATTCCCAAGGGTAGCTTAAAAAACCTCAGTCCCTTTGGTACAATATGGATAGCTAAACATTTGGCTAAATAAGCATTGTCGATTTTTATACTTTTAATGTTGAGTAACTTTTTACCCAATAACTGTATCTTTGCTTTAACAGAATCAAAAGATAAACTGGAACGTTTTCTGTTTCTATATGTGACAGAGTGTTCACTTGTATTAACAAAATCATACTCATCACATAAAAACTGATCTATAACATCATTATTATGATCTATATTAATTTTTTTAGATCCCATTGTCAATTGTCCTTTAGTACTAGTTGTTTTATATTTAGTATTTGGACTGGAAACAGTTTTATTCTGAACAGTACCTTTATAAAGTTCAGCATGATTTTTCGTAATAGCCGAATAAGTCTTAACTGGTTCCCGATGTTTAGGTCTCACTCCCATCCGCTGGGCTTCATCCTTCGAGTGAAATAGACTGAAATCAAATGTGAATTCAGCCTCTGGTGATAAATTAATGTTCAAATATTTGTAATTGAGTTCCGTCTGGTCTCGCGAAATGGGCGTCCCACCATTGGTATCACAATTCTGGCCATTAGGTATATCCAACTGGGTGCTGGTATTCATTGCACTAGGCATATTAGGGCACTTGTTGAAAGAAGTACACTCCATACCTGCCCCTTGTTGAGCTGTTTCAGACAAACGGCTGACAAGTTCAATAAGTTTAGTAACCTCCGCTTGCAATGTCGAAACATCCGAACGTAAGGAAAGGAATTCCTCCCTGTTCAATAAAGCTTGCAACTTATCTGGTGTACCTGCCATCAGGAACCCTGATACGAAAACAAACAACAAAGCGGCTGGATAACCCACAAATAGATGTAAGCTCCTGAGGCTGGAAATAAACAATAGCGCAGCTCGAGCAGGCAAGTAAATTTATTAAAAAAACTCTCCGACACAACTGGTTAAGTGCTTTCATCTGCTGGAATACAGACTTCTTCAGAACCAGGAACTACAGATCACATCCAGTTTAAATAACCAATTTGGCGCCAAAAATCTTTTTACATTTAAAGTAATATACTATATATTCTGATTGAATATATGAAAATAATACTACCTAATACAAATAAATACAAATACATAACAATTAACCACAATGCACACAACATAAAATAGATAAAAATATGAATATGAATAAAAATATGAATGTAAATTAATGTCATACACGTATTATCTGAGTGTTAAAAAAGGTTTGATACTAATACTGTCATTAAAGCCTGGACTCCTAGAGGCATCTGTATAAATCTGCCACTTGCTTTCCATCATAGCTAAAAAAACTTTCCAATTCCCACCACATACATTCCTATCAATCTGTTCAATGATAGAAAATTTAAAATAATGTTCATGCCCTTTACTGAATATATGCTTGTATAATGCATTATTCATGTCTTCTTTTTGTATCTTATAATAGTGTTCATATATTCATGTTTTGATTTTCCTTTCTGTCTTTCCTATATAATATGTTGGGCAGGCTACACAAGTTGCTAAATAAACAACTTGTCGAGTGTTGCAATTACCTGCCCTGCATTTGATATAAGTCTTGTTAATATTATCCAACTTGATTCCCACTACTTCATCGATGTATTTACATTGTTTACATGAACCACACTTTGTGGTTCCTGTTAATGTATTCTTCAATTTTCCCAAACACTTCGTACTCTCTAGTAGCTTCTTAATATTGTGGGCCGTTTTGTACACACATTTCGGATAATTGCCTAAAGTTATACCTATGCTGTCCAAAAATGTAATCAAATCCCAATGTCTATTTAAAATTTCTTTCACATGATTGACATACGGGTTATACATGATCACACATGTATTATTATATTCTTGATATATGTTGCCACTCCTATCAGATTCTTTATTAACTACAAATGTTTTTCCCAACAATGGTAAATATTTGATACCCCATTGTTTGCTAACATAACTAACTACTTCCTTTAGCATAGGGATGGGATAACCTCTTGTCCTAAACATGTTGAATATTAAATCTAATTCTTCTTCCATAATCACTTTACTCGATGAAATTCCTGCAGCACGAATGCACTGTCCTTTAAACATGTTCTTGAACATATGAGGTGGATGGCAACTACCAAATTCGATATAATCATTTGAAAATGTGGATTTCCTATAAATTTTGGATGCAAATCCATCTACAGTGTGACTTATAAAAGTATCCAAATAGGCTATACCTTCATTATTGATGTTATATGTGAATTTGAGAAATTCAGTCGTGCCATTAATGTAATCAATAAATGATTTTATAGATTCAGGTGGCCCCTTCCATAAGATAAATAGATCATCTAGGTATCTAGTATATAAGGCTATGTGCGAATAATATTCACTATGAAACACATATTCAGACACCCACTGTAGCATAACGAGGTTTGCAAATATGGGGGCACAAGAAGACCCCATAGCGACCCCTCTGTTCTGTCTGAAATACTCTCCATGAAAATGGATATAGTTATGGTCCGGTACTAACCCCATCATGTCTGTAATTAAATTGATCTTATCCCACGTAAATCCCGAATATTTTCTCAAACTATTACAAAAGTACTCAAGGCCAACTTCCTTAGGTATGCTGGAAAATAGATCAATTACATCAATTGTCAGGAAAATAAGATTGTCATTCCATATGTCAGGTGTGAGTTTACTTAAAAAATTCCAGGAGTCCTTAGTAAGATGTGGAATATTCTCGTACACATGTTTAGTCCATCTGTCTATAGTGACACCTATATTGTACGTCTTGGATTTAGATCCAGAAATGATTGGTCTAAATGGAGGTTTTTCCATACATTTATGAATCTTGGGTATACCTATAATTTTTGCCAAAATAGGAAATTCAACTTTCAAAAAACCATATATCTCATTTGTTATTCGATTATCTATTAAATATTCTTTGATTGCCAAATCTATTCTTTTGTATCCTATATTCACTTGATTTAAATAAATCTCTTCATAATTGCCAGACAAATATAGTATATTATGTATTTCGGCATTATAGTCAAAGATATTAAAAATTACTATGCCACCTCCTTTGTCTGGCTTCATGATTCTGATATCTTTATTTTCCATAAGCAATTCTAAACATGTCCTTTCCTTTTTTGTTAAATTGTCTTTAAACACTTCATTATATAGATTACCTGTCCTTATATTATTATACAGCCAGTAAATATCTTTACATACCATTTTTTCAAAATTCGCTATTTGTGTATTTGGAACCGGAATATATGTGCTTTTCTTCATAAGATTATTATATTTCACATATTTATTATTCTTGTCCTTTTCTCCAAATTGTGTAGCCAAATTTAGCCTTCTACAATACAATTTGAATTCTTTTATCGTATCTACTAAATTGAAACCTGATGTAGGTATATTTCATACCTTTGCTAAATAATGTAAAAAATTCTTGACTGATATTAAATTCTGTAAAATTATACACATTAAATCCATTGCAAGTGTGTACTTTAGGAAATGTTCTTCTTATTGCTGCACTTGACGTCAGCTCTCTTATGTGTATAATATCATGCCTATTTAAATCTTGTAAAGTAGATTCTTGGTTATTAATACTAATATTAGAAGTAGTAATGACCTCCACTTCTATGGGAGTAGGTGTCAATGCTCCCTTCTGTACTGCTTCGGGGCAGGGAAACATCTGCCGCCTTGAAAATTTGTATCTTCCTCATTCTTCTTGTATCTACTTCTAACATAATAATCTCTTTTCTTCTCAACAGCAGATTTATCCTGTGGTCAAATATACGCTCAGTGATTCTTATACTGTTCCACATCCCTCTGTATTTTCCTATACTTTCTATTATAAATACTAGTAGCTTTGTTATCTGCAATTTGAAATTGTTTAAGATAAAAATCTCTCCACTGTTCAAAAATTGTGTCATGAACTATATCTTCATTCAAATTCTCAATTTCTTTAACCAAAATAGATATTTTCTCATCATTGTATTTCATTAATAACTTCATATATGTATATCCAAAATCATCAAACATTTTATTGAACTCAAGAATGCTAGTCAAGTTATAATCAATTCCCAAGGGTAGCTAAAAAAACCTCAGTCCCTTTGGTACAATATGGATAGTTTAACATTTGGCAAAATAAGCATTGTTGATTTTTATACTTTTAATGTTGAGTAACTTTTTACCCAATAACTGTATCTTTGCTTTAACAGAATCAAAAGATAAACTGGAACGTTTTCTGTTTCTATATGTGACAGAGTGTTCACTTGTATTAAGAAAATCATACTTATCACATAAAAACTGATCTATAACATCATTATTATGATCTATATTAAATTTTTTAGATCCTGTTGTCAATTGTCCTTTAGTACTAGTTGTTTTATATTTAGTATTTGGACTGGAAACAGTTTTATTCTGAACAGTACCTTTATAAAATTCAGCATGATTTTTCGTAATAGCCGTATAAGTCTTAACTGGTTCCCGATGTTTAGGTCTCGCTCCCATCCGCTGGGCTTCATCCTTCAAGTGAAATAGACTGAAATCAAATGTGAATTCAGCCTCTGGTGATAAATCAATGTTCAAATATTTGTAATTGACTTCCGTCTGGTCTCACGAAATGGGCGTCCCACCATTGATATCACAATTCTGGCCATTAGGTATATCCAACTGGGTGCTGGTATTCTTTGCACTAGGCATATTAGGGCACTTGTTGAAAGAAGTACGCTCCATACCTGCCCCTTGTTGAGCTGTTTCAGACAAACGGCTGACAAGTTCAATAAGTTTAGTAACCTCCGCTTGTAATGTCTTAACATCCGAACGTAAGGAAAGGAATTCCTCCCTGTTCAATAAAGCTTGCGACTAATCTGGTGTACCTGCCATCAGGAACCCTGATACGAAAACAAACAACAAAGCAGCTGGATAACCCACAAATAGATGTAAGCTCCTGAGGCTGGAAATAAACAATAGCGCAGCTCGAACAGGCAAGTAAATTTATAAAAAAACTCTCCGACACAACTGGTTAAGTGCTTTCATCTGCTGGAATACAGACTTCTTCAGAACCAGGAACTACAGAACACATCCAGTTTAAATAACCAATTTGGTGCCAAAAAACTTTTTACATTTAAAGTAATATACTATATATTCTGATTGAATATATGAAAGTAATGCTACCTAATACAAATAAATACAAATACATAACAATTAACCACAATGCACACAACATAAAATAGATAAAAATATGAATATGAATAAAAATATGAATGTAAATTCATGTCATACATGTATTATCCAAGTGTTAAAAAAGGTTTGATACTAATACTGTCATTAATACCTGGACTCCTAGTGGCATCTGTATAAATCTGCCACTTGCTTTCCATCATAGCTAAAAAAACTTTCCAATTCCCACCACATACATTCCTATCAATCTGTTCAATGATAAAAAATTTAAAATAATGTTCATGCCCTTTACTGAATATATGCTTGTATAATGCATTATTCATGTCTTCTTTTTGTATCGTAATACTAATCTAATACGTGTATGACATGAATTTACATTCATATTTTTATTCATATTCATATTTTTATCTATTTTATGTTGTGTGCATCTGCAGTACAACAGTATAAACTATGGAAACACCTTACAGTCTGGGTTTTCCCACAAACTCTGCACCATTGGTGTACACATGTGGGGGAGTTTTAACCAAAAAAATTTTAGGGGCTGCCATTGCTTTGATCCATTAGTGTGTGCTAGAGGCTGAAGGCGGTGAGGAGGCTAATGCTGACAACCACCACAGACCGAGGAGGAGGAGAAGAGTTTTCAGACCCAGGGTAACTTATCAGAGGTAACATGATCTGGAGATAGAGTGCTACAGGGTGGATAGAGACATACTTCAGCAAATCATCGAGCTGTGCCAATCTCAACTCAGACCTAGAGCCAACAGAGGAAAGCCCATCCCAGTGGATACCAAGGTATGTGTAGCCTTAAGAATACTAGCTACAGGTATTTTCTAAAGACCTACTGGGGACATCATGGGGGAATCACAAGCATCTACATCCAGGGTAGTCCACCAGTTCCTGGATGCCATGCGAAGACATGCCAGTGAGCACATTTACTTACCCAAAACCCGTGAGAAGAGGACCAGCAATATGCGTCTCTTCCACCATGTAGCAGAATACCTGGAGGTACTGGACACCTTAGACTGCATGCACATCCACATCAAAACACTACCCAGTGAACAGGGTAGGGTCTGCATAAACTACAAGGGATTCCACTCCATCAACTGCCAGGTCATGTGCAATGCCCAGGGCATTATCATAAATGTGTGTGCTGGCAACCCTGGAAGCTATCACGACTCCCACATCTGGCATTTGTTACAGCTGTACCAGGCATTTTCTAGTGGGGGCATCCCACATGGCTATCTGGTGTGGGATTCTGGCTATGCACTCGAGCCATGGATGATGACACCCATCAGAAATTCAAACACACCCACACAAGAATGCCATAATGAGGCACATGCACAAATTAGGATCATTATGGAGCATGTGTTTGGGATGCTCAAGTCGCGGTTCCACTGCCTTGACATATCTGCTGGAGCCTTGCAGTACTCTCCAGCCACATGTGCACACATGTTCATAGTATGTACCATGCTACACAATATGATCCTGTGGAAACAGATGCAGCAGGAACAGCACGGGGAAGGGCCACACAGCCCACCACCATTGCCAAGGTTCCCACAGGCACAGAGGGAATCAGAGGAGGATGTCCCTGAGCCTGCTCCTGTAGGCAGATGGAGGTGTATCCAGTATGCTCAGGCCTTGGCAAAGAGGCAACACATAGCACACATACTGACACTGTAGGGACCCCAGGGACTGACACCTCTCTCTGACTCACACACACAGTAAAATGGATGACACACATATCACGTTACCTGTAACTTACCATGTATAGGCAATGTACTGTGTGCATCCAACATAGGCGGCCCTCAAACACCATCCTCACAACTGCTGCAAGCACAAGATAAGTCAGTCTTCTTAACAATAAATGAATGGATTAGTATGTTTTGGTAGCATATCTATGGTAATGCTGCATGCATACAAGGGACATGGGTGGCCTACTGGGATAGCAGCAGGCAACTGATAGCTATGTGGGACACCAGGAAATGTCTGCCCAAAACTGGCCTCTCCACACTATGCAGTAGTACCCAAGGTGGCAAATCCCACTGCAGTATATGTGTGGGGACAACTAACTTGGGGGTCATAGGTCGCAGGCATGGATGTCAGTGTGGGGGTCCCATACCCACTCCTCACACCCACACAGCAAGTTAACCACAGAAAACCAGAGAGAAATGTCTGGTAAAGGCAAACAAATGGTGGCAATGTTGAATTACCCCCCTACAGACTCACACAGTGATAGCACAGCAGAACTCACAGTTCTAGTAAGGCTATGAAGGATAAGAAGTCTG
>NC_056726.1:691018237-691315737 GCF_019279795.1 Protopterus annectens | reverse complement strand
CAGTATGTCAGATGATGTTCAGTCAGTGGTACTAACAGCAATAATGGATTATGGCTAATAAGGTACATACACCTTTATGTGTACCCATAACAAATGCAAGCAGACAGCACCTAACACAGTATTACATAGCTACACTGTACTACATTCACCCTGTGCATCAGACCCATATTAGCCTGAGCCTGCATCAATGGTATGGATGACAGGGATGTGGCAAAGGTACCATCATATGCACAGAGTGTGGTGTAGGTTTGCCAGAGGCCTAGGCTGGGCCATATGGTTGACATCCATGTGTGTCTGTTTGGAGGGTTATCCTATAAATGGGTTGTGCAGAGGTCCTGTGTGTGTCTGGAGGTGACCTGCCTGTAATACAGATGTGTGTGTGCATGTATGCACACAGTTACACCATGTGGCTGCCCTGCACAGAGGTATGTTGGACAGCTGTGGATCGTACATGGCAGGGTGTCCAGTTCACTGTCTCCGGACATGGACATGTGAACTGGTCCTGCCAGTGATCTCATTGGCACCACCATGCCCAAGGCCAGATGCAGTACTGCTTTCTGATGATGACTGCTGTCTGCTGGATCTGTGTCCCTGATGGGACCAGCCCGGACCATGTGCCCATGGCCTGCTCCATTGTGATGTGGACAGCAACCTGCCTTCAGTACTGCTGGTGTTACTACCACTATGAGAGTGTGAAGATCCACAGGCCCGTAGACTGTCAGCTGATGTTGGTTCTGACCTACGTCCACGTGGCTGACACCCATCTCTCACCACACGCTCTATTACAGA
Organism: Protopterus annectens; assembly: GCF_019279795.1. Classification (NCBI taxonomy): domain Eukaryota; kingdom Metazoa; phylum Chordata; order Ceratodontiformes; family Protopteridae; genus Protopterus; species Protopterus annectens. The sequence continues at coordinate 691,314,948 of NC_056726.1, read as the reverse complement.
CATGCTATGGTCGAGGATTACCAAGGTCTAACCCCACGATCTATTCATGACCTCAGTATTTTGGCATGTGGCCTCATCAAGGTCATGCATGTTGCCACATAAATCAGGAAGAGTTGCATCCACCACCCTGAGTATTTTAATGGTTTTGCATTCACTATGTGTCCCTGTTCTAAAGACATACTTCTGGAGCATTTCTCCCCGGGCCTCCGCTGAAAACAGGATCTGTGGAACCTAGTCAGACCTTCCCGGTCAACAAATGTAAAATAAATAAATAAAAATAAAAAATGTGCAGTGCATCCATGACAGCCCGAAACATGCATCTGTTGACACCTGCTGTGGCACTTGCAACACCGGCTTGATGAGCAGCAGTCCTTCTGTGAGTGGGACCTCTCCTGCACTCTGGCTATGGCCATTGTCTACACTCACACCTGCCATAGTCACCACACTAGCCTGTTCCATGGTACCACCTGCTAACTGTCCATCATCTGTGGCTGTTGAGGACAGGGCTTGTGTGGGCATTGTGAGTGTGTGCAGCGACATTGTGGATGACTGTAGGGATGCCAACTGGTGGCACAGATTCAGCCCCTGACAACACCACCTGTGCAGAAATATGACCATCATCATTACCAGAGTCAGCGGAGACACTGATATCAGATTCTGAGCGGACGGGACCATGACCACCTGTGGAGGAAAGACAGCATATGTAAATTAATACCTGCACTGTACCATTTGCTGCTACACATGCAAACATGCACACACACGCACACACATAAGGTGAGGTGACAGACAGGCATTACACAGACCTCACAATAGCCAACTGGTGGCATTCACAACACAGTCAGACCACTACATACACACCCTAGACAGGCCCTCAACATCATGCAGTGCAGCTCTTTCCACTTAATGTTAGTACTTATATACACATCTGTGATATGTGAGTAGTGTTAATAGATGGCGGGCCTTCAAGTAGCACACAATGTACCCATGTACATATAATTGCTGTTCACCTGTATAGCACAGTGGCAACTCCTACAGAACATACCTCTCAGCTCTATAGAGTGTTGCTGAATGTCTACATGTGTTGCTCATATTTCTGGTCTGTTTGTCATAAATCCTGTGTTTGTCTGGCACATTGCTGGGATGATATGAGGACTGGTGTCACTAATTATTGACATATTTTGAGTCTCACTCTTCAAAACGTGCAGTACATGTATGTTACAACAGAACTGGTTACACTAACAAACTTCTAAGCCTACAGTGGATATTATAAGCGTAGACACCACTGTTAACATGCCAGGTTTGTCTGATATATAGCATGAGACCACAAACATCATGTGATAACATTTCCCACCTTTAATGTGACCTATAACCTGTGCAATCCAATCAAAGAACAAACTCATTGGTTAGGGTAACATGTAGACATTGAAATACGTACAATAGGCTGGTTGCATGACTGTGCATACCCTTACACTAATACTTTGTTAAAGCACTTTTTGATTTCATAGCAGCAGTCAGTCATCCTGGGGAAGGTGTGTATCAGCATGGCACATCTTGACTTAGCAATATGTGTACAGTCTCCCTGGCAGAAGCCCTCCAACTCTGTCAGATTGCAAGGGCATCCCTTCTGCACAGACCTCTTAAGGCCACCCCACAGATTTTCTACTGGATGTATGTGTGGACTGTGGCTGGGCCATTCCAAAACATTGATTGTCTTCTGATGAAGACATTCTTTTATGGATTTTGATGAATGGCATAGGTCATTGTTGTGTGGAAAGGTGTAGGTCCTCTCCAGCCACAGCTTTCTAGCAAACATGTGAAGATTTTGGGCCAAAAGGGACTGGTAGTTTGAATTTTTCCTTGTCTCCTCCACCTTGGCTAAAGGCTCACTTCCAGCTTATGAACAGCAACCCCAAAGCAGGACACTGTCATCACCATGCTTCACCATGGGGATGGTGTTCTTTTGGTGATTCACAGTGTTGTTCCTGTGCCAAACAAGCCTTTTGGTATTGTGACCAAAAAGTGAAACCTTGGTCTCATTACACCATAACACATTTCCCCACCTGTTATTGGGAGACCTGATGTATTTGTCTTGAGAAATTTGCCAGACCTGGATGTTGTTCTGTGTGTGAGAAGGCTTCCAGCTTCCAAACCTACCCCATAGGTCAGACATGTGGAGAATGCAGAAGATTGTTGACACATGTAATACACAACTGGTACTTACCAGTGATTCCTGCAACTCCTATAGTGCTGCTGTAGGTCTCCTGGCAGCCTCCCTGACCAGTTTGGAACTTGTCTTTTCCACACATTTGGAGGGATGTCCAGCTCTTTGCAATGTCACTGTTGCCCTATATTTCCACCACCATTTGATGACTGTCTTCACTGTGTTCTATGGTATATGCAATCCTGTGGAAATGTATGTTTACCCTTCTCAGGGCTGTTACCTTTCACAAATGAGATCCCTTTGCTGCTTTGTAAGCTGTATGCAAACTAAGGCTGTTGTTGTAGCAGGCAACTGAGCAGATTTAGAATAATCCTGGTAGGACAGCTAACCATTATTTGCTGTTAATCAAAGAGTCTCTGTAATTGATGGCAGGTGTGTACCCAAGACGATGTAATGCTGTAATAATATCAAAAGCTGCTTCAACACATTATTAGCTTTAGCCTGTGCACACTTATGCATCTAGCATCTTGTAAGTTTTTATGTGTCATAATTGTACCCCTAACAGATTTGTTTGTTTTACAATTGAATTGCACAGGTTATAGGTCACACGAAAGGATGGAAGGGTTCGGAAATGTTTTATTGTGCTCTCATTTTTGTATATCACAAATACCTGGCATTCTATCAGATGTGTGTACATCATTTATATGCACTGTATAACACTAATTTATAAAATATATCCTTAGTTTTGGGCCTACGTCCCCATTTTGTCAGTCTTTGTCCAGATTTCTTGCAATGACAGTTTGTGAGGTACACTACAGATATGTGACATCTCCTGCAAATAGGCCCCTGTGATGACCACTATGATGCAATGCAGTTAACCCCACCACAAGTGAACATGCAGATATTGCAAAATGGCTGAGAGTAACAGTTGTATGTGTAACATGCCTGGGGTACTGGTGAGCCACAACAGGAAAATCCCATACTCACTGGGTTCAGGCTGCTGTCCCACATGCAGACCAGAGAGACCTATGTAGTTGTGGGGGAGAGGTATTGTCAGCAGACTCACATTTGACATTGGTACAAGATGAAGGCTATGTTTCGGCACAGGTACGGTACAAGCTATGATAGTACACAATTTGCTGTCCCTCACCATAGATGTGCACTTGTGTGCATTACTAAACCCTACCCACAAATGCAGTTTGAGCTGACATATGCATCTAGATACTCTATAGAAGACAGTATGACTGGTACATGATTAAATTGGTGTGCACTGTGGTCTTACCTGGATACTCCTCGCCTGTTGACTGGGTGCCACCCACCTCCACAACTTGTGTTTCATGTGTTGGCTGTTATGTGGGGGCTGCTCCAAGGCTGGCAAGGAGCTCCTCTGTTGCCATAAGTAGGGCCTGTGTGGCTGGACCCCACCTGTAGCAGTATAATCCCTGGCCATGACAGCAGCCCTTTGCCAGGCATGACGTATCAGGTCAGTTGCCCGATGCCTGACCTGATTATATGTGCGGCCATGGTGGCCCAAGGTGTTCAGTCTGTGGACAAGTCCATCCCACAGGGCAGTCCACTCCCGCAGATTTTTTCAGCTCTGGCCGAACAGCATCGCATGATGCTGTATTATTGCATCAGTGATAGCTGAATTCTTCTCTGCAATGTATGCTGGCTGATGCTGCATTCCACTTGGAAGACATAAACAGGGAAACACATTAGAGGAACTCAGACATTGCCCAGAGTTATTTACAGAGCCGGCACATCAATTTTACCTATCATTAGCCACTGCTTACAACCACATCATACCCCTGTCATCTATCAGCACAATATGAACTTGGATTGCACTCCTGGTCCTGATGTGTCATGTTCGCCCCAAATGAGGGCCAGTACATTGCATAAACCACCAATCATCATTTATGTTTGTGTAGAAGGATGACAGTGGCCATCTTCCTTGTAGATGGGATGTCAATGGTGCTCAGGCTTTGCTTGAATACAGTGTGTAATGGAGCTGGAAGCATACGCCTGAGTTCATGTAGGATGCAGACAGGAATGTCATCAGGTCCCACGGAGACTTGCTTTTGTTGGCTTTGATTAGGCAATAAGTATGCACTTGATCCCTGATGATGAGAGGAGGGGTGCGGGTGCTGTGCATATCCACCTATACTGATGGTGAACCAGGGAGGTGATGTTGTTTGCCTTAATCTGTCTGCAGCAGGTTGGCTATAACAATGTGTGTGTGTGTGTGTGTGTGTGTGTGTGTGTGTGTGTGTGTGTGTGTGTGTGTGTGTGTGTGTGTGTGTGTGTGTGTGTGTGCGTGTGTGCGTGCGCGTGCGTGCGTGTGTGTGTGTGTGTGTGTGTGTGTGTGTGTGTGTGTGTGTGTGTGTGTGTGTGTGTGTGTGCGTGTGGTGTGATTGACCACCACTGCAGAGTGAGTTGGGTTTTTGCCTCTGAGATTGCAGACATATGTGAAGACGGCCTTGTGATTGCCCTTGGTGGATATGTTCAATTTGTACTCATATTTAGCCTTACAGTAATCCAACTGTGACCTTATATGCTCATTCAGACAAAGGTTGACTTGCTGCCAGTTTGGTGCCTGCTACTACTCTGCCCTCTACAGCCAATATAGTGACCAGTTTTGTGGTTTGTGTATTGCTGCTGTCCAGCAAAGGGGTATACTCTACTTTGGTGGAGATAGGTTTTACAAGTAAGGTATTGCTGAGTCCATACAGCTATGTAGGTGGTCATATAGCTGTTTTTAGTAGACATGGACACAAGGTCATAACACAGTTGGACACCTCTCCAATTTCAACCTGATAATCAAGCATGCTTATTCTAGTACCCATGCCTGTGTCAGGGCAATGCAACAACCAGTAGGTGTAAAAATCTAATTCTGTTGGATGCACAGAAACTAAGATTACATATTTGTACAACGTGTACAACTTATTTACCTGATGTTTTGCGTCCTATGTCTGGTGTTATGAGGCAGCCAGGTACACCTACTCATACATACATGTACACAGGTAATACCTGATATACATTTCTTTTCTATATCAGTATGGCACACTGTATTTACACTCTTGCTGCTCAGTCATTCTGGTCAACCTGTTAGAGCAGGACATCTGGAGGATGCCACAAATACATGGGGTGAAATGGACCAAAATTAGTGACGCTTTCTTAATATTGCTGTAACACACAAGTAATTTGATAGCACAGTAGCCTTTGCATTCACAGACATACCCTGGAGGATATCCGACACTCATATGGCAGGAAGAGAGGAGAAAAGCTAGGAGTGAGGTTAGGAAGTTTTAATGTTGGCAGTATGACTGTTATGGGGACAGAGCTAGCTGATATGATGGACAGAAGGAAGATTGATATATTGTGTGCAAGAGACCAGATAGAAGGGGTGTAAGGCTAGGTATATCAGACTCAGGCCCAAATAGTTCTATTATGATGTGGATGGGAGGAGAAAAGGTGTAGTGATTATCCTGAATGAACAGTATGCCAAGAGTGTTTTTGGAGTGGAAAATAATGTCGGATAGAGTGATGTTTATGAAGCTGAAAATTGATGGTGTAATGATGACGGTTTTGCAGTGTATATGCTCCGCTAGTTGCATGTGAAATGGATGAGACAGAAAAACTTTGGAGTGAGTTGGATAAAGTGGTGATGACTGTACCCAAGGGTGAGAGAGTGGTGATTGTAGCAAATTTCAATGGGTATGTTGGTGAAGGGAACAGAGGGGATGTGGAAGTGATGGGTAGGTATAGTGTTAAGCAAAGGAATGCAGAAGGTGAGTTGGTGGTGGAGTTTGCAAAAAGTATGGACATGGCTGTGGTGAATACGTATTTTAACAAAACAGAGGAGTATAGGGTGGCATACAAGAGTGGAGGAAGATGCACACAGGTGGATTATCTCCTATGCAGGAGGGCCTGTTTGAAGGAGACTGGAGATTGTAAAATGGTGACAGAGGCAAGTGTAGTTAGGCAGCATGGAATGTTGGTCTGTGGGATGACGTTGGTTATCAAGAAGAGGAAGAGGAGTGTGAGGGCAGCACCAAGGATCAAATGGTGGAAACTGAAAAAGGGTAATTGTGAGATTGAGTTCAGGGAAGAGTCACGACAGGCAGTGTGTGGCAGTGAAGAGCTACTGAACATCTGGGTAACTACAGCAGAGCTAGTAAGGGAAATGACTAGAAAGTAGCTTGGCATGACATCTGGACAAAGGAAAGAGGACAAGGAGACCTGGTGATGGAATGAGGAAGTACAGGGGAGTATGCAGAGAAAGAGGTTGGTGAAGAAGAAGTGGGATTGTCAGGGATTGTCAGAGATTGAAGAAAGTAGACAGGAGTATAAGGAGATGAGGTGCATGGCAAAGAGAGAGATGGCGAAGGCTAATGATGAGGCGTATGAAGGGTTGTACGATAGGTTGGACACTAAGGATGGAAAATAGGACCTCTGCTGATTGGCTAGACAGAGGGATCGAGCTAGGAAGGATGTGCAGCAGATAAGGGTTATAAAGGATAATGAGAGAAACATACACGTGAGGAGAGTGTGTTGAGCAGATGGAAATAGTACTTTGAGGGGTTGTTGAATGAAGAGAATGAGAGAGAGAGGAGGTTGGATGATGTGGGTATGGTGAATCAGGAAGTGCAATGGATTAGCAAGGGGGAAATAAGGATAGCTATGAAGAGGATTAAGAAAGGAAGGGTTGTTGGTCCAGGTGGCATACCTTTGGAAGCATGGAGGTGTTTAGGAGAAATAGCAGTGGTCTTTTTAAACAGATTGTTTAATGTAATCTTGGAAACTGACAGATGTGTGAGGAGTAGAGAAAGTGTTTTGGTACAGATTATAAGAACAAGGGTGATGTGCAGAGCTGTAGTAACTACAGAGGGATAACACTGATCAGTCACATCATGAGGTTATGGGAAAGAGTAGTGGGTGTTAGGTCAAGAAGGGAGGTGAGGATTAGTGATCAGCAGTATGGTTGCATGCCAGGAAAGAGCAGTACAGATGTGATGTTTGCTCTGAGACTGTTGATGGAGAAGTACAGAGAAGGTTGGAAGGAGTTGCAGTGTGTCTTTGTGGACTTATAGAAAGGATATAACAGGGTGCCTAGAGAGTTGTGGTATTGTATGAGGAAGTCAGGAGTGGTGGAGGAATCTGTAAAAGAGTAGTGTGACAGGAGTGATTTCTGTGGTGGGAGTGACAGGTGCATTTAAGGTAGAGGTGGGATTACATCAGGAATCAGCTCTGAGCCCTTTCTTATTTGCACTGGTGATAGACAGTTTGACAGACAAGATCAGACAGGAGTCACAGTTGACTGTGATGGTTGCAGATGACATTGTGATCTGTAGTGAGAGTAGGAACAGGTTGAGGAGACCCTGGAGAGGTGGAGATATGCTCTAGAGAGGGGAGGAATGATGGTCAGCAGGACTAAGACAGAATATATGTGTGTGAATTGGAGGGAGGGTAGAGGAATGGTGAGGATGCAGTGAGTAGAGTTTGCAAAGGTGGATAGGTTTAAATACTTGGAATCAACATTTCAGAGTAATAATGAGTGTGGGGGAGAGGTGAAGAATAGAGTACAGACAGGATGGGGAGGGTGGAGAAGAGTGTCAGGAGTGATTTGTGACAGATGAGTAACATTAAGAGTGAGAGTGAAGGTCTACAAGAGGGTAGTGAGGCAAGCTATGTTATATGAGTTGGAGACAGTGGCATTGACAAAAAGGCATGAGTCAGAGCTGGACATGGCATAGTTAAAGATGTTAAGATTTGCACTGGGTGTGATGAAGGTGGACAGGAATAGGAATATGTATGTTTGAGGGTCATCCCAGGTTGGACGGTTTGGAGGCAAAGCTAGAGAGTAGCGGGATTATTTTGGTTTGGACATTGGCTGAGGAGGTATGGGGAGCATATTGGGAAAAGGATGGTAAGGATGAAGCTGCCAGGTAAGAGGAAAAGAGGAAGGCCTAAGATAAGGTGTATGGATGTGGTGATACTGGACATGCAGGTGGTTGGTGTGACAGAGCAAGATGCAAATGACAGGAAGAAATGGAGACAGATGATCCGCTGTGGCGACCCCTAACGGGAACAGCAAAAAGAAAGAGAAGGCGATGTAATGTCTGTCTTCACAGGTTGCCAATGATTTGCCAGACATAACACAACTCTATGAGTAAATGACTACAAATATGATGCACACATATGGTTAGTGTGCATAACACTGGACAGTTGAATGGTATGAGCTCAGTATATCACATGCAGTTCAACACACACATCTCAACAGTAGTTTGCTATGCAAATACCCTGTATAGGTCTCTCACATTGCTGAGAAAAACATGTATATCATAGTTGTATTCACAATTAACATATGGATATCTATAACATCCCAGTAGCTGGCCTAGAAGTGTCACAGTCAGTATTGTTCAACACACACTCCAGTAGTAGTAGTCATATGTGAACCATCCTTTCCTGGGATGACTCCGGGGCCTGAGCTGTGATTTGTGTCACTGTAGACAGACTCAGATGCTATGGCCATAGGTTCTGATGAGCAATATGTCAGTACAGCAAGTCTTGTTGAGACATATTTGTCGAACTTCCTATTTCCCGTTATTACATACCCCCTACTGCATTCCATTACATGCTTACTTGTTTGACATACCTTTTTTTCCCAAGTATGATTGGTTGGATTCCAATATGTGTTGTTTGGTTTGTCTGTTTCTCTCTCTCTCTCTCTCTCTCTCTCTCTCTCTCTCTCTCTCTCTCTCTCTCTCCCAGATGTAGGGTATATATCTGTTTTGCATAGGCAGCAGCATGCCTTTTGTAGGTAATGCTCATGAACAGCTGATGGCCTGTGCAACAATTGGTGTACCCACTTGCTAATTGCATGCAGAGCAGCTGTGGTGTCATTCCTCGAGCCAATGGCATGGCAACACACTCCTATAACTGAGTACTTCATGTGGGCATTGACCCTTTTCATTGCTTGTGAGGAGGACTTCATGGATGTGTGCGAACAACAGCATCACAGAGGGAAGTTGTAAATACCTCTTAGAATGAAAACTGTGGATACAGCCCAACAAACTGGGGGAGAATGCTCCAGACATATGGACAGAATGTAAGTATTGCTGTTATACAGTTGCATTAATGCTAGTTTAACAGAGTTTGTGTGGACATGGCTTTTCTGTGTGATTTGAAGTCTGACAATACTATGTGGTTGACATAACTCTCAACTGTAGGGCTATCCGCAGAATGGCCAGATTTTGGATTCTCATGTTTGGTGTGTTCCTCAGACATTTTTTTGTCTTTGGAAAATCAGTAGCATACTTTGGAGATTGCAGTCAGTAAATGGTATCTCTCATTTGTGTTTCTGACTTCATATCCCTCAGAAAAGATATGTTACAAAAAACCCTTTTACACCACCAACTGTCTCGGTTTATAACAGCAATATTTCACATATGCCCCTGTTTTTGGACCTCTGTCTCCCAAGTATGTCAGGCTTTGTCCAGATGTCATGCAGTAAGAGGTTGATAGGTAGGGTATATCATTATTTAGTGCCTTCATTCCTGATACCATCCCAGTGATGTCTTAGAATGTCAGACATGTTATGTGTAAGAGGCCTTATATATGAGGACAAAGCCAGGACATTCTGTGGGACTCCGAACAGTTGAGAGGGCTGTGTATTTCTGGGAATTGTTGACAAGACTGTCAGGATTGTGTAGCAGTGTAGTGTGTCAATATCATTTGGCCAGTGTATGGGGGGGGGGGTAGATGTATGTGTTATGTCTCCTTTTCTATCTGACTGTGCATGCTGATCCAGTTTCTGGTGGTCTATTGGCTGTATATGTTTGTAGGGGCAGACTGAGTCATGTCCCATACCATGTCAGGCATCATACTACACTGTGAATTGGGCCAGTATATGTAGGGGTAGTGTGTAAGTGGCAAATATGATGAGATGTTTTGGTTCACACAGTCATTATACTCTACTGTTCAGTTGGCTTACTGGTATGTCACTGTGGCTGTGGTGAAATTGGTTGTGGGTATAAACTTTCACACTGGTGTCTGCTTTTCAGTGCTGTTACATCCCTGTAGTGCCTGATATATTTACAAATACATGTGTAATTCCCTATAGCGGATTTGGATTAGTGTTGTGTCTGAGTGTACTTTGGATGGTGCTTGGTGACATGCTTAGCAGCTGAGTGTGGTTTCCCTAATGTGATGTTATGTCCTGATATTTGTAGTATGTACTGTTGCCTGGCTCCCATAAGTGTTGTGTATTTCTGACACATCAGTGGGATGATGTGAGGATTTAAGTCACTAACTAGTGAGATGTAATTGAGTGTTGGACTTGTACTATTTCAGTCAATACATGTTAGGACAAACAGGAGGGTGTTACTGCAGCAACTGTGTCAGCTTATCTACTACAGTATTTCAGATATATCCCTATTTTCATGGCTTTCTCCCCCCACTTTGTCAGGCTTGGTCTAGATTCGTTGCACTAAGAGGTTCTGAGCATACTTTTATTGCTCATATTTCTGGTCTGTTCCCCAGATTCATTATTTTTATTTCCCTGGTAAATAACTGTGATGATCTGAGGATTTCTGTCAGTAAATGATGACATACATTTCAGTTTCAGAACTCACATCCTTCAGAACATGTATGCTGAAACAAGCCCTGTCACTCTGGCAACATTCTACATTTATAAGAGCAATATTTAAAATATGTCCCTAGTTTTGGCCCATTGTCCCCTCATTTGGACAGCCTTTGGCAAGACTTCTTGCATTAAAAGGTTGAGAGGTATAATTTTGAGGTATGACTCCACTACATGTTATGAGCATATATATATATATATATATATATATATATATATATATATATATATATATTTTTTTTTTTTTTTCCTTTTTATATTCATTTATTTATTTATATAGGTTCATAGGTAGGTACTAGGCTATCGGCCCAAGGGCCTAAGTAAGCCTAGCCAACAAGGTTCCCTGGCTTATGCCACCCAAGAAAGTTATTTTCCTGGGCCCCTGTCAAGCAGAGCCACAGAAGTGATCCCCGGGGTATATTTCCTATTTCCCATCCACTCATCAAGATTTTTCTTAAAGAGTGCTAATGAGGAACTTTGCTTGACATAGATGGGTAGCTTGTTCCAGAGTATGGGAAGTTTCTGGCACAGGAATCTATCCCTCCAGCATGTCCTGTTTATTGTGGTAACAAGGTTTAGGTCTCTAGAGTATGTAGCTCAGAGGGATTGGGATTTCTTTAGGTGTAGCATGTCCAGCAGCTCTGCATTTGACATAGCTTTATATGTTAGGCAGCGATCACCTCGGAGTAGGCGATATGCTATGGAGTAAAGCTGGAGTTTTTTGAGACAGTCAGTGTAGGGCATCTGTTTGAGGCCAGTAATCCTCTTTGTGAGGTACTTCTGTGGCCTTTCCAACTGCTGCAGATGTCTTGTGAGGTACATTCCAGAAGGGGCATTGTACTCTCTAATGGGTCTAATGAGTATCGAGTAGAGGTGAACAATTTCCTCTTTTTTCCTGGATGAGAACTCTTTTTTGATGAGATGTGCCACATAGAAGGATGTGATTATCAAAGGAGACACTACTGTCCACCTGGGTACCAAGGTCTCTTATCACACATTCGGTGTTAAGTAGACTGTTGCCTATGCGGTAGTTCATGGTTACAGAGTTTTTACCAAAGGGGATGACAATGCACTTTTTGAGCTTGAGGCCATGGCTCTGACACCAGGCATCTCTCTCAGTGAGGCCCTTCTGTAGGATGTCCACATCATCTGGGGACTCAACTATGGCTCCTAGTTTGCAGTCATCTGTGAACTTCATTAGCCAAAGGCCTTTTGTGTTAGCCTGTACTTCAGAGAAGTAGATACAACATAGATAGCAAACAGGAGAGGTCCCAGGACTGAACCCTGCGGTACTCCATTTGTCACTGGTTTGAAGTCAGATTTGGAGTCTGCAACTTTTACAGTGTGGGTTCTGTCAATGAACCAGTTGGCAACCCATCCACTGTAAAGCTTTCAGGATTACCTGAAAGAGAAGTGGAACAAAATGAGTCAGTGCTGATAATGTGGGACCTGAATGAATATATCAGTACAGAGAGAACAGGATATGAGGACTCTCTTGGTCCAAATGTAAAGGGGAATAGGAATAAAGATGGGGAGGCCTTCTAGACTTCTGTTTGGCAAATGGCTTGATTATAGCCAACACATGGTCCATCTAGAGAGACAGTTACAGGATCACATACACATACAAAATGGGTCAATATGTAGCCAACATTGTCTTTCTCCTAGTAGAGAAAAGGCATTAAGGTAGAATCAGAGATTGCTAAGTCATCCCCAGTGAAACTGCTGACCCACAGCATAAATGATTGTTGGCCACAATCAGCTGAAAGTAGTGGTCAGATAAGGTTCTTAAGTCAGGAGAGACTAGGCTGAAGACATAGAAGTTGACTGGAGTGAAAGCATAGAAGTTCAAAAAAATACTCAGGGATCTAGCACCTTATGAGGAAGAGGAACTAAGATTAGCTAAAGAAGAAGAATGGTAGCATCTCAAAACAACATGTGTGAAGTCTATAAAACAGACATGTGGCCAAGCCAGTTATGGAAATAAGTTACATTAAGAAAGTTGGTGGTGGAATGCAGAAATCCATGAAATTATCAAAAAAGGAATATAAGAAGTGGAAGGTAGAAAACAGCAGATTTGATTAAGAAGAAATACTGGTTGACTCATAAAGAAGCTAACAGAGCAGTCACAGTGGCAATGAGCAAGACCTCAGAGAAACTGTACCAGCTTCTGGAAAGTGACCCAGCAAATTAGCACAAAGAAAAACTGTACCAGCTTCTGGAAAGTGTTCCAGCAAAACAGCACAAAGAAAAACTATATCAGCTTCTGGAAAGTGACCCAGCAAAACAACACAAAGAAAAACTGTACCAGCTTCTGGAAAGTGACCCAGCAAAATAGCACAAAGAAAAACTGTACTAGCTTCTGGAAAGTGTTCCAGCAAAACAGCACAAAGAAAAACGGTACCAGCTTCTGGAAAGTGACCCAGCAAAATAGCACAATGAAAAACTGTACCAGCTTCTGGAAAGTGTTCCAGCAATACAGCACAAAGAAAAACTGTATCAGCTTCTGGAAAGTGACCCAGCAAAACAGCACAAAGAAAAACTGTACCAGCTTCTGGAAAGTGACCCAGCAAAATAGCACAAAGAAAAACTGTACTAGCTTCTGGAAAGTGACCCAGCAAAAAAGCCAAATAACTCTATCAGGTTGCAAGGCAAATAAGTTAAGATAAAAAAGATAGCCATCAGGCACCATTCATAAGGGATACAGTAATCTGCTAACCAGTCCAGAGGAGTTCAAAAGCAGATGGAATGAATACTTTTAGCAGTTTCTGAATGAAGAGAACCCTACAGAAGATGTACAGCTTCATGCATAGTCTACAATGAAAGAGGAAAATGAACCTACAATAGAAGAAGTACGAACAACCCTAAAGAAAATGAAATCAGGAAAAAAAAACAGCAGGCTCAGATGAAATCACAGCATATATGATCAAGATGTTGTGAGAGTCAGGAGAAAAATTATTCCCGTGGGTACTCATCACAGTATAGATAGAAAAGGTTGTATACCAGATGACTGGAGAATAAAAATTCTAGCAAAATTGTACATGATTAAAGGTAACATTCACAACTGTGGTAGTAAAGAGGGGTCAAACTCTTGCTACACTGCAAGGAAGTTCTGGAGATGGTAAAGGATAAATGAATATTCAGAGCAGTAAAAAGTAACATGGAAGATGAATAGTTAATACTGAGAGCAGAATGCCACACAACTAATACAGTGCTTGCAGTAACAAAGATAATGGAGAAGAAGTTGGAGATGAGAAAAGAGTCATTTATAGTCTTGCAGAAAGCATAATACGTGCCGTCCAAGAAAGCTGATTTTGGCAGTTCTGTGATGGTTCAAAGTCTAGGAAACATTGGTAGAATCTGTGCAGGCAATGTATAAGTACCTAATTACATAAGCACAGATGGTGTTTGCTCTCATAATGGGGTTTTCAATGGGAGTGGGTGTGCTTTAAGATTCAGTTCTGAGCCCACTGTTGTTAGTACTGTTAATGGACTACATTAGAAAACAGGTCAGAGGAGACATCAGCAAAGCTTCAGTATGCAGACAATATGGTATTATTAGCAAATGCTGAACATGAACATCAGCAAATGATAGGGGACTGGGAGGCAAAACTGAAGGCACATAAGATGAAAGTAAGTAGTGGCAAGGAAGCTGTCATAGCAGCAAACGGGGGAAATTAGAATGAACTGAAAACTGAGATGGAAGTGAAAGTAGCGGAACAGGATAACAGCTTCAAATACCTGGGAGGGGTGGTAGAAGAGAAGGAACTCTGAACTAGGAGGTCAGAACTAGAATCAGAGGTGCTGCAGCCAATTGCCACAGTGTGACAGTGGTAGCATGTAACAGACCAATGCCAAGGAAGCTGAAAAGTAAAGTGTACAAGACAGTGGTGTTAGCAGTGGTGTCATGGACGCCTGGGCAGTGAGGGGAGAGCAGTTGGAGAAGTCTGAGGTGATGAAGATGAAATGCCTGAGATGGGTGGTAGGATGTGCACTACTGAACAGACAAATAAATAAGAACATCACAGTAATAGCTAAAGTGATCAAGTTGCAGAGAAGGTCAAGGAGAACAGATTATGGTGGTTTGGTCATGTGTATAGGAAAGTAGAAGACAACTTAGTGAAGATGAATGGATGATTAGGCTGTCCAACCAAGAGATGGGTGAATTTTACAAGAAAAGATCTGAATCAATAAGACATGGTGGTCAAGTAAGGAAGGACAGTGGCAGTGAATCAAGAAAGGTGGGTGACAGCTGGCACAACATCCTGCCCCCATGTTGAAAAATTTGGAAAAGGGAGATCAATAAGGATGATGAGGATAGGTAGCTACAAAGTGGAAGCACTGCAGTATTGGGTACAAAGCAGTGTTAATGAGAATGGAATGCTAATGAGGTCTAGAACAGAGAAATTAATAATAATGCCAGAAAGGTCATGATTTTCATCAACTACATCACTTAGTCCTGTGTACTAGGGAAGAAAATATGAAAAATTGTTAACATGACAGTAGAAGGCTAAGACGTTAAGGAGAGTAGGTGTATGGATATAGCATGCAAGTATATGGTTTAGATGTATAATAAGGTGGAAAGAGGTGTAGCAGCATAATTGGAAATTAAAAAATATGCCATAAGTTAAAAAAATCAGAGAAGAAATTATATTAGAATAATCCATTAGGTTTGGCAAATGAAAATAATGTGAATAGGTTAAACTGAAGAAGCTATTATAGCTATCAAAAATTACAAGAGATGGAAATATTTGTTTGGAATTTTTAGTGAGTGGTTAAAATATAAGTATTGGGAGGAGGAAGCTGTGGAGATTGCTGTAAAGTATAAATGGAGGAAGGGTGATACTAAAAATTGGAGGCTAACTGCTGTGTGTAATGTTGATTATAAACTTCTAATGAAAGGGTGATATTAAAAACTGGAGGCTAACTGCTGTGTGTAATGCTGATTATAAACTTTTAATGAAAGTTTTGCTAGTCAGAATAATGGGAGGTACAAAAGACATAACTGCTGTTCACAAATTCTGTAACTGCAGCAATAGTACACTCCTGTTTTCACTGAAACTGATATTTATGAGAACGGGATTCTTGATTAGTTGATTCTTTACTATTTATTTATTATTTATTAACATTTGTTGAATGGGAAAGTCCACTGGGTCAGAGACCCTTTTTCAGTGGAGGCCCGGGGAGAAAAGCTCCAGAAGCATTACATAGAAAGACAATATTTAAGATACAATTAAAAGTATTACAGATATAACAGTGAGAAAAACACATTACAATTTATATTTCTTAGGATTTACATTAAACTGAACTAGAAAATTTCTTACAATAGGTTGTAATGTTATATCAGTAGTCAAGACATAGACTATGAAACAGTACTTTCTTTGGTAAGATTATAGTATCCTGTATAGAAGGAATGCACTAGTAAAATGTGAAGACTGGGTTTTGCAAAGTTTTGTCATCTTAGTATTTGGTGAAATGGACTGTTTAAGGTGGTTTGCTCCTGAGGCAGGTGCAGGATGGATTGTTTAGATAATGTGTTTTTAGAGCTACTTTAAAAGTTTTTGGGTGGTCAGTTTGGGTTATTTCTGATGGAAGGTTATTCCATAGTCTAGCTATGGTATGGGAGAACAGACATTGTCCTACTCTTTTTTTGGCTTTAGTTACAGTAAGCATCAGTTTTTAGGAAGATCTTAATGTTCTTGTGGGGGGTGTATGTAGGATTGAGTTGAGGGCAGGGCAGTCATTTGGTTTAGAAATCAGTTTTTGGGCTAAGGTTAGTTGGGTATATTGTAGATGGTGGGAAAACTCTATCCATTTTAGCTCAGTGATAGCATGGCAGTGATGAGAACGGTGTGGTATTTCCTAGGTGAATTTGGCTATTTTGTTGTAACAGGATTGTAATTTATTACTAAGGGTTGTGTGCAGATTAGTAAAAATGGCAATTCCATATAGAAGGGAGGAGTTGAGTAGGGTATTGGCTAGTTTTATTTTGGTATATTTATCCAAGTAGAGCTTGTGGTGATATAGTTTACCTAGTTTGAAATGGGTTTTCTTTATTGCAGTTAGGATGTGTGGTTCATATGTGAGTTTGTTTTCTGTTATTATACCTAGTAGTTTGTCTGTTTTCACTAGTTCTGTTTCTGTGCCATCTTCAGCAAGGATTTTGAAGTCAATGTCAGGTGATTTTGTAGAGAAAAGTAAAAGTTTAGTATTTTTGTTGTGATACTAAATGTCCGCTTTGTAACTGATAATTGCCTTAGAGCCATGTTGCACTACTTAACATCACCATATTAGTCTTCAAGCAGCCATATTAGATATTTCAGAGGATATGTCTTTTGTACCTCCCATTATTAATGCTGTGTGTAATGTTGATCATAAACGTTTAATGAAAGTTTTGCTAGTCAGAATAATGGGAGGTACAAAAGATATATCCTCTGAAATATCTAATATGGCTGCTCGAAGACTAATGTGGTGGTGTTAAGTAGTGCAACATGGCTCTAAGGCAATTACCAATTACAAAGTAGGCATTTAGTATCACAACAATCAACTAATCAAGAATCCCGTTCTCATAAATATCAGTTTCAGTGAAAACAGGAGTGTACTATTGCTGCAGTTACAGAATTCGTGAACAGCAGTAATGTGCATGTTGCACCCACTTGAGTATGTAGATGCACTAGAGCAACTGCACAATACTATGAGAAGTGCTGACAGACACAACATGTGGCTCCTAGCAAAGTGGCTACCAGATTTATTCATAAAAGTAGGGAGAAAATGGGAGACTGGGATAGTCAGAAAGGGGAAACAGCAAGTAGAGGAACATGCAGAAGGGTACAAGGAAGGAAAGAGTGGGCCTGATGAAGGAGAGAAAGGGAATGCATTTTTAGATACAGGTGTCTTTTTATTTTTTCAAGAAGGGTAGATAAGAAAGGATGTATGGGGAAAGGAGGAGGGAAAAAAGAAGGTATAGGGTTGAAGGCAGGGGCTGACAAACAAACATAAATCATTGATAATGACCAACAGGGAGCTGCTGACACTGAGAGGGTGGATACAGTGGATATACACATACTGACAGAGGGAGAGCAAGCAGTCATGGGGAAGTTTGGACAACAAACAGTCAGGAGAGATCCAGCACACAAGGAAGGGGAACGCCATCAACAGGATAGAGTAGGGTTATCACTCTCTTTCACACTGCTGCAGGCAGGACCGGGCAGAATTCAGTCCCCTCCATGACTCTCCATTCTGTGGGCCCTTGCCTCATTAAGTAGTCTGGCAGTACCAGGCAGCACTGTGATCCTGCTAGTCACAAAACAAAGTTCTACAGGTAGACAGTGCTGTCATCAATCTGCTGATCCAAAAATGTGGTCAGCATCTCCTCTAATGCATGCCAGTTATCATACTGGGCACTGCTGGAAGTGCCACCAGAGGATGAAACAACCCTACTCTTGTGATTTATCATTTGAGGCTGCCAAGGAACTCCCCTATGTTGCCTCCTGCCACGTGATCTACACCATTCAATGGAGAGCCAGGCCTGAAGGCAGACAGAGACACAACAGAAGAAGGCAGTACAGGAAAATGGAGTGAGAATCACTGCTGCAGCACAGACATGCCTGTTGCAGATACCACATAAAATACTAACAGAAAAAAAAAGAATGAACATCAAATAAAAAAATATAAAAGTGGGATAGTGAGAAAGAAAGAGTTCAGACTATCAGACCTATGGTTAACTACAGAAGGACTACAAATCTGATAGGTATACAATGACAATATGGAGCATGATTATGACTAGGCATAGCAAGGGATGTTTTCTTATTGGAAAGCTTGGGTACAAGGGTTCAGTTCTACATAATATCAATGGTCTTTGAGAGTATTTCTGAGCGTTAATATAAATAATGTCCACGGGAAAGCAGAGGCCATGGAAGGAATGTGGTCATGTATGTATGGATATGTCTTGAGAGAAATTGTCAGTGACTTATTTTGCTGAAAGTGCCATTGGACTGATACATAATATGCAGAGCAACATGCTCATGATGCCACTGTAATGCACAAAAAGTAAATAATACAGTTGAGGCAATGTGGACATCTGTCAGTATTTGGTTGTCAACTATCATAATGTAAGCTAAACTTTACTACAGTGGAGTACATAAAGACAGAATGTCATGGATATGCCAGTAATAAGTGGCACTGGCATGGGCATTTTGTGGACAGATGTGTGGTAAATATGAAGTAGTGGGTATGCTATACATTACTCATTCTAGGGCCACCACAGCTGTGACAATCTACACAATACATCACATGGCCAGCAGCCTTGGCTGTACGACACTGCATTGCAGCACACATGATGTAACTGCATGCTGAGACAGGCATGCATTTGTCATTGTGAGATGTGAATCCCACCAAGATATGTTGTGTGTGCTCAGTACTCCTGCCATCTTAGACAGAGAAGATGTGCCCCGAAGTATGAAGTGGTGCTTCCCATGTGTGTAAAATGACCAGAACATAGTTATTTTATAGAGTAATATACTGACATGAAATCCATTAACTGACTATACTATGGCAGTTATTAGCCCAGTTATTACCCCTTACTTACTTATCCTTGTATCTGGAAGGATGCTCCATGCAGCTCTACAAAAGGAAACAGTTTTTCTCTATCTTTTCAGGAGGTGAAAAACAATAAAGAAAATTGGAAGTGCACATGAAAATGTGCCCTACAAGGGCTCTTCTACTTATAAGTAAATTACAATGTTGTGGATCTTTTAGGAATACTCACTATAAATCTCAGGAGCACTCTGTCTCCCTCTGACCTCATTTTCCCAGTGGAGCAGAAAGTTTAGGTGTCATCTGTTGAGGTCACTGTAATAGTACCTTCACAGCTCACCAGAGTGGATCATGCCTATTGCAGCAGTCACCATCCTGGCATGGCTGTGACTGCCATCCACCTTATACTGAGGACCAGAAGAGAAGTCACCAAGCAGATAATTATGGTGATCTTTTCATAGGAAACAAATACTTTTATACTCCTTAAGATACCATCTGGGAGGATTGCTACCCTTCTGAAAACAGCCAGTTAACCAATCACAGTCTGGCAGAATATGATAGCACATTCCACTCATGTTTCTACTACCAAATCATGATCACACACTTACTGTGACATGTCATGATGCATCCATATTATAGCATCTATATGTATAGCATGGCAGGCTGGTGTTAAGTTGTGAACAGTACAATGTCATGAGTATGACAGCTGCACACAACCTCCATTTGTCTCCATTTCTGCACTTTAGCATCTCTAAGGCCCATGATGATCCTTTAACAATGAAAGACTATATTTTGCCCTCAACCATTGGTTTATTAGGTGAAAGACTGAATAGGAATTTAAAGAGTAAGGAAGCTAAACAATGTGATGCAAAAATGAGTATGAATTTTACTGTGGTGATAGAATACAATTTTTACATCCACAGCAGTTAAAATATAGTATCCAAAAACTGAAACATTGTTAAAGCTAATTTGGAGTTATTAAATATTTTAGGTGATAGCCCTTTTATATAAGAAAAGGAAAAATACCAAGACCTTCCCTGAAGAGACAGATAACAGTAAAGCTAACAGTGAGTTAAATAACAGTAAGGTAAGGAAGGGCACTATAAAGTGTGTTTTTTAACTAGAGTCCCTTTACTTTATAGTGTGACAAGGTTTCTATATCAAGTGAAATGTGGCCTATTTTATATCCAGCTGATGGTAACTGTTAGCTTTAAAGAGTGGTTTACCTTGCAGTATACATTGCATGTAGAACTTTCTATGCAAGTAAAATGGAGTGGATGTTTTGTAGTAGGATGTATGAACATATTAATGATGTTATGACCAAAGATGTGAAGAATGCCCTTTTAGCACCATATTACATGCTTCTCATTTAAACTGTCACAGTCTGTTATTTTAGAAATAGTACTCATGGACTCCATGGTAGGAGACTGGGAAGAGCATATTGAGCATAAGGAGCTTGTCTGGCAACCTAGATTAAATGCTATACCTCTCCCAGGTTTGAATAGCATGGCCTCTATAATGAGTGTTTTAAGACTTCACTCAGCAAAGTTATAATATAAACATTTTTAAATATTTTTATCAAGTGTTTTTCACATTGCTACATACAGTTGTATACCAATTTTCTTAGATTCATTCTGCTGAGTACTGAATTATATATACTATCTGTGGAATTGGCTGTTTATTGCTTGAAGTTTATCATTTTATTTGGATCCGAATATTAACAGAGAAAAGTTATGTTGTATTTTATTCTGGTTTCTTTTTAGATTAATTTTATAGTAGTAAGTAGGTTGTTTATTAGTAGTTTGAAATTTTATAAAATATTGATTATTAGTTTATGTCAAGTTATGTTAGTAGTATAATGTAATATATGTTTTAGTTATGATAACGTGTTAGTATATTCAATGTTTTATTGGAAGGATTCTGATCATTTGACAGAAGAGAGAGCTTATTTAAGTTGATTAATTCATTGAGTGTTAGTTCTGACAAAGTCCTGTGGTGAAGACCTTTTAGAACAAAAGTGCTCAAATAACACCAGAAAAGTGCTGAAACTAAATATTGTATATAGTTAATTTAGTTGCAATCTTGAATATTTGCTCATGTTATAAAACATCTTACCTTATATTTGCACTATCAGAAAAATAAAAAATTGAGTAAAATGAAAAGTGCCTTGCCCTACAGCGAACCCTGGGTCTTTGCACCAGGGCTATTCCCTGGGGCCCCTACCCACAACAAGTTATTCCATCTGTTACTATGATGGTACAGCATCTTTGCAATAAATAACGAAAAAAATTATACTTTAAAAACTATTAGGGTAATAAATTTTGGCTTACTCTCCTTATTTATTAGTGTTATAATTCTTACTAAAATTAATTACACTTAGTCAAACTAACTACATAGTACATAATTTCCACTAAAACATTAAATCTTTGATGGCTTAGTTTAACCAAAGCTTTGTGTGCAGGGGCAAAAACTAACTACTGAAAATGGGGTAACCTTCAAAAACTACCTGCAGGATTTCTGGGGGCAGGGGGCTGTGTGGGGGCCTTTGCTTGGGAAAATTTCTTTAAAAAAAACAATAATGTGATAATGACACATTAATTATGGAATTTAATGATAATGAATTATATAAGGACTGATAGGACCCTGAGCCCAAGAATGAGGGTTGAAGAATACAACATAAGCAAGTAGAGGATCTGCAGCCAAGTGACTTACCTTACTTTCAGAACTTTTGGATTCTTTGATAATGAAGTTGAACGATCATCAGGCTCAGTTTCTTTTTCAGGTAGTTTTTAATCCAGAAGAACACAGTATACTATAACTCAAGAATCTTATAAGAATTCAGTACAATAATAAAATTAAAAATTTTATAAAAATCATAAAATAAATTTAAATATATTTCTCATTATAAGTAAAAATTATAGACAATAAATTTTTGAATCATAATCTAATTTTAAATGTTTCTCTGACAAAGATGTCTGGATTAATTGAAAAAGCATTAAATGAAACAAAATCAAAGGGAAACTTTTACGAAGGATAAAGCAAAGTATACAAAATCAAGGAAAAAGCATGTGATAGACTGTGAAATAACTGACAGTGACAAAAATGCTATAAATGCAACCCTAAAAAAGCAAGGACGACTGCTTGTTTGCGTAAGAATAAATCTACAGTGGCTGTTGTAATGACTGCATTTTAACTGCTGAATTTGTATGTGTGTAAGTGTGTGTGTGTGTGTGTGTTGTGTGTGTGTGTGTGTGTGTGTGGTGTGTGTGTGTGTGTGTGTGTTTTGTGTTGTGTGTTTGGTGTTAATGTGTTTGGTGTGTGTGTTTGTGTATGCATGCACCCAATAATGCCAGGACACAGACATTATTCTTCTGTGCATCAGACAAGATTATTCTAACAAGTAATTATATTTCTTTACTAAAACATAAATTATATTACATAATTCATAGACACTTAGATATTCTTGAGTCAGACTAGACTATTCTTGGAGACAGACTGTCCCACTCAAATGGATATTCTTGGTTGGAATTCCTTGACCTTTATCATCCTTGACTCTGTGGGGCCCTTGTTGGAGAAAAAATTGTTGAATTTTTCATGTATCGCTTTCTGTTGAATACGGATTTTACATATGTAAATGCTGATTAAAGCTACACCCATTCTAAAACCATACCTTACACAAATTCTAAACCAGCCATGCTAAAAATGTGCTGCTCAACATGTTGTGGGTGTACATAATATTACTCAATTGGTTGGAGATTAAGATCCTTACCTTTTATGATCAGTTTGAGTCAGCATAGCTTGTGTTTGAGCCAGGTTTGAGTGCCTCATTTGAGCAGAGTGTGTGTCAAAATCAGACCTCAGACAAGAAGTAAGAGAGTAATTCTCCACAGAGATCATTTGTGTAGAGGTGTACTGTCAACAAATAACAAATTTGAATATCTAGGCACATATACATGTGGCTACATGTATATACATGTGAATAAACTAAGTAAGAATATATCATATATGTATATCACAATGTATATCAATAAGAAATCGAAGGCTCTCTGCTTATCTCATTAAGCAGAGCCAAAGGGATGAGAGGGATGTCTAACACAGTTCTTTGGTTTTTAGAGACTTGTAGGAGGTAGGCAGTATTTCCAGATAAGACTTTTACAGATAGTTTTTAATTACTTCACAACTACTTTACTGTTAGTGAACTCTAAAGCACAATTTTGTCAGCCTTGAAAATTAAGAGAAAAAATAAAAAAAAATTCTTTTTTCTTTTTTTTTTTTTCTTTTTTTTTTTATTTAGAGTAAAATGTAGAGCAAATGCTCTAAAATGCATCCCAAAACCATCTGTAAACCTGTGGCTTCTTGGGCCCTGGCACTGCCAGTGGTTGGCTATTATTTGATTACTGGGCTGTTATTACTGTGCTGTTGTGTTCAGGAAGGAAGAAACTAAGGAAAAAAGAAAACTAAAGCTGAACCACAACATTTAATTTTCAAGCTATGTTCATTCTTAAAGGTTGTGTAAAAAGTTGTGCAAGATTATATAATAGCATATAGCTGTAAAAAAAAGCTTAGAGTAAAAGCAAATGTGAATGTGAAGAAAGGAGGAAAAAAAGAAAAAAGTGGGTGGGATGGGGGAAAGAAGAAAAATTCAGAGGTGAGGAGGAGAGGAGTGTGGTGTTGTGTGTGTGTGGTGGGGTGGTGAAAGTCATCATTTCAGTCATTTTCCAGACCTGTACATAGACTTGTTGCAATGTATCACTGTTGCAACTAAGTGCCAGTAAACTTTTAACCCCCTTTGTTTAGACAGCTCAACATAGTGAAGTGTGATACATAGGCCTGTTGTAATGTGAAAAAATGTAATGCTGCAGCTGCAGGTCTGGAGGATACTACTCCTAAAAAAGTTTGCAGCATGAAATGGGGTTTTAGTATGGATATGGCATTATTGGGAGATGATTATACTACTTAGGTGGAGGGGGCCCCCAACTTGACATTTGCTGGGGGCCCCCAAAATGCTAACACCGGCCCTGGTGCCTTGTAACTTTTGCATCTAGCCACATTTTATTTTTACGACTCGCAGTTTGTGGTTCCACTGCATTTGTCTTAAGTTGCATTTCACTGTCTATCCCACATAGTTCTTGGCAGAACATACATCAGGAAGGTAGAGATATTGTTTAAATATTACTCTTATTACCTCAAAAGGTTAATATAAGAACAGGGTTTGTATCAATAACATGCCTTTTCAAAGCAATAAAAAGTATGAAATTCTAACATTTGACATTACTGACTAACTGTAATTTTCAAGTATTTTACAAGGGGCAACATAAAAATACAATGCAAAAATGGGAACAGTTGAAAGCAAGAACAATCTCCCTTTCTCCCCCTTGTTCGTCTGCCACCAGATGCCATTAGTCTGAGTCAGGATGCACATTGAACCAATTGATGCGATGCCTTCTGCAGCTGCTACTAACTAGCCAGACTAAGTAAATTAAAAACCCTGCAGGATTGACTTTTTTTTTTAATTATTTTGTGAAGATGCACGAAATCCATATGCGTAAAATCTAGCCTACAGTTGGTTCCCCTTTGACCGCAACTAGCTATCAGAAGCTGATCTCTCATTGGCTATAAAACTTAACCAGTGAAATAGGATAATTAGGACTAATGTGCAGTCAATGTGACACAGAGGAGCAGGCGATCTTATAAAGACTAAAAGCGGAGAATGCTGTGAAATGCAGAGTGGTTGAAACCTATGGACACAGGACAAAAAAAAAACAGCTACAATTAAGTGATAACTGTCAGGCTAAAACTGTGTAAAACTTCAAAATGGCAGGAAGAAACAGTTTCTTAAGAAATATTGTAAAACAATCACTTATATGGTTACAATTTGCTGTTTGTCTAAAACAGTGACAATAAAATAATAATGAATAATACAGATAAAACATGGTTTGCAAGTTTTTTGGAAAAGCTGGGGAAATGCATATTGTATCCTGAAGTATGACATGGGTGATGAATAATATAAATAATAAAAGTGTAGGTAATTAAATATATTTGGCAGGTAGGCCTTATTTTAAGGGTATTAATCTGAGTACACTATTGATAGTAACCTGCTCATTCAGACATCTATTTCACTGATTAGCTGATTCACATCTAATCTTTATTACCATTGGAGCTGTTTATTGTCTAGGATGCAATTATAATCACCCACAATATCCACCCTCACAATAACAACAGAAATATTTTTTTTTACTGACAGCACATAGTGGAATGCTTAAACAAAACATTATTTTTTCTTAGAATATATGGCATATTGGTGCTCTTAAATATGCTGCAACAGCTTTTGTTTGGTTTTACTCATGTAGAAACTGTCATAGCCTAAACATCATGCCTCATAAACAATCTCACAAAGATTATAAGTACAGTGCTGTCTCGTACCAAAAGTTTTATTCGTCTAGATGAGGTTCAGAAATGGACCCATATCACTGTATGTAAAATAAGAACAAAATATGTATGGATATGCCCCATAGGTTTATGCGAAATGAGTACCTACATTAAGGAGCCCCCTTTGTCCAATAGTGTTTTAAGATTAGATTATTTTTTTGTCAAAGATATTTCTCCTAATGCTTCTAACAAGTCAGGGTTCCTCCTGAAAATCCTCCATTTGTTAGTTTTCTTTATGTGTACTGTGTCAGTAGAGAAAGTGATGCCAAAAGCATAATTAAAATCTGTGTTATAAATATTTCCAGTGTTAGCACTATGTAAAGAGCACGAAATCGATGACAGTACAGCATGATACCCATTATATTTTTCTTTTTTTTTTTTTAAATAACTTTTTGATGAATATTTTATCACATAAAATACAAGTAGAGAGATAAACAAGATGTAACTGTGGTACAGTTGAATGCTACAGAATGTTTAACATGAGAAAGCTATTCAATAGATAATACACACTTTGTTAAATAACATTCAAAATAGCTAGGAATACAGTATTGGATAAACACAAGGAAATGGTTATATGTTAGTTATGGTAATATTATTTTAACATTTACTTGTACATTATACTGTGTTTATTGGTATGTCTAGGTTAAATGCCAAGCCTAACCATTTAGGCCTGCTATTGCTCTGTTGAGGTTGGAGGTGAACATATTTCTATTGGCTGTTACAGAAATTGCTGTTGAAGAGATTGATCATAAAGCTGACATTACTTTTATAGACTGTTTTGTAATACATCCATATGACATTACTGTACACATTGGCCTTTGCAGGGTGAGAAGGGGTACATCACAGCACTATGTGGGTCATACGAGGTGGGGTCTTTGAATTGCTTACAGATGGACTGACTTAGGCTGCAGCCTACTATTGTGCTGCACACATGTAAAGGCCAGGGTTTGGGTCTTTGGATCTCACACCACTGATCTAAGGATATGGAGCATGCATACATTGTCACTGACAGAGTACTGCATTGGCATGGTGTGTCACATAAAATAGCAGTCAGGTACACTGTTGGACCCTGTAGCGATGAAAAATATAAAGAGTCAACTAGGATACAGAGGAGCACAATTTTACCCATCCACACATGGTGGAGACGGTATTTGTGATGTGTGCCTTTGACACACATAACACATGGTATGCTACATATCCTTCTGTGTTTCATCAGGATCTCCTTTTCAGGCTAATGTTGCTACTTGGCATGTGTCCTAGTCTCACACATATATACTATGTATGTCATACTGATTGCCACTGAGTGGCAGGCATGTTTTCAGATTATATGTGCCTTTTTGTGGGTGAGATGGAGCACAGTGTATGCTAACGATGAACTTTGTTCTGCTGTACTAAGATATGGGTGAGAGACGTATAACACTCAGTGCTTACACATCTGTGTCATTGCATTTACAGGGAAACATGACTGAGATGAATGAGAAGATTATGTTGCAGGACCTCTGTAAACATAGTCAACAAATGTTCCTAACCAATAAGAAACATTATGCCTTTGGAGGGAATGTCTGGTGGGACCTTGAAGAACAGGTGAAAGTAGTCGGTGGCCATAAATGAACATATGACTAAATGCATTGTATGTTCTCTGCCATGACTTTTCATGCACACCATATCTCTCAATATCTTAGGACAAAGACAAAGTGACAAATAATGGGGGACAAAGACCCAAAAATAGAGGCACTTTTTAAATATTGCTCTTATAATCTTAAAAATTTGACAGAATAATAGGTTTTGTATTAGCATGAATTTTCTGTAGGAGATGTCTGAAAATCAAATGTCTGCCATTATTTTCTGACATCAGTCCTCAATGATTTGCCAGTGATTTGTCAAAAAAAACTGCAATTTTATGAGAAATGGACCAAAAATATGAATAAAAAATCTGGGCCTTCTGTGAAAATCTGGACACTTGAGAGCTATGATGCACACAGCAAGGCAACTGGCCTGGGAAGAGTAGCATAGGTCATGGGTGGGGGTCTGTCATTTAAGTCACCAGCAACGGAGTTCCAAGTATGCCTGTTGGGAGGCATGGAGTGTATCTCATTCCTGGTGGAGAACCTGGCCTTAGTGCAGAAGTTCATCAAGTACTCTATTGGTGGTTGGCAATTCTCTAAGTGTTCGCTAACATGTATAGCATTCAATGCAACCTGCCTGACTCAAACCAATACACCTAACAAGCATGCTTATGTTGTTGCTACAGGCATGTCAGAGCTTCAACAGCAATACTAGCCTGCACAAGGTAAATGATCTACATATTTTTGCATGCCATTCAGTTTCATGGCTGTACCATAGGATGAGAGTGGAGGTGTTTTAGATGGGTTCATTAATACACTTGGGTGTGTTTACCTGTTTCACAGGTGTATCACTGTCAAGTCCTCCAATGTGGATATTGGCATAGTTGCTGTTTGGGAACTGCCTGAGCCTGTGAATGATGGCTGCCACAGCCTGGTACTGTCTAAAGTCATAGTGGGTAATGTTGACAAGCATATCCCATCCCCTTTCTTAGGCATTATTTGTGTACTTGTGCAACCCTCCTCTCAGTCCCAGGAAGCCACAGAAAGACAGGTGTTAGCTGACATAGCAGCAAAGAGTGTACACTCTTTCCCAGCATCAGAGGCATCCATCCTTGATTTCTGGCATGACCCTTAAGCAAGGGGAAGGAAGTAAGAGTCAAAGTACTGGTGGATTGCAATGTCATGGGTTCCACCCCTCTCCTAAGCTAAATGTCTGTATTGATACCACATAGCATATGTGCAAGGCCATTATACAAGGACAGGCAGATGCCACTGCAGCCATTGCGGAGCTGATTTGTGTGGTACATGGTCTATGAGATGACCTTTGAGAGGCTTGGCTTATTTGTGCACCACTTCTGAGAGTCAGAGTAGAGAATCTGTATGCTGAGGATGTCCGTGTGTGGCTGCTAAGTGTGCCCATCACCATTCCCATGGCCAAAGCATTTCCTTTTCTAGTATGGAAGCCAACCATGGAAGGCTGAGAACACAGTCGAGGTCCTGTAGGGGCACCATCTCCACATCCCCAACCAGTGTTGAGGGCACTGTTGAATACCATGAATGCAGATGTGGATAGGGTACTCACGCTAAAACCACCTGCTCCACATCACACTGTTCAACTCATAGAGCACTCAGTCCTATGCATGTGCTACTGATCATGCCAGTGACAATGCCTGGAGAGATAATCTCCCTGGATGAGGACATAAACAGTCAGTGCAGATAACTCCTGTAAGTACCCTAGACTTGCCTGTCAGACCTCCAGCACAGAACAACATCTTCTGTGAGACCTATGGCCATGCACACACACTCATGCCCATCAGCCCCACCTTCTTCAGACTATGTACACCACACCACAGACACCACCCGCTCCTTGACCAGTCTTCATGGCTCTCCCCAATCAATGGACCAAAACACACACACACACACACATATTCACTTACTCATTCCAGTAGCCTGCCACACACGTACACACACAGGCACAAGGCTCGCATATAACACCTATCACCAAGGCCCTCTACAACTGTGCCCATGTGTTCCATAGCCCAGATCATGCTTTTATGTTGTAGATTAACCCTCCAGCATGTTGAATATGTTAATTAGGTCCCAACTCATGATCATTCCTGAATCACTCAATCTACTTGATGTAGTGGGCAGGTAAACATGGTGCTAGTTCCTACATAATAACACATACACACCTAAGCAGTACAAGAGCACGTATAAAAGGTTTGGTTAGGAAATGCCTTGCAAGTGTGCCTCATTATCAGTTCTGGTCTTTCAGTTACTCGTTATATTATAAAAGGGGCTCTGAGGTTGGCATAATGGTTAAAGTGTTTGCTTTACAGACACAAGGTGCAGAGTTTGATTCTTACATGGGGTAATTGGTTAGGCTTAAAATGGCCTACAAGGACAATTAGCCTAGTAGCAATCTATAAACCTTATACCCTGCATCCCTGCTAATGATAACTACACTTATAGATGTTGTGCCAGAGAAAAATAAGTTTTACAAAGATGGTTCAAGTTGTGTTTACTGATTATGACATGAACCTTGATGCACAAATGTGTTAACATTTTATAAGAAGATGACATGTCTGTCCAGATATAGAACAAAGATTGCTAACAGAGTTACTATAACATATAGCATATACGACTTAAAAAAGTTCATACAACTTTAATATATTCCTTGTATAAAAGTAATACAATGAAATAATACACAACTGCTATCAGACATTTTTGCCTTGCAGACAGTTGTTTGTAACCTCCAATCATTTACCACCATCACTTCTACAATGATCACAGTCAACACTTGTACTGTAACAGGAAAATTTACAGCAGTCTGTTAGCATGGATATAGTGCAGTCTAAATGTAAGTTTCAGAAGTACAATGCTAAGCACATGTGCTTGACATTCTCCATTTTTTATTTAAATGTTTAGGTGGCACAACATATTCATTTCAATGTATCGTTGTAATACCATATATGCAATGTTCAAATCTTGTGAAGATGTTGTCTATGTGAAATTAGGGGTATGGACTCCTTTTTACTTTTATAAACCCGCATAGTTGAGAACTCATGACAATGACTTATGGATAAGCTTCTATTTTTTTTTTTTTTTTTTGCTTAGCCCTTTGCATGGCAGTTGGCATTGCTTATTGGTGTTGCAATGACACTTCCCTTTCTATGGCAAAAACTTAAAATTTAATTTCCTATGCAAAAGGACTTAGTCATCAGCCATGCAAATGAAGCTGGTGGTGGTGTGCCTTACTCAGCAGATTGGACATGACTGAATGCAGAAAGTTGCATTTATTATGCAATTTCTTCAGTGTCTCAACATGTTAAAGCAGTATGTCCTGACTAACAGCACAAGTGTCGCAGGGGTTGAATCCTTATTAGGGATAGCTTTTCTGACATAATACACATATGATCTTACTGTTCTTTACTTTAAGCTGAACTATACAAGCAATGCATGATTTTAATGTTGCAATATTATTATGCATTATGGCTGATAAACATGATAATGTGAGCTTGGTCACTTGCATTGTTCATATCACTGATTATAGTAATAACACACTTGTGTGCATGCTGTGAGGGAATAAAAATAGCAACATGTCAAAAGAGTGAAATATGAAGAGCATATAAACAAAGCTTTCAAGCATGTTTGAGCAGTGCTTCAGTGGCATATATTTATAATAACCTCAAGTGTACATTGTACTGCTATATGCTGTGGAGAACATCACCTTCTGTGCACTCTGTATGTGTGGCCCTTTTCTCAATATTTATCACATAAATACATAATGCTGACATTTAAAACATCTCATCATGTGCAGTCAAAAATTGAATTGTTTCCATTTTTGCATGACAGTTGGAATGTGACACTTTTACTAGTAAGGAACGAATTTATGGAAATGACACGTCATGCCCTACGACAAAAACTCAAAATAATCTTGCATACGCTAAGATATTGTTATCCCATGCTAATCAGCTTAGATTCATCAGGTTCATTTAGAATGGAATATACTTTAAAAATGAATGCAACTAGAAATTTCTCCACAGAAAAAAAACATATTTGCCTCAGATTATTACTCCAAAAAGGAATAGCGTATTGTGCAACAATTATTGTTGTCAGAAGCAGATATTTATCCACTCATGCACAAAGTTGCAAATTTAGCTTACACCATTGAAATGTTGCATCCACTGTGGCATTAGCAGTTAATATACAGAGTTTACAAGTACATGTTTTTCATGGGTTTAATTTGAAAATTGATATCACTCACAGTTAATAACTTTCTATGAACCGCCAATGCATTGCGTAATATTTAAATAAAATGTAGATAAAGACAACACAGAAAATCAGCAATGCCATGGAAATTATGTCATATTTGTATGTGACACGGTTAACATTATGAATGCTATCAACCATCTCAGTGTACATGAACAGAGGTTAAAATATATAATTTGAAATGTAACTGAAACATCCAATGCTAACCAACATCTGCGCGAGTCACTGTGGAACATTTGTAGATGTATAGATCAGCTCACATGGCCAAGTCATACTGCCATATTTTTCACCTCAAATGGACAATGAAGACTTAATACATACATTCAGCTCTATCTCTTTTTCTGTTATGCAAGTGTGACGGTCTAGCTTGTCTGTCATTGTGAAAAGGCTGCTGCGCACAAGATCTGAACTGGGCTTCAATTACCTGCCATTTTTCCTGAGATCTTTGAGAAGACATGGCAGGTGATGGTGAGGGTAGTTCCCCATTTAGAGCAGAAAAGTGGTGTCTGGAGGAGTAAAAGTTTTTATTATTACTCTTTGTTAAGCAATACAGCCAAAGGCATCTGCCAGGTGACTTTATCAAGTGACAGTATAAGGCTGAGGCTTAGAATAGCCATCTGAAATCCCATGCATTAATAAGCAATGCAATTGCCATTATTGTGACTTAAATAGGTGAAAGCAGGGCCTCCTTTGCTGATGGGAGGAATATTTCAACAACAATCTACCTCATTTCTGTAAGTATAGTGGTCATAACCAGGCAATACAATACTATGACTTGGCAACACAAACAAGTGTTCATTATTATTTTTTTCTGTTATGTGTACCTATTGCAAAGACTGAAGGAAACAGGAAGGTATATCAGGACAGTCTGAAATGCTTCAGACTGGCACAGGGTAAGTATGGGTTCAGGTATGACAAACCACCTTTTCATAACAGCACTGATCCCACAAATAGGTTATCTATTCTCTGTACATCAGTCCATAACTGTTTGGCAGAATAATACATGACTATGCATGTTCTACATATGCAAATTATACACACATGTATGAATAGCTCCTGAAACATTGCATTAGTCAATGGTTAGGTAAACATAGATGTCTATGGGTTCAAATCCAAGCCACAAAAATTACTCTGCATGACTTAATATTTATTATTCTGCAATCAATATGCAAAATAACATTTTACTCAGTCCACATATATAATTCATGGCATATACTGCATGAAGCAGCTTTCTTATACTCTCACTTTTTGTATAATGTTTATAACATTAAGGAAATTAACCTTTAGTGTAACAGAAATGTATGGCATTACATTCATAAGTGGATGTGACAAAACTAAAAACTTATGTGAGAATATGCATCGACTGTGAAATATTGCATGACATTTATAACATTTTTCTCTGTTGGCTGTCCTCCAACCTCTATATCTCTTTTTTTTCATTACCTTTAGAGTATCATCCCTGCTGCAACATGACCACTAGCATGGGGAGCTAGACCAGCCACAGTGGCTTGGAACTCCATCCCACAAATGTAGCTACAGCACTACCATCACAGGCAACACAGGCACATACCACTTCTGGGTCACAACCTGGCAGAATTGCCTCAGCCACCAGGATTAGTGCCATTGCAGGTTGAGATTATATTACTCGACAAGGGCTGACAGGGCTGGTGAAGGAGATCATGAAATCATCAGTACCCACACCATCTAGATGGAAAGAATCCTGGAGTGAATAAGTGAATCACTGCCCCATCTGGCACAGCCCTAGCTGTCTAGGACAGGAGACAATGGTGGCAGTTCTGAGGGTGAGGAATAGATTCATAATGCATTCGTGGTGGATGGGGATGCATTTCTGAAGTCCCACATCTATCCCCAATCATGGCATCTCTAACCTCTTGTTTCCATCTCCATCCCTGTCTATCTTTATGTCCTGTATGTCTGTGTTTGCTACCTAACCTACCCTACATACCTACCTCACTTATTGCTAAAAACCTTTCCCAACATTCCTCTCTTAAAAATAAAAAGAAAAGAGCACCTATCCTGCAAAAAAAGAAAAATATGCCCCATAAATAGTATTCCACTTTGCATATGGGCGTGTATGACACACTTCATTCCACCCATCTGGTCACACAACACTATGAAGTTGTTATCACACATCATCTATGATGTGACAAGGAATTTTCTCAAACTCCTTGCCAAAATATAATATCGGTTCATGAGGAAACTGATTGCTATTCTTGTTTCCAACACCATGCTGAGAATTCCTTAATAACTCTCCCAGTGTCCTAACATCTGCGTGTTCTGCATTTTCACTATTATCCTATCAAACCCATTCACACCTTTATTCTGGACAAAAAAATAAATGCACATACCACACACATGGCCAGACATGGGTCATAAACAGAATCTATTTCTGTCCTCAGCATTTGGACGAGACTTACAGTTATCCATACTTAGGATACACTAACTGCTGCTTCCAACACTATTGTAAAAACTGATGTGTTTTTGCCTTCAGCCACATTCACATGGTGCTTCTCTCACTACTATGCTTAGCCCCACAGCGTGACAGAAAGCAATACTGACAGCACTATGAGGAGACAGTCATTATTATATGTATAATAGGATCTAGGGTTTTGTGTACTCCTTATGAGATGTTTAACCTATAAGTACCGGTATGAAGTCTGATTCACACATAGTCACTTCCTATTTGTCAAGGTCTTGTAAAATGTGTTCTTTTGCCAGTTGAAATTTGAATTCCATTTTGGCGTGCTCAGATAATGAACAGGTCTAGAGAACATTGAGTAAAAGTGGCAGATGTTTGAAGCCAGCATTGTGTACAGAATTTGTAACAGTTGATTTTAGTATAACATTTTACCTTGTGAAGCCATGGATAGATATGTTGCCCTTCCTCAATCATCCTGCTTATTCTATACAAAATAAAAACACTCTCTCTGTTCCTCACAGATCCCAAAAGTTCACTCCATATAACCGTTCAATTAAATCCACAAAATGCGTGTATTATCAAAGGTCCATTTGCAAGTGAAGATTAAAAATGCACTTTAATCAAATCTTAGAATCAGACACTATGCACATGGCCAGAAATTGCTTACAAAAGAAATGTCTATAGCTGTCCTTATCATTTGCATGACACTTGGCATCAAGCAGCTGAGCCCACTACTAGTTTTCATCTTAATTTAAAAAACTAAAAAGGCCAATACTTTGCCATTAGGTATGCAAATTAGCCTGCCAGCAGTGCTCTTTAGTAAGTGTTTGTGAGAGACTGAAAGTGATGCCAGTGGCTTCGACTAATTGTACATAATTTTCCGGTTTATTGTATCCCACACATGAGGAGTCCATTATAATGTAGTCTGTCTAATTCCATACGTGAATGATTGTGGCAGTGACTCACATTACCCTTCCAAGTGTATTCTATTGAACGGGTAGAATTACAAACATATTTGCAAAGTAGTTTTAATTAGTGCGGTATATATGTTTTGCATGTATAGCTTATGCATGCAATGAACTAGTGATAAGCAGACAAGAATGCATGGGTGGCACTCCTCTGGTTGACATCTGCTACTATCACCCATCATATAACTCTTATACCATAATGTGATACACACACACACACACACACATATATATATATATATATATATATATATATATATATATATATATATATATATATATATATATATATATATATATATATATATAGCATTTCCAACACAACAATTAATGTGAACTATGTGATGTATGGCTTATTACTACAGTGTGGTGTGAGCTGTGATTAAAACATTGATGTTGTCTGCCTGACACACTTAATTGTCCCTTCACCCCAAACATATTTCATGTAAACTACAAGCCTGTGCACTCTGATGCCTGTTGTAACACTTCTGTGGCATCAACAGTTCATCCATTGTTCTATAGACTGTGGACTTAGGAAGGTGCTTGAGAATAGCAAAAGTGTAACTTATATGACTGTGTCAGTAAATAATAAAAAGCAGGACTGACTTATCCAACAGATCTGGTGTGGACACATTCATTTAGAGATTTCATTTAAACAGAGAGGGGGATCCTCCAACTTTTGCACTCCCCTTTCAGTTTCAGAGAGAAAATATGCATTGCAACAAAATGCTCAGGCAGAGCCTTCATTTGTGTGCTGTCTGACACTTGTTACACAATGTCTCCAGCGGCAACAGCATTCATTATGGAGTTCTAGAGAATGTGTTCTTGTATAAACAGGTGTTCATATCCAGTATTGTGTAAATTTATGAGTGTGTTTGCAAATGCTAAGAAGGAAGATTGATTTATCCAACAGATATGAAGTTTACATTTCCACTTATGGGCACCATTTACACAGGGTGAGGGATCCTCCAGCTCGTGCACGCCCTTTTAAGGCGAACATATGCATTGCAACAAACTGCCCAGGCAGAACCTTCAAATGTGTGATGTCTTATACTTGTTATAAAACATCTCCTGTGGCATCAGTTGTTAATACACCAAAGAATGTAGATTTAGAAAGGCAGGTATCTTATGGATGAGACATAAAACCAGTGCCCCATCTGCTTGAGTTGGTGGTAGCTCAAGTGGATGTAAAATATCCCACAGTACCTATGAAAAAGAGTAGAGGAAATTCCCCAATGCCCTGGCCAAATTTCCCTTGATAGTACAAATGACATCCTGGGTCTCCACTGAAAAGAGACTACTAGCCTAGTAGGACTAACCTAGTCAACAAAGGCTAAATAAAATAAAATAAGTGTTAGACTCTGGTAATGTTTAACACATATGAGTGTGTCAGCAAATGCTAACAAGTAGGACTTGCATATCCAGCAGATCTGAAGTTTACTCTTCTACATAGAGGTAATATTTACATAGGGACAGGGATCCTTCAACTATTGTCCTCCATTTTAGGAGAACATATGCATTGCAACACACTGCTCAGGTAGAAACTTCAAAACTGTACTGTCGGACACCTTTTATAAGACTTCTTCTGTGGCATCAATGGTTAATGCATTGTTTTACAAAATGTAAAATTAGACAGGAAGGTGCACAAACCTTGCAATATAAAAGTACTGTGTGTGTAAGACAATAGTGGGAGTCAAGACTAACATACTCAACAGATATGAATTGCATAGCTCAAATTTGCATATACACTGTGACTACATGGTTTTTATCACTCAAAACCCCTTTTAGGAAAGTTATAGCTATTCAAACATACTGTTGATGTCATCCCCATCAAGAGTGTGCTTGCTGACACCTCAGGGATGACTTTTTCTCAGGCATGAGAGCTAATGCATGCTTCTTTAGAATATGGACTTAGAAGTAACACTTGTTTGAATTTGATGACGTAGGAACACACAGTGTGTGTTAGACAGTAGTGATTGGCCGGACTGGTGTACTCAACAGATGTGGATTGCATAACTCAAACTTATGTGAACACTGTGGCAGCAGGGTTTCGGTCACTAAAACCTCTTTGGCTGAGTCATATCTATTCAAAAACAATGCTGGTATCATTTCTTGAAGTGTGTGTTTCCTGGGTTCCTTGATATGGCTTTTTTATGGAATTAGCAGTTAATAAATAGGTCTATCAAATATGGACTTTGATAGGCTGGTTTTCAAGTCTGATAAAATATAATTACTGAATCTGTAAGAAATACTTGCAGGCAGTATTGATTTCTCTAATATATTTAATGTTTACAATTTCATTTAATGGAAACATTTACAATAGGAGAAAGGAAGGCCCACGTTTTGTATTGCTTTTGATGGTTGGCACTTATTTATTCAAACACAATACTCAAATTAACTTTTCAATGTTTGTTTAGTGACAACTGTAATATGACGTCCCCTGTGGCATCAGTCAATAATATGCAATTAAAGAGAATTTGAAGTTACATAGGTAGGTGTTTGAATCCAGCTATGTGTTCCATCCTGTGACTGTGTAACGTAACACATGTTATTAGGTAGGACTGGCTTAACTAGCTGATATGATTTTGTACAATTGTACATAGGGAGAGGGGTTTGATCCATCAGGTATTTTTGTACCTTTGGACATCCAACAACCTGCTCAAATAGTCCCTTCAAATGTGTGCTATCTGAAAACTGTTATATGGTTTCCTATGTGATGTCATCAGGTACTGCACAAGCCTGGAGAATGTTGACGTACATTGCTAATATTCAAATCCAGTAGATTGCAACAGGGTTGGGAGGGTGGCCTAGTGGTTAAGGTGTTTGCCTTGCAAACACAAGGTACAGGGTTTGAGTCTCACAAGGGATAATTGGCTAAGCTTAAAAATGTCTCGAAAGGACAGTTAGCCTAGTACTAACCTATGAACCTATGAACCTATTATTTTGTTTAAAATCAAGTGCTAACATGTTGGAATGGCTTATTCCACAGATCTGGAAGTGTGAAATGTTTCATTGTGGTAACACTACCACATGAATTGTTTGATTCCTCAGGGCATGCACTCCTTTTAAGGCATCCCAAATACATTCATACATAGTGCTCAGGTTATCCCATCAAATGTGTTCCTTCTTGTGAAAGTGTTATGAAGTCTCCTATTGCATCAGCAGCAGCTGCACATATCTACAGACTATTTGACGTACATGGCCATGTGTTCATATCCAGCAATGTCTACCTTGTGTGAGTGTGTAACAACAAATTTAAAAAAGGAGATTGGTGACATGTCAGAATTGCTTACTCAGTACATCTGATATATTACATTTTTTGATGGATGAGTGATATTCATCTAGTACTTTCTGTGCTTCCTTGTGAGCATGCCCAGTTTAATGATATATGTATTGCATTTCTATTGCATTGCTGTTAACACAAAATAGCATAAGTAATCAATGGTGAGAGTATTTGTTATTTCTCATTTTATGGCAAAAACTGCTGAGAATTTGCATTTGGCACCATGACAATGTATGGAGGGCAACAAATGTGTTATAGGTCTATATAAAAATCTTGTCAACTCTAGCTGTTTTCACAGTTCACTGACAGCCTGATGTTATTTTGCAGCTGTCTGTAAGGTACGTTGAGTGTTGTGTTACAGGTATTAGGACTTGTTGCACAATACTCAATTCAATATTCATTTTCCAACATGTTCTCAAAAAAAACCCATGCTATTAGTGTGTTAATGGTATATGTGTGGCAGCAGCAGCTAATACACACATACTGTAATTTCTTACATAGGTACATGTGCTTTCCACTCCTATCACATAATACTATGAAACAGTGCATACAGCCATTGTTCATACACAGTAATGAAATAATGCTCACCTGTACTGATTACTTCTCTTTGGAGGCTACTTTCATAAGGGGTGTTGCTATCACTCTTTTAATCATGTCCATAACCATGCACAGACATACTTATAGTTGGTAATGAACTGCCTCCACATTATTGTTTCTGGCAAGAATTTCATTAAAAATAGTTTCTCAACGTGTCTCACATTTCCCATGCACATGCACACATATTACCTGGTATGGTTTACACATCTGTAACAATTTCTGCAGCACAATAATTTATTCTCTGTTGCACATGGAATTCATATTTTTGTGACATATCCTTGTAGACTGCACTGCATAATGATCTGGACATGTACTTTGTCATACTGCCTACTCTTAACAACATGCATGTTACTGCCACAACTGTTATATCCACTGTCAGCACTTTTCGGAGCAGTATTGTACAGGTGTTCCTTACTTTTTTTCATTTGTTCACACATGTATGTATTTGTTTTCTTAGTAGTTATGCATTAGTATTGTGATATATATGGCTATGGGAAACTCTAACCTTTTGTTGCTGCACATCTTTTCAAACATTTCCTTCTGAAAATTTACTGACAGTTTTGTCCTTCATGATGTGAATGACAATGCCAGTGATGTTCCACACAGCCATGAATGCAATGCACTCACTGCAATATACAACAGTATAAACCTTCCTTGTCCACTTGTTGGTAGACGTCCTCTTCTTTAACGTATTCCTAATTTATCTAAATGTTGTGTAATGTGCTTACACATAATTATAGGTGTCAGGTTTCTGGGAACACTCGTTTGTTTATATTGTGTACACAAGCCCTGATTTACCTTGACATGACTGTTAACTTTTGCTTCTAGCTGAGTATGCTCATCATGTTGTGTGCCTTGGCTTCTTGCATATTTGATAAGCAATGCTGCTCATTGCGCAAAGATGACTGATTGTGTTAGTTCCAGCATGACATGTACACAACATTAATAAATCCCCAGGCATGTCTCATCACTCTGTTTTTATACACTTCTTAGTCACTTGTCATATTGTTTATCATTGTTTACATTTGTCATGACATTCATTTGAATTATGTTGCTCATTTCCATCTCATTATGCCCTCATTTGAAAAACATATTGACCATCATATTCCATGACCTATCTGGGCTGAACTACACATGTCTTTGGCTTGCCCTCACCCCATGCATCATCATCATCATTCCCCTTTTTCCAATTCTTCTAAACTAGGATAGGGTGTCATGTCAACTGTTGTCATCTCTCTCTATTCAATGCCACTTTCCTACCTTTTTTGACTCCTATGCTTGACTGTTACAGGTTTCTCACATGATCCAGTCACCTCTTGCTGTATGCCCTCAAGTCCTGCTGCCTTCTTCCTGTCTGTTCCAAATCTTCATCAGCAGATTATCTTCTGTTTTTCTGCATATGTCTGAACCACCACCTGCTCTCTTTGACCTTTTCTGCAATTAGACCTAATTTCTTCTCTTGTGTCCTCATTTCTTCATCTGTCCCACAGAGTGCATTCTACCACCTGTCTCAGGCACTTCATCTCCTCTAGCTTCCTCAAATGCCCTGCCTTTACTGACCATGTTTTTGTACCATGTAGTAGTACTGGTTGTACCACTCAGCTTCTTTAGCATTCTTCTGTAATACACTGCACCTAATGTTCTGTACCAGTTGACTGCAGTCCCTCTAATTCTAGCATTGACCTCCTCATTTAGAGTTCCTTTCTCATCAACCACCTTTCCCAGATACTTTAAATTGTTAACCTGTTCCAGTATCTTCTCTTCTATCTCAGTTCTCAGCTTCTTCTGATTTCCCCATTTGCTGCCACTGCAATTGTCTTATTTGTACTTAATTTCATCCCATGTGCCTCTAGTTTTGCATTCCATTCTCCTATCCTTTGGTGAAGTCCTTGCTCAGAGTCTGCCTGTAATGCCACATCAGCAACTTTGTTGATCTGTTCCATCTGACCTGTTTGCTGTTCATAGTATTATAGGATCATAGGAGGTTACTAGGCTATTGACCTGAAGGTCATTTCAAATCTAGCCATTTTATCCCAATGTAATACCATAGATACTCTAGTCAATAACCAGGATTGTATTTATTAATTACTGCCCATGTCCAAGAGGGTTGTGGGCACTATTCCTGGTAAGAATTTACGGTGCCCCTTCCACTTGTTCAGGTTTCTTTAGAACAGTGTCATAGAGGTGCTCTGCTTCACATGAATTTGCAGCCTATTCCAAAGACACAACAGACACTGGGAGACAAATCTGTTTCTTCTGCACATCCTATTCAAGTTGCAGGCCATATTTAGGTCCCTGGAATGGGTAGCTCTAGGTTGTAGTCCATCACCAGTATGAACAGCAGTGAGCTCAGAGCTGAACCTTGATGCACACCCTGTCCCAGCTGGAACCCTTCTATGAGAACAAACAATGTCCGTATTTCAGTCACTTGGTCATTTTACATAGATTGCACTAATTCCACCAGTGCCTGGGACTTTGAACCACTGCAGAATTATCCAAATCAGCTTTTGTGAAACTTTGTCATATGCTTTCAGCAAGTCTAGGAATACCCAGTTAGACTCTTTTCTCACTTCTAGGTTCATCTCAAGTATCTGTTTCACTTCAACCATTGGATCAGTTGTGCTGAATCCTGATCTAAATCCAAACTGTTCACCTTCCATCTTACTTTCTACTATTATGTGTATTCATTTATTGATCACCCTCTCCATAATGCAGTGTGACGTGAATTTGATAAATCTGTAATGCCCACAGTTATGAATGTCCTCTTTGTTCTTGAACACTGCCACTAATATGCTTATTCTCCAGTCATCTGGGATACACCTTTCTTTCCATTGCTATGAGTAACATCAGGAACCATTTCTCCCCTATCTTGCCAAACTTCTTTATCATACCTGCTGTTATATCATCTGAGCCTGCTGCTTTCCCTGACTTAATTTTCCTTAATGCTATTCTTACTTTTTTAGTACTGGGCTCCTCATCATCTCTCATCGTAGGCTGTGTCTGGGGCAGTACAGCTTCTGTGTGGTTTTCTTTATTCAGAAGCTGCTGAAAGTACTCCTTCCATTTGTCTTTGATGTCCTACAGACTAGTGAGCAGATTGCTGCTGGCATCCCTTATGAAGGGTGTTTGACTATCTTCTTTATCTTTCTGTTTTTGCCTTGCAACCTGATGTAGTCTCATT
The DNA here is from genome assembly GCF_019279795.1 of Protopterus annectens. Lineage (NCBI taxonomy): Eukaryota > Metazoa > Chordata > Ceratodontiformes > Protopteridae > Protopterus > Protopterus annectens. Next base: position 691,272,879 of record NC_056726.1, on the reverse strand, counting down.
GTGCCATCTACTGAGATACTTTCCAGAAGCTAGTAGAGTGGCTCTGATGCTTTGTTCTTTGCTACTACAACTCCTTTCTTAAGCATCTTTCTTAGCCAGTGAGTCTTCCTTCCTTGCCTGGTCCATCTTTTCTATCTGCCTCTTTTTCCTGCATGCCTTCTTTCTTTTAAAGACTTCCCGGATGTCTGCATTAAAGCACTAGATTTCCTTATGTACCTTATCTCCATACCTGACTCAGCTGCTTATCTGTTCTTTAGTCCAAACTCATGCAGTTTTGAGGTGCTGCCATTCTTCTTCAACTCCATCTGTTTCTTCTTCTTCTTGAGGTACTAGAGCCCTGAGTAATTCCTTTAGCATTTGTGCTTTTTCCCAGTTAACTTTCAGATCTTCAGTCTGGTGTCTGTTGACCTTAGTGACATTACATGTCCACTGCTTGTGGCTGATTATGCATGTGACAATAGGAGGTACTGCCAGCCATGCCAGGAGAAGTAAGGCAGTGGATGTGTAACATATGCCAGGACAGCTAGCTGGAATTTTGTAAATAATTATATTTCATTTGTACATCACACTGATTTGTACAGATGCTTGTGCTGAAAATGTATTTGTGAGGTTTGCTTATGTCTAAATCTATCAACAGTGTGTCCTGCTGGAAGGAAAATAAATGCAAATGTATTACTGTAACTGAATTAGATATCTTTTAACAGAAGACTGGAAGAGAAGAAGTTAATCTCAAACTTTAAAATATATCTGAAATTAAGTTACTTTATGGGTTAAGCCATAAAAATGGTATCCCACAGTTTTGAATGGAACTAGAGACGCAATGTCTGTGTTAGAGAACAAGTTGTACCTCCTGTAGGAAGAATGGAATGGTGGTATTATTTTATGGCTTCCAGATGCTTTAATAAAACTAAGCTAAAGGTCTAGTGTGTATTGTAGCATATAGGTGCTAAACCATGGCAGCTTCTATTGATTGGGGGATAGTGCGGGAATCACGAGTCAGATGACTAGATGTGTGTGATGTCATTCTGTAAGCCAGAAATAATATTTACATATTAGTTGGAGACTGCTCTCAACATTCTGCATTCTGTCTTGGATCTGACAATAAGGACCACTCATCTGCATTATTTTGCCTTGCTCTGTTCAATAAGTAGGAACAGTAATTCTTTAGATTAGTCAGGAAAATATATTGAGAATAGTTAAGCATTCTTTTTTTCTGTAACTTTGTGAATCTTTCCAGCTGTGCTAATTTCAGTATTTCCTGTGCTGAAACTCTTGTGTTTACTGTAAATAGATATTTAGTATGTTCATGTTCTTTTATTATTTATTATTAAATATATTTAAACTTTTCATTGTGGCTGGTCCTTTTTAGAAAATATTTAAGTTTTGAGAATATTTACATACATTTATTTGGTGATAACTCTGGCCACTCCTGAAACCCAGCTTTTGGTCATCATTATCATTTGTATTAATATTAATTTCACTCAGTATAATTGCATACCCTTTTAAGATACTTATAGTAACTGACTAGTGGCAGAAAATCTGACTTACAGTGTGGGCAAAGTTGGTAGAGTGGGTAATCTGTGCCAGCCTTTCCCAAGTGTGCGTGTGAAAATTAAATCTCAAAGAGTGTGTGTCAGTTACTTGGGCAAGGACACGAAACACTGGTTTCACAGAGAGAATGGTGGAGGACTTGGCTTGGGCACTTGGCTAAGGACTTAAGTCTGAAGCTGTGCCAGTGGGGAGACATAATGGGGAGCTGGAGAGAGAGACAGATAGAGAAATCCAGACCCGGGGCTGACTGTGTTGCCTGTGTGCTCTTAAATGAAATTGTGCTTGATGCAAAGAGGTCTGCATCTGGAAATACTGAGTGTATCCATTTGTATTCCATGTGAACGTCCCTCTCCAGTGTCAGTGGTGAGGATTCAGGCTCCTTGATTATGGGCCCAGAGTGGGGATGTCACATACTGGTGAGCAGTGGTGTAGATATTGAACTTCTGTAGCCTGTAAGCAGATGTCGCTAAAAGTGTGCATTCCCTCAGCAGCCACAAGGTAGGCATTCATATTACAGCAGTTTTATTCACTTATTTTTTGTTAGTTTAGATTAGTCAAGGACAGCAAGCAAAGATGTTAGCAGAGGATTATGGCAAGCTGACAAAGAATCAGTTGGCCAAGGTGTGTGAATCCAAAGGGCTGATGTTTGCCATCCTGACTAAAGCAGAAATGATTTCAGCCTTAGTCACAGCTCAGACCAACAACCAAAGGATAGCCAGTCTGGTGATGAGAATGTGCAGCCCTCAGAAACAGGACAGTTCACCTTTTCCTCAGAGGATTTAAAAAATCTATCTGGAGTTAAAGAAACTTGAACTGAAGGCCAAACATTTGGAATTAGAATCAGCAGAGAGACTGCAGCTTTTGGAGGTGAAAGGAGAATCAGCAGAGAGACTGTGGTGTTTGGAGGATGAAGAAAATGAGAAGCAATGTCAACATGAGAAGGAGATGCTGACTCTTCGCCAGGGTCATGGAGGTAATGAGGAAGGGAATAACTGAACCCCAGAAGCAATAAAGGTCAGAAACTTTCTTCCACAATTTACAGAGTGTGATAATTTTTATAGCTTTATTGATGTATTTAAAAGCGTATGTAAACAGTATAATGTTGACTAAGGGTATGGTTCCTCCATGGTAAAGCTGTAATTACTGTTTCTAAAATGTCTGATTTTGATTGTTTAAACTATGAAAAAGTCAAGAAATGTTTACTTAAATGCTTTAAGTTAACACCTGAAGCTTACAGAAAAAACATTTTGTGAGCATAGATGCAAGGCAGATGAAAGTGTGTGTGATTATATTGCTGAGTTAAGCAGCTATTTTCATAGGTGGATGAGTGGGTGTCAGGTCACCACTTTTGAAGGGCTGGCAGACCTTTTGTTAAGGGAACAATCCCTTAGTACTTTGCCTGAGGACATGAGAATCTGGTTAGCAGACCAAAAATGTAACTCTGCAGATGAGCTGGAGAAGAAAGGGGATCGCTACTTAGCAAGCAAGCACAGCATCACTGCACAGGAAGGGGATAGCCAGGGCTGCACATGGATATAAGGGAACCCATGGCAGGCAGCCTAAACCATGCCAATAGAGTCCACCAGTAACAGGGAAAGCTACTAGTTCAGGTACACAGCCAGGATCAAGGGTTAAATGTTTTAAATGTAACCAGTGGGGCCATATATCATATAGATGTTCATGGAGGCAAGGTGGGGAACAAAACATGGGGAGCCAGCAAGTGGGAATAAGAGTATGCCAGTGGTATGTTGTCTGGAGAAAACAAGGGTACTAAACTATTACAAGAGGTTATATCTTATCGTATCTTAGTGGATGAAAAACAGGCCACTACTAAGAGAGACCCAGTCTCTGACATAACCATTGTGAAGCCTGCAGTGGTTAAACAGGAGCAGTATTTGCTTGGCAGTCGACTCCAGTCAGAGCTCTATGAGGGACCCTATTCCACATGCTTTTGGTCAGGGTTCACCTTGACTGGGAGGGTGGAAAAGGAAGCAAGCAAGTAGGTGTGTTTGAGGATATCCTTGCAGACATATTGATAGGGAATGATTTTGATAATGCAGTACCTTGTGTGCATGCAGTTACAAGCAGTCAGGCTTGCAGACAGGAATGTGGGTCGGGTAGCCTGGGGGAGACCCAGATAGACACCACACCTGAAGCCAGGGCTGGTGAGGTGGCTATTTCAATGAGGGATCTACCCTGTAGCAGTAAGCCTGAAGGTGAACCAGAGCTGCTTGTAGGTACTGATGTTCCCTTGGACAGAGTGACTGCAAGAGCAGAGGTGAGTGGTAGTACCCAGGCTGACAGTGAGGCACCGCTGTCAGAAGACTTCCTGTGGAAGGGGAACTCAGAAGAGTCACAAAATTAGAGCTGAGATAGGCTCAGCTCTCAAACTCTACACTAAGAGGCTTGAGGGAGGTAGCTAGGGAGGTACCTGATTCTCATTGAAAAGGGGAGTCTGTATACTGGAATGATGGGTTACTATATAGAGAGTGGACCCCTGAGGGAGGGCTAGAGGGTGAGGTAATACAGCAGTTGGTAGTGTCTAGAGCCAGCTATCTGGCACCTCTATCCATAGCCCTTGACATTCCTTTTTCAGGTCATATGGGTATAAAGTGCAGAACCTGTGAGCAGTGCCTAAAAGTAGGCAAGGCAGAAGATGTGGTCAAAGTTCCTTTGATGCCTTTGCCTGAGATTTAGGAGCCATTTCAGAATGTAGCTGTGGATATTGTAGGGCCTCTGAGTACCCTAAGTTCCACAGGGAGGAAATATATCCTGGTGTTAGTAGATTATGCTACTAGATACCCCGAGGCAGTGGCTCTGTCCTCCATTGAGGCAGAGAAGATGGCTAATGCTTTGCTAGAGATTTTCAGCAGGGTAGGTTTCCCAAGAGAAATACTGACTGACAGAGGTCCCAATTTCATACCAGACCTGGTAGCTTGTCTGTAGGAGCATTGTGGGGTGAAACACCTAAGACCACCCCTACCAACCTAGACTAATGGTCTTGTGGGGAAGTTAAACTTTGAACTAAAGACCATGCTACAGGCATTTGCAAACCAGTTTAAATGAGAGTGGGACAAATATCTGCCCCATCTGCTGTTTGATTGCAGAAATGTACCCCAGGAATTCCCATGTTTTTCATCTTTTGAACTGCTGTATGTGCATAGGGTGAGGGGACCTTTAGATTTGATTCATGATGCTTGGGAGGTTGAGTGTGAATCCCACGAGGAGTTTGTTGTGGCATATGCCCTAAACATCAGGGCAAGGCTCAGGGAGCTCATGAACTTGGCCCAGGAGAACCTGGCAGGAGCCCAAAAGCAGAAAAAGGTCTGATATGACAGGAATGCTTGAGCCAGAGAGTATGCTGTGGGGTAGCAGGTGATGGTTCTCATTCTTGTCAGACACAAAAATCTGCAGGCAGCTTGGGAGGGACTCTTCAAAGTGATAAGGCATGTCAGTGATGTTAACTACATGGTAGAACTGTTAGGAAGGAGGCAGGGTCACAAAAGTACAGTTGTGTACACTTACCATATATGTAGATGTTCGAGTGTATTCACTGTTGCAGTCATCACATTTGGGTTATCTACCTGCATGTAGCCCTCAGCCAGCCTGAATACCAGAGTCTTCGGATTTTTGCATTGGATGTAGTCGCTTCTTCCTTGACGTCAGATCATCAGAGGTATAAAGTATGCAGCCGATGCCATTACATCAGTTTTTCTTGCCCCAGATGTCAGGTGGCCCATAATAGGAAGCAATTAAATGGTATGATAAAATCCCCATTAAAAAGCAAACACACAAGAAAAAATAAGACATACCAACCATAAGGAGTGGTAGAGCCAAGAAAAGTCTGAGGGCTGGAAGGAGGGTAACCAGGACTGCAGCAGTGAATACACTCGAACATCTACATTTATGATAAGTGTACACAACTGTACTATGTTTTTCGTGTTTCACTGTTGCAGTCATCACATTTGGGTTGATTCCCAAAGCTAAGGAAGGGAGGAGGAAGATAAAGAGCATTAGGGCCAGCTACTAATCCCTTCAAGACTGCAGTGGCAAATCCAGCTCTGGATTTAGAAAAGATAGGCAAGTGGCAATGCTTGGTGAAGGTATGTACAGAGCTCCAGGTAGCATCTTCTAGGATGTCCCTGGTAGGGACCCCTCTGAGAAATGCCGCAGAGGTAGATGCAGCCCTGGTGGAATGTGAACTTATCCTCTTTGGGGTAGGTTTTCCATGGTACTTGTAGCAGAAATGAATGCAATGGGCTATCCATTTGGAAAGGGTTTGATTAGAAATAGCCTTCATCTCTGCCCCTGCAGCAAAGCTAACTAGCAGCTGCTCAGAATTTCTGGTAGGCTTAGTCCTGTCCAAATAGAATCTAAGTTGTCTGTGCACATCCAGAGAGTGCAGTATTCGTTCCCCTTTGTTTTGTGTATTAGGGAAAAAGGTAGGCAAATGGATGGACTGATTTAGGGCTACAGAAGACACCACCTTGGACATAAAAGAAGGGTTAGTCCTGAGGGAAACCCTGTCCACGTGGAAGATAATGAAGGGCTCCACTGCCATGAGGGCCTGTAATTCAGTCACTTTTCTTGATGAAGTGATGGCTAGAAGGAAGGCTGTTTTCCAAGAAAGGAATTTCAACTCAGCTGTAGCTGCTGGATCAAAGGGGGGAAGAGTGAGCTTTTCCAATACAAAGTTAAGGACCCAGGCTGGAGTGGGAGCTCTCCTGGGGGGGGGGGGGTTAAAATTTTTGGCCCCTCTAAGGAATTGCTTTAGCAAGGGTGATGGAAAATGGGTGGTTCTGTATTATAATGTGTTGAAATGGCAAAGGCATGAATTTTAATTGACGAGAAGAATAGGCCCCTGTGGAGCATTTCTGTTAGGTACTGTAGAATCTTGAGGTAAGCTGGGCACCATTGTGCCCATCCCATGAGCCAGGCTCCAGGAACAGTAGCTTTTCCACTTTTTAGCATAGGATTTTCTAGTACTAGGCCTCCTTACCTCCAGAATGACATCCAGTACCTGCTTACTGAGGGATACTAAGGGAGAGCTCAAGGAATTAGCCAGGCTGCAAGGTTTAGGGTTTGAAGCTGAGGGTGCAGAATCTGGCCCACCTGCTGGGACAGCAGGGAAGGGGACTGAGGTAGGTGCTATGGTTGTAGCAGTGCCATACTGCACAAGAGGAGGTACCAGTGCTGTTGTGGCCAGTCTGGTGCAATCAGTATTGTCCTTGGCTCGTCCTGCTTGATCTTTAGTAGAACCTTCAAGAAGAGAGGCAAAGGGGGAAAGGCATAAACTGAGAGGCATTCCCAGGTAAAGGACAGGGCATCCACTTTCCAAGCTTGGCTGTGGGAAGTTCTTGTGCAGAATTTGTTCAATTGGTAGTTCTGATGTGAGGCAAACAGGTCTATCTCTGGAGTCCTCCATTTGTTCCTCAAGAGGATTAATATTTTGGCATCTAGTTTCCATTCGTCTTGGTCCATGAGATTTCTGCTTAAGTCGTCTGCCAGTGAATTTAATATGCCTGGCAGGAATTGAGCTTGCTGGTGTACTTGCTAGTTCAAGGCTGTGTTCCACAGAGCCATTGCTAGTCTGTAGAGCGGGTACAAGTGGGTTCCCCCCTGCTTGTTTATGTACGACATAACTGTCGTGTTGTCTGTCTTTACCAATAGTTGCCCTGGAAGAATATGGTCTTTGAAGGCTGGCAGAGCATTCTGTACAGCTAACATTTCTTTTTGATTGATATGCAGGTGCATCTGACTTGGGATCCCTTTCCCTGAATGCACTGCCCCCATGTGAGCCCCCTATGCATAATCTGATGTGTCTGTTGTTAGGGTTTGGGTGGCAGGGGGTAGAGTAAAAGGGAGTCCCTTGTTGTGGTAGCAGGCCTCTGCCCACCAAATAAACTCTGTCTTGATACAAGGAATGATAGAAATCATTGTTTCCAGGTCCTGAGAATGTTGACACCACAGGCTTTTTAGATACCATTGGAGTTTCCTCATATGCAGTCTTGCATATGGAATTAGTAAAATGCAAGAGGCCATGAACCCCAGGGCTTGCAGTATTTTCCTTGCAGATAGCTGGGGTTTTGTGGCCAATAGTCTGAAGTAGGTTGTCAAACAAACTTGTTTCTCTGGAGTGAGGAATGCCATCTGGGAAGTTGTGTTCAAGCTTGCTCCCAGGAATACAATCCGTTGGCAGGGTACTAGGTGAGATTTCTTTTCATTGATGGTGTACCCCTTTGAGGTTAGAAGTTTCTTTATGAATGCCAGGTGTTGTAATAGCAAGTCCTGGCTTTCTGCCTGAATCAGACAATCGTCCAAATATGGGTAAATGTGAATATTTCTCTGCCTGCAAAATGCAATGGCTGGAGCTAGGCACTTTGTGAATACCCTGGGCACAGTAGATAAGCCAAAGGGAAGTGCAGAGAACTGATAGTGCATGGAGCCTGCCCTGAAGCGTAGGTATTTCCTGCAAGATTCCCTTATTGGGATGTGCAGGTAAGCTTCCTTTAAGTCTAGGGTTGCCAGCTAGGCATCCTTGGTTAGCATAGGAAGAAGCTGTTGCAGAGTTAGCATTTTGAATTTTGGAACTACCAGAAAGGTGTTGAGAATAGAAAGGTCCAGGATAGGACGCCAGGAGTTGTCTTTTCTGGGTACCAGAAAAAGTCTTGAATAAAAGCCTAGCCCCCTTTGTTCTGCTGGGACCAGATGAATAGCCCTGATATTAAGGAGAGAGAGAACCTGCTGTTGGACCTCCACCCATTGATTTGGGGGTAGGTCTGGACAACCATTTGATGTTGGTGGAAGTGTAATCTGTATCCTTGGGAAACTATGTTCAAAACCCAATTGTCTTGGGTAATGAGTTCCCAGATTTTGCATGCAATGCAAGCTTTCCTCCTAAGGGAGCAGGTAGTAGAGCAGGGCTTGGAAGGGTTAAGGTTAAATCACTGTGCCATTTATCTGTAGGGGGTGGCTTATTACTCCCTGCTTTGGAAGTGGGAGCCCCCCACTGCTTAGGTCTGTGTGAAGCCTGAGACTGTTGCCTAGGTGGGCTGCTGTTCCTGGGTTTGGACTGAAAAGGCCTAGAAGGGACTGGAAAGGATCAGTTCTTAGAAGGCCAAAGCCTACTGAATCTGGGAGGCTGTACTTGTAGGAAATCTTTAACAGTTTGCATAGATTTAGCTTTATCCTCCATCCTTTTCAGGACTTCTTCTGCTTTGTTGCCAGTAGTTTAAGGGAGCAACCAGTAATTTAACTTTAACATGATCTGGCAAGTTTTGTTCCTTAAGCCAAGCATGCCTTCTAAGTACAGACCCAGTGACAGCAGCCCTGCAAGATGCTTCTAAAGCATCAAAACCGCATTGCAAATTATGTTTACCAACTTGTTCTGCAGAATGCATTAACTCCTGTAATTCTTTGTGTTCAGTACAGTCAGGAATCAACGTCATTTTCTGTTTAAGTAGCCCTATAACATGCTACTGATACTTTAACATATGAAACTGGCAATTTAAAGCCCTGATGGCCAAAGTAGCAAAAGTGTATGCCTTCTTTCCCCATCTGTCTAAGACTCTAGAGTCTTTATCAGAAGGGGTAGGATTTTTGGCAGTAGTAGCCTTAATGACTTTTGGTCCTTGGAAAATGGACTCTGGATCTACAGCAGGATTCTTAAAGAGGAACTTGTGAGAGTCAGGTATTCTGTAATACGTCAGGTTTTCTGGGACCTGGAGGCAAAGTGTCTGGGGAAAGGCTAGATTCCAAGAAAGGATCATTTACAATGTCCAGAACAGGAGGGATAACTAAAGGCCTGTGTTGAGGTAGGAGTAAGAATTCCCTAAGTCCCTTTTTGGAGTCAGAGTAATTGGCTTTCCCAGCAGAAATGCTCCCTAAGAGTGTGCAAGGTTTCACCGAAAGAAAAACTTCTGGAGGGGAAGCAGAGGGAATGGAATCCTCTGCATCAGAATCCTCATAAGTAGATAAGGGCAAATTGTGGTAATCAGAAGGAGCAGAAAAATCAGATTCATGATCAGAAGAATCAGAAAGAAACTCAGTTCTAGGTCTCTTAGACGGAGAAGGCTGGCTTCCCCTAACCAATGCAATGAGGTCTTCAGCCATTCTAAGCATTTGTTTTTTAGGCACATGGGCCTGGGCCTTCAGTTTGGTCATTGATTTTCTAGGCATGGTGCGAGTTTTAGGCCTGTTTGAAAATGATGGCATAGGTTTAATATGAATGTCTGTAGGCCTGAATACACCCTCAGAAGCCAGTGCCTGCACAGCGGCTCCAGACCCATCCAAGGTAAAGACATCCGCAGGTTCCAAAGTCGAAGAAGCAACTCATGACATACTGGACTCCGAATGGGTCTCAGTAGAGGCCTGCGAATTAGACATAGTGGGTATCAGGGGCTGCGAAAGTGCTTCACTGAGTACTAGCAGACTGGCAACAAGCTTAACGGAAGTGTTGTTGGCAGGTTTGGACCTTTGCAGTCTGTCTCTGTCTTTATCCTTATGTTTTTTCAGAAGATAGGTAGTCGGATGGCTTGACGAAGCCATTTCAGAGTACACAGAATGAGTACAAAAATAATTAGCTGTGAAAATAGCCCAACAACTGATAGTTTGGGCATTGAATAAGGCACAAAGCAAACAATGAGGGACGTCGTGGCCTGGGCCTAAGCAGGGGATGCAGTAAGAATGACAATCTCTTTGAGGTATTTGCTTTCCACAGGTAAGACAATTGTTAACTTTTACTGACAAGCTAAAGGATCCCCAATGGGGTACTTAGCTTTTTTGAAGACTTCGGGTCTGAAACTCGAAAATGAAAATTTCAGGAGTCGTCCGACCGGCACTTGCGAACTGTTTCTGCTTCAGCACTGCACGGCAAGAAAGACTGATGTAATGATGTCAGCTGCATGTTTTATACCCCTGAAGACCTGATGTCAAGGAAGAAGCGACTGCATCCGACACAGAAATCCAAAGACTCTGGTATTCAGGCCAGCTGAGGGCTACCTGCAGGCAGATAACCCAAATGTGATGACTGCAACAGTGAAACACGAAGAACATCTGAACCATGTTAACATGATTAAACCTTACCATGACAGGGAGGCCCCTGTACTAAATATTTGCAGTAGGATGCAGGAGGAATCTGAGGGGCATCTAAGGCTACAGCAAGCTAGCCAACAAAATGCTAGTTACTATGGTGGAGCCTAGGGTAACAAGCATATGATATGACAGTGCAGCACTGTAGTGGGGTCAACAATGCCAAGGCAAATGGGATCTCAAGTCAGGGTATGGGGTAATGTATTCCCAGATAGGCTCATTCCTCTCAAGCAATGTTTTTAAAGGGGGAATTGAAAAACAAGTTTGTGTCTTCAAAGGTGTTAAGACATATGTGACGTCCCCACTCTGGGCCACTAATCAAGGAGCCTGAATCCTCACCACTGACACTGGAGAGGGACATTCACTAGGAATGCAAATGGATACACTCAGTATTTCCAGATGCAGACCTCTTTGCATTAAGCACAATTTCCCTTAAATGCACATAGAGAACACAGTCAGCCCTGGGTCTGGATTTCTCTATTGGTCTCTTTCCAGGTCCCAAAAAGGTTCCCACTGGCACAGTTTCAGAGTTAGGTCCTCAGCTGAGTGCCCAAGCCAAGTCCTCCACCACTCTCTCTGTGAAACCAGTGCTTTGTGTCACTGCCCAAGTAACTGACATACACACTCTTTGAAGTTTAATTTTCACGCACACATACCTGGGAAAGGCTGGTAAAGATTACTCACTCTGCCAACTTTGCCCAGACTATAAAGTATGTTCACTGCCACCAGTCAGTTACTATAAGGCTCCTAAAAGGGTATCCAATTATATTGAGTGAAATTAATATTAATACAAATGGTAATGTTGACCAAACAGCCAGGCTTTCAGGAGTGGCCAGAGTTATCACCAAATAAATGTGAAAATACTCTCAAAATTTAAATATTCTCTAAAAAGAACCAGCCACAATGAAAATTTTAAATATATTTAATGATAAATAATAAAATAATATGAAAGTACTAAATATCTATTTACAGTAAACACCAGAGTTTCAGTCACAGGAAATATTGAAAATAGCACAGCTGGAAAGAGTTCACAGTTACAGAAAAAAAACAATGCTTAACTATTCTTACTATATTTTCCTGACTAATTAAATATTTACTGTTCCTACTTATTGAATAGAACAAGGCAAGATAGTATGGGTAAGCAGTCCTTGTCAGATCCAAGACAGAATACTGATTGCTGAGAATAATCTTCTACTAATATCTTAATATTATTTCTGGATTACAGAATGACATCACACACATTTGGTCATCTGATTCTGATTCCCTCACTATCCCTCATCACTAGAAGCTGCCAGAGTTTAGCACCTATGTGCTACAGTGCACACTAGACCTTTAACTAAGTTTTATTAAAGCATCTGGAAGCCATAAAATAATAAAACCATTCCACTCTTCCTACAGGAGCTACAACCTATTCATTAACACAGACATTGCATCTCTGGCTCCATTCAGAACTGTGGGATAACATCTTTGTTGCTCTCCTACTTTGGACACAATAGAATAGTCTTTGTGGGTTCTGTTCAAGCAGTATTATTTTAATCAAATACATCACAATAGAAGTTTACTGAATTTAACTTAAGTAACTTATATACAGACTGAATACTGCAATCATACATGCTCCCTCCCTGGCTGCACTCTCAAAATGGCACTAGGAATAGCATGTACCTGGCATTTATACATGCATGCTCAGTCTTTGACATGCTTCTTAAAGACATTGCACACAGCACATACACTCTGATCTACATCTTCCCTCTTTGAGAAAATGGAACATGCAATGTTATGAATCTATTTGTCATGCAGATATCACACATAGTTCTTTGTCATGCATTTATACAAGACTAGGTTCATATATTCACAGTTAAGTCCATGTTGTTGCGTATTTCACACTGGGCTTGGATATTTGTCCATATCTTGTGACATAAACTGGGAACTGGGCTTAGCAACTGGAGCTGTCTCTACAAAATGTTTGATATTGGAAGTATTTGGAGTATCTTCAGGAATGGAATCAGAGGTTGGAGCACACTCTGGGATGGGAACAACATTTGGTTCTCTCTGAGATCTAGAGTCTGTATGACAGGAACAATGCTGCGATGATGATTCTGGTACAGGAAAAAGATGTCTGCAATTTCTCCTGTACTCCACACCCTCAGATTCTACAAGGTAGGATCTCAGCTTGGCACATATACCTGTAACTTGACCAATGTAGTCAAAACCTTTTGCCATTTGTATTCTCACTGTCTCTCCTTCACTGAATGGACGAAGAAATCTGCTTGACGTATCATAACTGGACTTCTGAACAGAATGCATCTTGAATAATTGAGCCTTGATGGTTTTATTGTTCTTAGCCTTAGGCCTCAATAAACTGGAAATAATAGGTAGTGTAGTTCTGGTTTGCCTGGAAAGACATCTTTGAGCAGGTGAGCCAAGAATATTGTCACAGGGTATGTTTCTGAGATTAAGCAAATTTAAAAAGACATTGGTATTGTCACTCTTTGACCTTTCAAGAAATTGCTTTGCACTCTGCATTGCACATTCAGTTATACCATTTGACTGTGGATATTCAGGAACCTGACTTAGCTGAAGTGGTTTTCTTTGCAAATGTGGTCTACTACTACTGCATACTGAATAAGTAGAAAATACTTTCGCAATGTCTTTCAGTAATGAAGGCCAAAATCCTAATTTTCTCCCTCGCCTCTTAGTGGATGTGGAATCTAAGTGACCATGATGCAAAATCTGGATATATTCAGGTTGTAAGGAAGCACAAACAACAATTTTAGGACCTTTGAAAATAATGCCATCTTCCATCAATATTTCACCTCTGTAAGGAAAATAGGTTTGTACTTCAGGTGGTACACTAGATTGTTTTGACAGCCATCCAACACTGATGTAATGATTGAGCTTTTGCAAAATTGGATCAGTCTTTGTGTGACTCTTAGCTCATCAAGCCTAGTGGTAGAAAACTTATGCACTGCCATCATGTCAAAGTCAAAATTCTCTGCATCAAGCTGTTCTGTTGTATTTCTGGGTAATCTGGATAAGGTATTAGCCAGATAAAGCAGTTTGCCTTTTGTATAGACCATTTTAAAGTTGTACTTTTGCAATTTGAGCATCATTCTTTGTAATCTCACTGGAGCTGAATGCATAGGCTTCTTTAGAATAGTAACTAGAGGTTGGTGGTCAGTTTCAATATGAATAGATCGACTATAAATATAATTATGAAACTTGGAACATGCAAATACTATTGCCAAAAGTTCTTTCTCAGTTTGATCATACTACATCACAGTTTGGGTAAGTGTTCTAGAAGCATAGGCTACTGGTCTGCCCTCTTGAAGTATAACTGTGCCAAGACCAAATTTTGAAGCATCACAGGAAAGAGAGACTGGTTTGTTCACATCATAGTATCTTAATGTAGGTGGGGTGGCAATTTTCTGCTTAAGGTCTTCAAATGCCTCCTGGTGCTGTTCTAACCATGACCATACAACATTATTGCGTGTCAGCTCTCTTAAAGGTGCTGTCAACTCTCAGAAGTCTGCTATAAACATGCCTAAATGGTTAACCATGCCTTGGAAATGCTGTAGAGCTTGAACATTGTTTGGTGCTGACATCTCAAGAATAGCTGCTTGCTTGGTTGAGTCTGGTCTTAAGCCGGCACTGGTAAATAAATGACCTACATATGTAATTTCTGGAACTCTTTAGTTGCACTTCAGAGGATTGAGCTTCAAGCTGGCTTCATGTGCTCTGTCTAGAACTTTCTTTAGGTTTCTGTCCTACTCTGCTTCACCACTGCCTCCAACCAATAAATCATCTACTATTATTGCACAAGGATAACCTGAAAACATTTGCTCCATTCCATGCTGAAAGACTTCACTTGCTGAATTTATTCCAAATGGTATCCTTAGAAATCTGTATCTGCCAAACAGAGTACCAAAAGTAGTTAGTAATGAGGATTTGTGATCAAGCATCACTTGCCAAAATTACCTTTTTACATCCAACACAGAGAAAAACAGAGTCATTCGGTATTAGGTCTGTGACTTCTTCGAATGTGCACATTGGATGATATGTTTTTTCAATACTTTGTTCAGGCATCTTGAGTCAATACATATCCTGATTTCATCTGAGCCTTTTTTGTGAACTGCTACCATAGATGATACCCATTCAGTTGGTTCTGTAACTGGACAAATTGCACCTTGTTGCACCATTTTATCCAGGCGAGCCTTAATTTTATCCTGCATAGCTATTGGAACTTTTCTTGCTGACCTGACCTCTGGGTCTAACTTCATGGAATACACAACTGGAAGTTTGCCCAACTTGTCATCGAAAACATCAGCATATTCTGAGAAAATGGGTTTCAGAAAAATTAGAAATAGGAGATGCACTTATGTGATAAACTTCTTTGGTAAAAGAAAACAGATTCATTCTCAAACTATTGTTGAGATCCAATAAAGACTGCACTGGTCTTCGGACTAGATAGAATGACATGTTGCAACAGTTCTTGGCCAAATAACATGAAATCATCACTGAGCCTTCTGTTTGAATTTCTTCACCTCCATAAGCAACAAGTTTCACAATACTGGCCAGATTGAGTTGTTCGTTCTTTCTCACTTTAGCAAATGTTTCTGCTGATATAACATTATACTTTGAACCAGTGTCTACTTTAAGCTCTGTGGATTTACCACTGATCCGGACAGTACAAAACGCTTTGCTCTGTGCCAATAAATTCACTGCATCATCTCTTTCACCAACTACTGATACACCATCCACATAGAAATTTGACTACTGCAGCTCTATGTGACCAATTTGCTTTTTTGTGTGACCTTTCTTTACAACTGTGTGAGGTTTACTTGATTTTCAAACTTATTGTAAATGGTTCCATTTTTTACACTTGAGACATTGCTGACTGAATGCTAAGCATTTCTCTCTTTTAGACTCATGATTTGCACCACAACTGCAACAGTTAACAATAAAGCTAGACTTGGGTTTTCCTGATTCATGCTTGTACTGCACTGAGGGACATGCTCCTTTAACTGAACTAGTCTTAGAACTTGCTGGAAAACTACATGGTTTACTTGGTGAGTCAGTATGGGTTGTGGCTGCCATGTGCTTAGGCCTACTTCTATTTACCACATATGGCATGCTATCTACATTTGCTCTGGAGCCTGCTGAAATCATACTCTTGTCACTTGAAAGTATACTTGTCTGTTTCTTTGTCACTTCATGGATTTGACAAATCTCTATGGCTTTACTCAACATTAAATCACTGTCATGTAGCAAGGTCTTTCTCACAGCAGCATTATTAATACCACACATGAGTCTGTCCTTTATTAACTCATCTTTTTAAATCACCAAACCAAGACATTTTAACTTTGTTTCTCAGGTCAGTTATATCAGCTGCAAAAGTTTCCCCTGGTTTCTGAACTCTCTAATGTAATATTTGTCTGGGGGGTTACACATTTCTATGAACTTGCACTTCAAACACTCAGGGTCTTCACTTGACTCAGCTTGTACAACAATATGATGGCTTTCGCCTTCTCCTTCATATACTGCTGGTGCATACATAAATAAATGCTCTCCTTCTATGGTCTCTGATCCAGCTAGGTTTAGCAAAATGAATGCCCTGGGGGATGCATCTTTATCTGAATAAGCTACTTGTATAAAAATATCAAACTCCTGCTCAAATATTCTGCAATTCTCTGCAATATTCTGATCAAATACAAGAGGTAAGGGCTTTTGAAATCCATCTGCCATATTAACACATACCAGTGAAGGGTTTTGCAAATAAGCATGAACACATACACATACACATATGCCAGAAGTTTATACCAGTATTTGTAACTTTGCCCAATAGCACAAGCCTCTGTATAACTACATTTTCTGAAATAAGTTTCTCTCAGGCACTGTAATACTCTTGAAATGAATGTATTGCAAGAAATCACCTCTTAGTGTAAGAAACATTTCAAATAACTGAACAATGTGAATGAACTGGGCAAGAGAAGCTCAAAGTCAATAACATATCAAAGTAATTGCACTTTGCGAATAAACTGTACACAGCACATTGAAATTTCCCCAAAATGGAGCAACCTTTCTAGGCAAGTCTTTACAGTGCAAGAAACAATCTATAATAGCGGTACTTTGCGAATAGACACACCCAGCACAAGAAACTTCTCAAAATGGCTATATTTTGACTGCACTTCACAAAATAGTTGCACTTTGCACACAAATAAACTATTTGGAATACATACACAGTAATAAGCATACACTGTAAGCACTTTTACACACTTTGAGGTACTTCGAATAACATTAGTTATGCCCTTGATACACTACGAAGTCGTAGTTATGCCAAAACACAGCACTTTGCCAAAACATGCAGTCTTCTTGCTTTATGTATGCTTAATGTACCCTTTTTTGCCCTTATTATATTCATTTTTTAATCTCTTTTCATGCCCATGTACTTTTCTTGTGCTTGTTTTCCTCTAAACATGCCCGTTCTGCCTTAGACATACTCGTTTTGCCTTAAACATGCTCATTTTGCTTTTCTCTTAATCATTTCATCAAATACCTTTACTTTAAACCCTTAGTTAATAAACCTTTTGTGCCTCCCTCTTGTTTAATAATGCAGTTTGTGCCCTTGTAATGCCCCATTTTGTCCTTTTTATAAAATAAGTAGTTTGTGCAAAGTCTCATTACCTCTGATTCTTTTCTGGCCATATTTCGTGCTTGTTTCTCGTAGTTTACCTTCACTGTTATCTCTGAACCTCATGACTCCAAATATTATTCTCTGCAATCCGGGTTGTGATACCATGTCACTCACCTACTTTGGACACAATAGAAGAGTCTTTGTGGGTTCTGTTCAGGCAGTTTTATTTTATACAAACACATCACAACAGAAGTTTACTGACTTTAACTTAAGCAACTTATATACAAACTAACTACTGCAATCATACATGCTCACTCCCTGGCTGCACTCTCAAAATGGCACTGGGTAGAGCATGTACCTGGCATTCATATGTGCATGCTCAGTCTTTGACATGCTTCTTAAAGACACAGCACACAGCAAATACACTCTGATCTACAATCTTTATGGCTTAATCCATAAAGTAATTTAATTTCAGATAGATTTAAAAGTTTGAGATTAACCTCTTCTCTACCAGTCCTCTTTTAAAAACATATACATTTAATTCAGTTACAATAATACATGTACATTTCTTTTCCTTCCAGCAGGGCACACTGTTGTATCATTTTAGCACAAGCAAACCTCACAAATACATTTTCAGCACAAGCATCTGTACAAATCAGTTTGATATACAAATGACATACAATTATTTATAAAATTCCATCTAGCTGTGCAGGGATATGTTACACATCCACTGCCCCACTTCTCCTGGCATGGCTGGCAGTATCTCTTATCATCACAATGGCAATCAGTGGTTTATGCTGTAGGCTGACTGTTTCACTGGGGATTACTTTGCAATCGGTGATTCTACCCCAGTTCCTTTTCCTTACTAGGAAAAAGTCTACCTGAGTTGCATGTTGGCTGCTCTTATATGTGATATTCTGACAGTCTCTTTTGATGAACCAGGGAAGTAAATAGTGTGGGAAGAAATAGCCAGGGAATTGTTATGGCTAGGCTTGTATAGGCCATAGGGCCAATAGCCTAGTACCAACCTATGAACCTATGAACCTATGTGTTTCTCACTGGGAAGCCATTTAACAGACAAAATGACCTCTCATTTATTCACATTGCCCCACCCAACTGGACCCTCATATCCTGTTCTTTCTGCCTCAATATGGTCATTCAGGTCACCCATTATCAACACAAACTCAAGTTGTCCTGCTTTATCTAGTAGGTCCTGCAACTGCTGCTCTAAATGCACTCTTTTCCTCTCTTGTCACAGCCCTGCTGTGGGGCATAGGCTGAGATTATGAATACTTCCATATCATTAGGCTGGAGTCACCAATTCTGATGATGTCTATCCTCTTCCTGTAGCAGACTATGGATCCCAAGCAAACTGCCTTTGCTGCACTGCCCTTCCATCTTGTCTTCTGTATACATAGAAAGTCCAACTTCCTCCTAACTATCATTCATCCACTTCCAAGCTCTGCCCTGTAACCTATGTTGAGTGCAGCAATTCTTAGTTCATGTTTGGCAGGTTGATTAGTTTTGCAAACAACTTAGCAGAGCTATCCCGGGTAACCCAAGCTGGACAACTGGATACTGTCCAGCCAGTAACTTATTGACCCAGGACTGGGCTTTATGGCGGGCACATGCTGGCCAATAGGAGCACATACAACCCTCCCACATATAACCAGCCTTAGGCATAGGCCAACTAGGTGGCCGCCTAGGGCGCCGCTGTAGCAGGGGCACTTTTCCAGTGTTTATTTAATGTAGGTAGACCAGGATGGGGACACCTGGGTGGTGTGGGGGGTGCCTTGGAGCCTTTTTGCCTAAGGCACCAGATGACCTAAGGCCACTGCTGCACACATTAGCATGGTGTAGGACAGAGTGGGCTAAGGACTTAGCCCATTTATCACCAACAGTAGCCAACATTAGTCAATATGTCCCTAGAGCTATATTTTTGCATTGTCGCCTGGCCAGACCTGCTACAGCATGCAGTTTATGATCTGTGTTCTCATATTTTTACATCATTGAGTGGCCATGTTCTCCTATCTTGAGAATACTGCACACCACAGTAGATGTCCAAGGTGGTTGGTATATGCAACTGTTCCCCACAGTGGGTCACCATCTGGAGTTTTGTATTATTGCCCACAACTCCACTTTTGGGTAATTTTGAGCTGGATAATACTCAGCATGGAAGGGGTGAAAAATCCCCACAAAGACACAGGGAAAAAAAGCAAACTCCAAACAGGCTTTGGCCAGAGGTCAGGATCGAAGCTTGTATCTTGTGCATTGGAGTCGAAGACATTAACAACTCTGCCAACTGGTCCCCCATCCGATGCATGTCCAATCATAATACGGCTTTGTCTACCACATTGCACTATTTGCTTCTGAATCCCAGTCAGTATGTGAAGGTATGGAG
The DNA here is from genome assembly GCF_019279795.1 of Protopterus annectens. Classification (NCBI taxonomy): domain Eukaryota; kingdom Metazoa; phylum Chordata; order Ceratodontiformes; family Protopteridae; genus Protopterus; species Protopterus annectens. The sequence continues at coordinate 691,253,206 of NC_056726.1, read as the reverse complement.
TACCTGGGAAACAAGTTATGGAATTATTTACCTTATTATTGGAAATATTGCAGGAAATAATGGTAGAAAATCAGGTGGGAGATTATTAGTATAAAATATTTCTAAGACATATTTCAGTCTGAATCGTTAGCAAGTACTGAATTTATTAAAATGTTGTAGTGTTGGTAAGATATATATTCATTTATTAAGAGGAGCATATGAGAGTTCATAGACATCACATTTAGGTAATGAATGATTCCATGGGAAAATGAAAATGGATGTCAATTAAATATAATTCTTTTGTTCAGAGGTAAATGCATTTCTGTGAATGGCAATTAACACAAGCTAGATGGAGGATTAGTAAGGGTATTGTGATTCTAGGAATTTTAGTTTATTCATGTAAATTATATAAACTGCAAAAATAAATTATGAATGGTGGCATTGTAAAAGGATATGGAAAGGCAGTTAGTACCTGTGGATTTGAAAACGTTTAAGGAAAAATCTAAAAAGGGTCAGAGATATTGTGAGTGTATGAATAATGCATTTTGCTTTTAAGAATACTAAAATATCAGCTGTAGGTTTTAGGAAGAAGGAGCAGAGAAGCAGTAAGATCATTTTTCATAAGATAATAGATTATTTTAATTTATGAAAAAAAGCTTTTAGATTATCATTCAATAAAATCTTTTTTGATATGCAGGACATTGACTAGGTTATTAGCAAATTTGACAAGTATTTACACTCTGAATATTAAAACTAAAAAGGAAATTTTAGACATAATTTTTAATTGTTTTTTTAGTTGTCTAAGGGGTTTGAACCATATCTTTGTAAGAAGGACAGTATTGTACAACACTAAGCATAAAATGAGAACAGGTATACTGCATCTTTTTTCTTTTTTTAAGATTTTATTACATATTTATGCTTTTATTTGTGAAATTTGAGGAAATAGATTATTTGTCAATGTACTTTTATGTGGAATTAGAATTAGAAGGTTTAGAGAAAAATGCAAAAAGATGGTATGCAAAAATTATATGGGTTTTTATTGTAAAGATAGATATGAAAGAATAGTAATCATATCGATCCATAACAGCTATTATAGTGAATGCCAGTAGATAATAAAATAAACTCAGAAACATATTTCAGTGAATGAATCTCAGAGGCAAGTTTTTTTTTCTTTCTTGCAGACCAGCCGCCACCTCAAATTTATATATCAGGGGTTGCTAATAATGGAGAAAGGAGACAACTCCACTTTTGGCAAAACTTGTTTTGATAGCTTTTATTCAGCCTACCATCACTTGCTGAGAAGGTTATCAATCAACCTACCCTGAATGATGTAAGGCATCAGAGAATAATAAGATAGTGAGAAATGCATAAAGGAAGTGGTCTGACTTTTTATGGAGAATGCCCTTGAATAACTTACCTGTGAAAGGCAATATGAAATAATAGGTCCGGATTCCAAAAGAAAGTTGCAGACAGCCCAGCATTCTGAAGGAAGATATCAGTGCATCAGCAGTGGATGTGATTCAATAACATACACTAAAGGAAAAAACAAGTAATTATCTACTCAGTGTAGGATAGTTATAGACTTTGTGCATGCCTGCTGGATTCCAAAACTCAATAGATGCATCCACTGTGACAAAGTACTTTGGTGAGAACTTTCTGAAAGAACTGGGATGGGGCCATATGTGAATTATCTTAATGTTACTACATTCCACAGATTAATAAGGAATCCTGCAGAATCTGCAAACCTTACTTACAAAAAATGCAACTGGCATTAAATGTAGTACAGTAGGCTAGGGTACTGCAAGCCATCCTAGAGGACAATCTGCAAATGTACCTTAAAAGGCAGCCAGCTAGGCACTGACCCAGGCTACAGTTAAGCCAGCTCTCTGAACAGAAGATGATAGCTAGATCCAGATTAGACAGAGAGCTGATGCAGACTATGTGTAGGACATGTTCACTCCAAAGGTATGCTTGTAGTCAGTGGGGTAACCCAGTACCAATAGAAACAAGTGTCTTTGAGTTTAGGTGAACTAGCTTCTGTGACATTGTAGTGGCATACTGAAGATGCTGTAGGAGTGTCCCAGACAGCTGACAGTCACATCCTCTTGCATTTCTTGGCAGCAATGTACACCAAGGTGGATAATTATATCCAGTTCCCAACAATCTTCATGAAACGAACAACTACCATGCAACAATTCTGTGCTACAGCCAACTTCCCCAGTGTTCTAAGTGCAATAGACTGCACCAACATTCCAATTAAAATCCCAGCTGTACCTGATGTTAGATGGCACATCAAAGGAAATGGTTAGCCATTGCTCAATTATCAGGTGGTGTGCTCAACAGATGGCCTCATTAGCACTATCATGGAAACACACCCTGGTAGTGTGCATGATGCTGCAATACAGAGGGAAAATGGTTTGAGGGCCATTTTCCAATATGGTGAAATACCTGAGGGACTACTGCTCAGTAGGTATGGGACCACAACTATAATGTAAGCAGAATCTAGACCTGTAAACATTAGGCATTAGGATAACATATGCATTATCTCCTTACCACAAACAGTTGACTATGGATATCTACTGGAGCCTTGGCTAATGACACCATACAGGACCCCATCAACCCCTGCTGAGGATGCATATAACAGAATGCATACAACAGAGCTCACATTGATACATGAAACAACATCAAGCATGTGTTTGATGTGCTGAAAGCAAAATCTGATGGTGCACTACAATATACACCAGAAAAGGCATTACAGTTAATTACTGTGTGTGTGTGTGTGTGTGTGTGTGTGTGTGTGTGTGTGTGTGTGTGTGTGTGTGCGCCAAGCCACACAACATAACAACAGCAAAATATGGTGGTCTGTCAGCTGCAGGTGTGAGTGACCTACCCTCAGAACTCCAGATGTCTTACAGAAACATATCAGAGCTATTGCAAGATAGTCATGAGTATATGGAGTGAGAAGAAATAGGTGTGGGCAACAGGATGTGGCCATATGTCCTATGACAGGCAACAAGGTAACATCTGGGGCACAGCTTTGAGTCATGACAAACCACACATACAAATGTAGACAGACTAAACAGTAATGTTCACATGTTGCCTAACAGTAGCACAGAGCACAACTAATGGAAAGAAACCTTTAGTTGTCCTCATTGAACATCATACATAACATAATCATAAGGTACATCAGTAGGAACATATACACAACACTCAAAGAAAACATCAACACAGGAAGACTCGCTGCTAGGTACATCACTAAAGAGGACCACACAGGCAAATGTGCAGGATCCAGAGGGTGTGCACAACAGAAAGTGGCATTAGACAGGTAGGATATCATCATACAGATAAACAGCATTGAGCTTTACCAGTAAAACAGCCACTATCACAAGAAATCTAGGCCAATGATGTGCATGGGAATGTTTCAGCAAAAATATACCCCAAAACAGGTATTGTACACTAATACTGATGCATCACACATAGCAGTGTGTGATGTACAAAAGTGTATTACTACACAGTAAAATTCTTACAGCAGCATGAGTAATTACAAATATCTCAAGAATTAGCCAAAGTAAAATAACTACAAACAAGCATCACGTTCCATGCTTGATATGGAATGTCACACTTAAGGCAATGCTATGCTGTACAAGTTATTGCTGTGACATGACTCAGTAAAAACACGGAGCATCAATGACAGTGACCGCAACATACTGGAACATGCATCAATGACGGGGAATGCAGCAACATAGATGTATATATGTGTGTGCAGAATCAGTGAGACATGGGAAGGCACACATGGGACATAAATGTCGGCATGTGGATTGAAAATGGAAATAAGATATACAGAAGTGCTTTGAGTGTTGAAGGTGAGGCATGTACAGTACAATACTAAAATGCCATAAGTAACACAGGTACGCATGCAGAAGCATACCTGTGCATGCAGGAATGGCAGACAACAAGGAAATGTGTATTGTAGTAATCAGTGTTGGTTGGCAAAGATGGCATTCTGTTAACCAAGTAAATATGTGCTCTATGTCCACTAGCACATGATGGAGACATGAAAGCATGATGTCACATATAGCATTACTGTCATCAATATCTGTACTAACATATATCAATGACAAAGTACTACATATCACAAATTGTACCTAGTCACCTAGGCCAGATAAATGATCAGAAATATCCTGTGGCATCAGATATTTGAAGAACCACTTACAGATTAATTTGTCAGTGGTCAGCACAGCAGCCATACTTGTCACAGGGTCAGAATGACACAGCAAGACACCCACTGGATCAACTGTCAGTATTATTCTAGCACAACTGATGGCACACAGTGAGGTCCTCTGACCCTGCCACATCTGGGAACACTTGGCCCATGGTGCCGTACCAAGGAGCTGGATGTGGTTACACTAGAATGTTGGGACACAGTATGGATAGGAGCATGACTGTGATGTGACAGTCTGGACATGACTGCTGGGCTTACACTTAAGTACTCAACAGCAGAGCTACAGCATGTTGCAGCACAGACATGAATGTCCAAGATCCATGTGTGGGTCTAATGAAAAGGGGTCTGCCTCTCCCCACTGGAGGTAATCTGCTTAGTACAGTTAGGGAACGTAACACCCATTTAATACAATGGCACTGCTCTAGTACTACTGTTACAAGGCTTTCAGCAGACTGTGCAACAGATAACACAATGTCATGCTGTGCTAGCAATTCTGTCACAAACTCACCATGTCTACTCTCCTGACCTTCAGGCCCATATCTTGCGATGATGTATCTCTAGGTTAAAATGGCACAGAAACATCAATGTGTAAGCATACTGCACAGTAATAACAGGAGAGAACATCTAAGTTCATGAAATTTGGCGCATTAACCAGTGCTTACTGCAAGATGATCATATCAACTACCCAATAGGCTTCATTAAACATGAATATCTGAAACACATGCCTTATGCCCTACAATAGTCTGATACCATTTTATTTATATATATATATATATATATATATATATATATATGTGTGTGTGTGTGTGTGTGTGTGTGTTATATGGGTATCTGCAGTGACAACAGTAATGCAAATGTAGGAATTTAAGTTCCATTAATTAAAGTTACCATTAGTTTATTGATGCATTCCGATGTGATCTTCAGCTATACTGAGCCTGTGTATGCATTCTGAAGGATCTTTGATTATGACTGCACATTCATATGGACTTCATGCATATAGTTGTTACTGACATCCCATAAGTTCTGCTTTTGAAAAGGAGTAATGACTTGTTAGGTCACTTAGCTCAAAAATCTAAACAATATGACAAAGTGACTGTTGATCTTCTACATGCAGGCTCAAATCACATTGTAGGGTACTTCTGAAAATATCTGCAGTTATTTGGTAATGTTGCACATCACATATGGAAGACTTATGTTTGTTTAGCAACTAGTACAAATTTCTACATATCTAGCATGGTTGTGGTTCACTAATGCCTAAAGTGCTTAGTGCACAGAAAACTACACATTTATCCATTATCCACAGAGCTTCTAGAAGCATCATACAGTCTACTTCTGTATGTGTGAATGCAGAGTAATACACACATTAGTAAGCTCTACATTATAGAAAATACAACATCAGTGTAGCACCCATGTTTGCTCTATTCACTTTCTTAAATATAAGACCAATGCAGGCCAGCCTGGCTGAAATACATTACAGTTTGTAAAATACAGTGCAAGTACAAAAATTGTTGATCTGCAATTCTCATTCTGTCTTATGGTTGTAGGATTGTCACTATATGTGGAGACATATGGTATTGAATCACATGATTGTGCATGAATGCCATTAATAGCTTACATTTTTTTACTTACATTCTGATGTTTATTTTAGCAAACTATGACAATTACACACAGTATGCTGACACATGCTAATGTTATAAGGTAGATAAATGTGTATTCCATCATTATTCAGTAGAGTTTTATAATGGTAAAGGACTTGAGATATCTGTTACCTCAAATGGTTAAGCAATGGGCCAATGTGAATGCTTCATGAATATGTGTGGTTTTGAATCTAAAAGATAATTTTGGATGATATTTTACCACTTCCGCATCCACCATTTAACAACAGATGTGGGAAATACATTCTTGGTAGGTAAGTTATGCAGTACAGATTTTTACAAATCTAGAATGTCCATAGTGCACTGATACCTGTAGCTCCTAGGCTGCTGATGACTACTGATACCTCCATTATCCTCAAAGTTGCTAGACACATCATACTTCTATCAATAAAGCTGTATATGTAAATACTGGATAATAGATACATATGTTACCGATACATTTCAATTTACTCTATATTATGTTATAATCCATTTGTTTTTTTCACATTGACTGCTCTCCTAGCCAAATTACACATTTTTGTATTAAATACCACAGATGAACAGTAATTCCTTTAATGTGTACATATGTGTTTCAATTGTAAGTTTTATTGCAAACTATGACACTTGGAACTCTATGAAGTGTTATAGGTGTGTTTCTTGTTGTGAGCAATGTGCTGACATGCACTAATGAGTGCATATGTCTGTGTTCAAATTCACAGCACATGGCAGCACTTCTACTATTCTTTTACTTGTTATGCAATATGCAAACACAGCTTCACATTTTATTGTGTTTAATTCTTCACTGCATATTCATTTAGTTGAGTTCTTTAACTTTCATCAGTCCATATAATTGTAACAGAACTGGATTAGCTAAGTAGGTAGAATTCAGATTTGTAAAACAATACAAGTAAGAGTTGTAGGCTTGAATTTCAGTTCAGCCAGTTCAGTAATCTTCAAGTGTGCACAGCAATGATAGAATGTGCAAAATGTGATATTGTATGCCATGTCATAGATAGTATAAAAACATTAAGAATTACCGGTCTTATATGCAAATCATTAGCAATGAGGGATGCTGGAAGTCTAGTGCATATATACAAAATGTAAATTCAACCACTTCTTGAATATAGTAAATCTTTTTCTAGCTTTACAGAAACACAATTGAATAAAATAGAATCTGTACAAAGAAAGTTTATGAAAATGATACCATCTGTTAAAAAACTAACATTCACTGAAAAATGTACAAGACTGCCTGGAGATTTAATAAACTCCATATAGACATAGTGTAAAGCCTACATGGAAGGTACCATGTCTGTGTATACAGTACCCCCTCGGTAGTGTGCCATGCATATTAATGAAGGCACATTACTGAGGGAGAGCCATGTAACATGCTTATTGAATCAGTGTACGGAGTGTGTTACTGTGTTTGGAGATGAGTAACACACCCCCTGTACTGTCAAAGTGCCGGATATCAATGTAGGCATATGTAATAAAGTTTGAATATTTTTTTTTTTATGTTTGCATGGCACAGCACGCAGCAATGAACATGTGTCAGACATGTAAAAACAGAAACTGGATACATTTAATTATAAATGCCAAGTTCATGTTTAAACATAACTCAGCAGGTTTGCACGGAGTGGCATGGTGCTCAACAGTGCCTAAACATAGCTGAGAGATATATGCAAAAGTATAGCAGAATTCTATACAGTCACGTAGACAAATGGTTGGAGTGACAGCCATATGTGTAGTAAGTGCAGGGTTTGAATATAGGGAGGGGTTATTAAGCTTTAATGTGCAAATAAAAATTATAGTAAAAAGAAGACGAACAAGTAAACTTTCCAAACACATAAAAGCCAAGCAGTAGGATATGCCCCTTAACAATGAACAATGCACTAAAGACTCAGTCCAACAAATCCAAATACTGGAATTTGTTCAATAAAAAGATGAGCACTTTTGTCCTGAACACTTCAGAACTTCATCAGACAAACAATTAATTTCTAATGCATTTTATACTAAGGTTTAAAAAACGTCATAGCTAATTAATCAGTTAATTTAAAGCGACACATCCCCTTAAAGAGAAAAACATATTAAATACAGTAATTCTACCTAAGAATACATTAAACAGTATGTAAAAATAGAACATGAATGCAGTAATAATTCATATTTAAATATGCTTTATGTAACAAAGAAAATGTATATAAATATATGTATATTTAAAAGTTTAGTTAAAAATTTAATTAATTATTTGTTATCTTTCGAAAGCTTTTAATTTTAAAAGGAAACTTATAGAAATATGTTCATTCAAGCCTGGCCAACTGGATGCATCAAGTCGCAGCTGCCAATATAGTTCCCTAGTCTCTGATAATAGGGACGAAGCACCACCCCGGAGTTCAGTTCATATGTTGTCAATAATAATAAAATTAAAGGAATGTCCAACATTTTCCATTATATGTTTACTAAGTGTGTCAGTGTCCTTTTTTAATTTTATATCATGTAAATGTTCATAGATTCAATTTTTTAACTTACGATTGGTTTTACCTATATAGAAACAAATGCAACAGTTGCATAAAACACAATAGATAATCCTTTCAGAGGCACAATTATACTTCTGATGGATCCTTATCTCAATGTTACTAATCTGAAAAATATTCTCTTCCTTAATGTGTTTACAATAATTACACATTGCACATTTCCTCATGTAGCCATCATTACTCTTTGACATCGGTTTCATTTCAAAGATGTTTTTAAGATTTCTACCCTTCTTAAAGATCATGGTAGGTTAAACACCTATATATGGTCTAATACCCTTCTCATGGTTCAATATGGACCAGTTCTTCTCAAGAATTTGTCTTAATACATAACTGTCATTATTATAAATAGCGATGAAAGAGGTCTTATAATCCCTTTTCTCTTCCTGGTTGTTGTTGTTAGATAAATTAGATATACTACTAAAATAACTATGTTAGTGCCCGAGTTAGTTAATAAAGGGCAAAAAAAGCCTCTTTCTCTCTTTTGTTCACTACTTCCAACATAATATCCATAATAAACGTGCATGGATAACTTCTTCTTAAGAATATACACTTCAAGTTATCACATTCACTTAAAAAATCTTCCATGTTAGAAACCATACGGACAGCCCGAACAAATTGTCCTTTGACAATGGCTTTACTTTGTTTTTGAGGATGTATACTAGAGTAATGAAGTATGGAGTTGGAATATATTTCCTTTCTATAAACTTTCGACACAAACTTGTTGTCTCCATAATTGTTAATTAAAAGGACATATAGAAAAGGAATCTGTTCCATACCATAATTATATGTAAACTTTAAAAATGGTGTAGTTGAATCCATATACTCAATTAAGTCCTTAATATATTCTAAGGGTCCATCCCATAAAATAAAAATGTCATCTAGGAAGTGGGTATAACATTTTACATAGTCAAAGAAAGAAGACATAAAAAGAAATTTCTTTTTCCATGGCGTAACTACAATATTGGCATAAAGGCCCCCACATGAGGAACCCATTGCCACTCCCTCCTGTTGTAAATACATTTCATGATTGAAATAAATGAAATTCTTTCTCAAGACAAGTTCAAGTAATTGAGTGTATACCTGAACATTATTCTGTTCAACGCCTTTTTCATACAAAAATTCCGAAAATCAGTTCAAACCTGTACTGTGGGGAATGATAGAATACAAATCTTTAATGTCAATAGTCAAGAGAACATATGTAGTTTTAAAGGGGATGTTGTTAGTAAGTTGCAAGAAACTCCATGAGTCTTTGCATATATGGGGTTCCTTATACACCAGATCTTTAAGCTTAATATCAAGAAATTTAGAAATAGGGTGAGTAATGGAACCTTTAGCATCTACAATGGGTCTCATAGGTGGTTGTTCAATATTTTTATGCAGTTTGGGTAACCCAAACATGACTGACATCCTGGGATGTGACACTGTTAAATGGTTTAAAACATCAATGGTGATAGAAAGTACAGTTGTGTACCTACCATAAATGTAGATGTTCGAGTGTATTCACTGTTGTAGTCATTACACTTGGGTTATCCTGCTGGCAGGCTACCCACAGTCGGCCTGAATTCCAAAGTCTTGGTCCAGCGTCAGTTGCTGTGGCCTCTTCCCTGATGTCAGTGCGCCATGGGGTATAAAAGATGCAGCTGACGCTATTTTCTTCAGTTTTTCTTGCCCCAGATGTCAGGTGCCCCCAAAAGGGTAGGCTAAAAAACATTGCTAATAAAAGCATGCACCAAAATAACAATACCTTCATCTACAAGCAAATACACCACATAGGTTGTATAGGATAGAGAAGTACAGATAAGTCCCAGCAAAGAAAGAGGGATGGTGGGTGGGTAACTTGGACTGCAACAGTGAATACACTTGAACATCTACATTTATGGTAGGTACACAACTGTACTATGTTCATCGTGTTTCACTGTTGCAGTCATTACACTTGGTTTGAATCCCAAAGCTGAGGTTGGGTGGCTGGGTCTAAATAGAATTAGGAGTAGCTATAAGGACCTGCAAGACTGCAGTGGCAAAGCCTGCTCTGGATTTAGAGTAAAGAGGCAAGTGGTAGTGCTTAGTAAAAGTGTGCACTGAAGTCCAAGTTGCAGCCTCCAAAATATCCTTGGTTGGTACTCCTCTGAGGAAGGCTGCTGAGGTGGCTGCTGCCCTGGTGGAATGTGGTCTAATGCCCTTAGGCACTGATTTACCATGTTGTGAATAGCAGAAACGAATGCAGTGTCCTATCCATTTTGAAATAGTATGCTTTGAGATAACTTTTCCTTGTGATCTTGCAGCATATGACATCAAAAGTTGCTCAGTCTTTCTGAAAGCTTTAGTTTTATCCAAGTAGAAGTGTAGCTGTCTGTGTATGTCCAAAGAATGCAGAAGTCTCTCCCCTTTATTCTGCAGTTTTGGGTAAAAAGTAGGCAAATTAATGGTTTGGTTAAGAGCCACACTGGACACTACTTTAGGCATAAATGTCGGGTTTGCCCTTAGAGAAACCCTGTCCAGATGGAAGATAATGAAAGGTTCCACAGCCATTAATGCCTGTAACTCTGAGACTCTTCTTGCTGAAGTTATTGCTAGGAGCAGAGCTGTTTTCCTTGATAAGAATTTTATGTCAGCTGTATTGGCTAGCTCAAAAGGAGGTAGTGTGAGTTTTTCCAAGACAAAATTGAGGTCCCATGCAGGTATTGGTGCTCTTCTTTGAGGTCTTATGTTTCTGGCCCCCCTGAGGAACTGCCTAAGCAATGGATATGAAAAAAATAGGTGGGTCTGCATTGTAATGAGCTGAAATGGCAGAGGCATGGATCTTAATTGATGAGAAGGATAGGCCTTTGTCCAGCATCTCAGTTAGATATTGTAAAATCTGAGGAATATTTGGAACAAGCATGTCAATTCCTTGTGCCTGGTTCCAAGCACAGAATCTCTTCCATTTTTCTGCATAAGATTTTCTGGTGCTGTGCCTCCTGGCCTCCAAAATGACATCCATAACTGCTTTAGAGAGAGGTGTATTCTGAATGGTTACAGTATCCTCCATGCAGCTAGATTTAGAGTTCTGAGTTGGCTGTGCAGGATCTGATTGTTTTGTTGGGTCAGTAAATGAGGAATTTGAGGTAATGTCTAGGCTGGGCCTTGGGACAAGCTCCTTAGGATTGGGTACCTGTGATGGCGTGGCCAATCCAGGGCAATCAGTATCATTTGTGTCTTCTCTTGTCTGACCATTAGGAGTACCTTGGGGAGGAGAGGCAGTGGAGGAAAGGCATATACTGTAAGGTTGTTCGAGCTGAATGACAGGGCATCCACTTTCCATGCTTGTTAGTGATAAGCCCTTGTGCAGAATCTCTGAAGTTGGCAGTTGTGAGGGGATGCAAAAAGATCTATGTCTGGGCGTCTCCATTTCCTTGTTATCATGCTGAAGATTTGTGGATCTAGTTTCCAGTCATGAGGCTCCATGAGGTTTCTGCTTAGTTCGTCTGCCAGAGCATTTGTTTTTCCTGGCAGGAATTGTGCTTGCAGGTGTACTTGGCAAGTCAATACTGTGTTCCACAAAATCATGGCTTGTCTGCAGAGGGGGTAAGAATGTGTGCCCCCCTGTTTGTTTATATACCACATGACTGTGGTGTTGTCCGTCTTTATCGGCAGCTGTCCTGGATGAAGTAGGCCCTTGAAGGCTGTCAGGGCATTTTGTACAGCTAGCATCTCTTTTTGATTGATGTGTAGATGCCTTTGGCTTGGGGGCCATGTGCCCTGAATACATGTTCCTGCCATGTGGGCCCCCCAGGCATAATCTGATGCATCTGTTGTTAGTGTTTGCCTGGCTGTGGGTAAAGTGAATGGCTGTCCCTTGTTGTGGTGACAGGCCTGTGCCCATCATCTAAACTCCTGTTGTAGGCAAGGAATGAGGGTAATTAATGATTCCAGGCTGTGGTAATGTTGAGTGCAAACACTTTTTAGGTACCATTGTAGTTTCCTCATATGCAGTCTTGCATATGGAATTAGCAGAATGCAGGAGGCCATGTAGCCCAGAGCCTGCAGAATATTTCTTGCAGATAACTGGGTCTTTGTTGCCATGTTTTCGAAGTAAGAAGTCAGATGCCTTTGTTTGTCTGGCATGAGATAAGCCATCTAGGCAGTTGTATTTAAGCTTGCACCCAGGAATATTATTTCTTGAGGGGGTACTAGTTTTGATTTCTTTTCATTTACTGTGTACCCTAGGCAAATTAGTAATCTTTTTACAAGCGCCAGATGCTTTAGTAGAATGTCTTTGGCTTCTGCTTGAATAAGGCAGTCGTCCAAGTAGGGATATATTTGAATTCCTTTTTGTCTGCAAAATGCAATTACTGGTGCCAAGCATTTTGTGAAGACCCTGGGAGCAGTAGATAAGCCAAAGGGCAGTGCAGAGAATTGGTAGTGCATTCAGCCAGCTATAAATCTGAGGTATCTTCTGGAAGATTGTCTGATTGGGACATGCAGGTATGCCTCTTTGAGGTCCAAAGTTACAAGCCAAGCCTTTTTGCCCAGCATGGGCAGAAGCTGCTGCAGAGTCAACATTTTGAATTTCAGAACGTCCAGAAAAGTATTTAGAATAGACAGGTCCAGAATCGGTCTCCATGCTTTGTCCTTTCTTGGTACTAAGAAAAGTCTTGAGTAAAATCCTTGTCCCTGTTCTTGTTGTGGCACTGGCTGAATAGCCCTCATGTCCATGAGATGAAACTTGGTTTTGTGCCTCTGCCCATTGATTGTGTGGCAGGTCCGGCATACCTTTTGCCTTTGGAAGGGTGTGAAAGTGGAACCTGTAGCCCTGAGAGACTATATTTAAAACCCATTTGTCCTGGATAATCATGTGGCAATTTTGTGAAAAAAGTGCTAGCTTCCCCCTAAGGGTGCGGCCAAAAGATAAATGCTTGGCATTGGCAGAGGGAAGTCATTGGGACAGTTTCCTATATGGCTGTGATTTGTCTTCTCCACTTTTGGAGGTAGAAGCACCCCACTGTTTGGGCCTGTATGAGCCCTGGGGCTGTTGTCTGCCTCTAGGGCATCGGTATCTGCCTCTTTGTGGCCTGTCTGACACGGGAAAGGACCAATTTTTAGAAGGCCAGTTCCTGCTAAATCTGGGTGGCTGCACCTGTAAGAAATCCTTCACTGTTTGCTTAGATTTAGCTTTATGTTCCATTTTCTTCAACACCTCTTCTGCCTTAACACCAAAAAAGTATCATGCCGTAATGGAGCATCCAAGAATTTTGCTTTAACATGATCAGGCAGAGTCTGTTCTTTTAACCAAGCATGCCTTCTAATGACCGAGCCTGTTACAGCGTCCCTGCAAGAGGCCTCCAGTGAATCATAACCACATTGCAAAGTATGTTTTCCCACTTGTTCAGCTGCATGCAATAAATCCTGCAATTCCTTGTTCTCAGCACATTCAGAATTTGTCAACATTTTCTGTTTTAACAGAGACATTAAGTATTGCTGATATTTAAGCATATGAAACTGACAATTTAAAGCCTTTACAGCCAAGGTAGCAGAAGTGCAAACTTTTAACCCCATCTGTCCATTGCCTTAGAATCTCTATCTGAGAGGACAGGGTTTTTTGCAGTAGCAGCTTTGACCCCTTTGGGACCCTGTGAAATAGTTTCTGGGTCAGCAGCAGGGTTCTTATATAGGAACTTATGAGAATCTGGAACCCTGTAGTATTTGTCTGGCTTAATGGGTGCAGAAGGTAAAGAGTCAGGAGACAGGCTGGACTCTGAAAAGACATCATCTACAATATCTAGAACAGGAGGAATAGCAAGAGGTCTGTGCTGAGGAAGTAAAAGAAAGTCTCTGAGCCTTTTCTTAGAATCTGAATAATCTTGGTTCTCCCAGTGGAAATGCTCCCTCATGGTATGCAAGGCTTCCCCAAATGAATAATCCTTAGGAGGAGAAGCTGAAGGAATAGATTCTTCAGCATCAGAATCCTCATAGGGAGGAATAGAGTATCCCTGTTCTGAAGAGGAGTCAGAGGAAATGGAAACCTGATCAGAGGAATCATATTCAGTGTCTTGCCTAGGCCTCTTATCAGGAGGGGGATGGGAGCCCCTCATCAAAGTAATTAGGTCTTCGGCCATTTTGAGTATCTGTTTCTTAGGCATGGAAGTCTGTCCTGGAGAATGCTGTACTTGTTTTATTGTCTTTAAAACTGTTTTAGTCTTTGTCTTTGATGCTGAAGTTGGCTTGATATAGAGCTGTGTAGGTCTGAAAACACCCTCAGAAGCCAATGCCTGCTCAGCGGCTCCAGACCCATCTGAGGGATTAGTTTCCAAAGGCCCAATACTTTGAGTATCCAGAGGCCTAGCTGTCTCCACGTGGGAGTCGGAGGCAGCCTGTGGCTCTGAGATAGCGGGTGTCAGGGGCTTCGAAAGCGCCTCACTGAGAACCAGCGAACCGGCGACTGGCCTAGACGAGGCTTCATTGTCGGTTTTGGACCTCGGATGCCTGTCTTTTTCTTTTTCCTTGCGCTTTTTATGAACTCCGGTCATCAGCTGCTCCGACGGCATTATGCAATTAAACCTTCGGCCAAAGTAATGAAAAGCAAAATCTAACCGACGCTTAATAGTGAGTTGGTTAAATCTAGCACAAAACCGACAACTAGCAACATCGTGGTTAGGGCCTAGGCAAGGAATACAGTAAGAGTGAAAATCCTTATGAGGTATTTGCTTCCCACAAGAAATACAATTGTTAACTTTTTCTGACATCGGTCTGGAGCAAGAAAAAAGTTTCCACAACGGGGTACTTAGCTTTATTGAAGACTTCGGATCGGAAATTCAATTTCAAAAATCTCAGGAGTCGGCCGACCGGCACTTGCGAACTGCTTTTGCTTCAGGCACCGCGCGGCAAGAAAGACTGAAGAAAATGGCGTTGGCTGCATGTTTTATACCCCTGGCACACTGACGTCAGGGAAGAGGTGACAGCAACCGACACCAGACCAAGACTTTGGAATTCAGGCGACTGCGGGTAGCCTACCAGCAGGATAACCCAAGTGTAATGACTGCAACAGTGAAACACGATGAACATCCCTCAATGAATAAATCCTGTAACTCGTTTTTAATGTTTTTATAAGCTCCATGCAATTCATTGATTGATGATTTTATATAAGCCTTCCCATTAAAGATATATACCATTTTGTTGGTATAATCCTCATGATTCATAAGGACTACCCCTCCTTTATCTGATTTCATTATTCTAACTAAATCCAGTACTTTTTAAATGTCTTGCAAAACATCATTCACATTTGTATCCATCTGTCTGTGTTGGTTAGTCCTACTTAAAAAGATTGTGAACATTTAATTTGCATATTCTCTCAAATAGTTGAATGATGGGATGAAGTAGGGGATTATATGTACTGGACATAGCCAGTGGATTAATAAAGTCTTCTGAAAAGGAATTCTGAAATAATACTTTAAAATTCAATTTATGTGTATATAACTTTAAGTCCATAAGTATGTTAGAAATATCTGTGTGTTGTGCTGGCACATAGGTAAATCCTTTTGCAAATAAATCACAATGTTTAGTTTCAATTGAAACATTGGAGAAGTTATATACTTTAAAATCCCCCTCTGAATTGGTAATGATGTAACAATGGGTCACTATATAATCAATACTGTCACCTAATAGTACAGGTGAAAAATCATTTAATTCCTGTTGGTCCAGGTTTGATTCTGAGGCCCTCTCCCCCTCCTGTTGAATTCCCTCTCATGTTCCATTGAGTATTGGGGGGTTGTGAATTCCCCTGATTTGCTTCCCAAGATTGGTCTGGGACAGCTGTTTTGTTCCTCAACCTCTCTGAGCGTCTATGGGGGGGATTCTCGAGGGTCTAAAAAACTACCTGATGCTTCAGTTGGAAAATCACAGTTGGTTTCAGAATCATTAGCATAGTATGAAAACTTACTTCTCCATTCTTGTGAAGGAGGGGGTTTGGGGTAAGCCAACCTCTTACCGTAATCAGTTTTGTCTCTGATAATTTTTTTTACCTTACGAGCTTTAATAGAGACAGACAACTGGTCAATGCTACAAAATACAGGCAAATGTTCATATTTAAAATCATCATATTGCATATGGTCACAAATACTTTTGTCTAGTTCTGACACACTAGCAATCAAATCATTAATAACAATCTCATTATTTTTTATCTCATTATTTTTTACAATAACTTTCATGTATTCGACCCCATGTTCATCAAATAAATGCAAAAATTCTTTATGCAGGTCAGAACCTACTATTAAACCATTAGGATAGCATCACATACGGAGCCCCTTAGGGACAATGTGTTCTTTTATACATTCTGCAAAATGAGCATTATCAAGTTGTAGGCACTTAATTTTTAAAAGTTTATAATCAAGCTATTCCAACAGAGCATGTATGTTGTTGCTACTAACAGTACCTGGTTTAATGTCTCTCATTTTTAAACTTTAGTATAAAATGTATTAGAAAGATTAATTGTTTATCTGATGAAGTTCTGAAGTGTTCAGGATGAAGGTGTTCATTTTTTTCATTTTTTATTTAACATTTGTTGACCGGGAATGTCCGACTAGGTTCTACAGAGCCTGTTTTCAGCGGAGGCCCGGGGAGAAATGCTCCAGATGCATGTCTTTGGAATGTGGGAGGAAACCGGAGTACCTGGAGGAAACCCACGCGAACACAGGGAGAACATGCAAACTCCACACAGAAGGCACCCCAGCCGAGAATCGAACCGGAGAACATCTTGCTGTGAGGCAACAATGTTAACCACTGCACCACTGTGCCGCCCAGGCATCAATCTTTTTATTGAATAAATTCCAGTACTTGGATTTATTGGACTGAGTCTTTAGTGCATTGCTCATTGCTAAGGAGCATATCCTACTGCTTGCCTTGGCTTTTATGTGCAAATAAAAATTATGCTAATTATTTTTAAATAGTACTTTGCTGCTCTCAGCTCAGCTCCGCTAAGCAATGCCAAGCCATGTCAAGCACTGCTTAAACAAGAGATGTTTCAGCACTGCTTGGCACTGCATAGTTCTGCTTAGCTGGTTGTGGACTGCTAAGCAGTGCCAGTTTAAGCACCACTGTTTTACCAATACATAATCTGAATGTGGAATAGACAAGTATGCATAATAGTGTGCTTCTCTCCCTACAGATGCAGAGGAGAGAGCTTGCAACCTAGAAGCCCAGGCAGGGTGCCTGGCCATGTTGCACCATGAGTGTGGTGAGTACAGCTGTATCTTGCAATCTATAGTCATATAAGCAAGATAGAGTAAATTATTAACTGTCATTAGGTATATACAGTTTTCATTGTACTGAAATGAGTGTGGTCATAGCCCTGGACTGAGTAATGCCAGATATAGTTCAATAAAGATGAAAGCATGAAACCTGATAATGTTAAGGAAATAATAATAATAAATAATAATATCCTACTGCTTGTCTTGGCTTTTATGTGCAAATAAAAATTATGCTACTTATTTTTAAATAGCACTTTAAGCACCACTGTTTTACCAGTACATAATAATTACAATAATAATAATAATTTAATAATAATAATAATAATAATTTAATAATAATAATAATTTAATTGTAGTACAATGAAAACTGTATATACCTAATGACAGTTAATAATTTACTCTTTCTTGCTTATATGACTATAGATTGCAAGATACAGCTGTACTCACCACACTCATGGTGCAACATGGCCAGGCACCCTGATAATGTTAAGTTTCTACTGCAGTAATTGTGGAATTACAGCAGTATTGCAACACCTGCATTATATGAACTGTTCTGTAATAAAGACTTGAAAATATACCAATAACTGTATGAAGTCACCCCTAATAAAGCTGTGTTGTGCAATATGTGTGTATTTTGGGCTGTTGCTCATGAAATCGAGTATATCTGCTCTGAACTAAAAACAGAAAGAATACCAGTAAGTGACTCAAGGTTAGCTATGAAAGAGTATTCTGCTAAACTGTAGATTTAGAGCTGTACTACAAGATATATGCACTATATTTGTTCTGCACCAAGATCTGAAGCAATACCAGGAACACCCAAGGTAGATTGTGTATATCAGGATTGTCTTGTGTTAACCATTGCATTTCAGCTATATGCTTTCCTTCTCTGGGGTATGGTGCTGCAGGCAAGTATGAAACTGTAATAACTGTAGACTGCAAATACACCATCTGCAACTGTATATGGGTCAGGTAGCCAACTCAGCACTCCGATATGGTTTGTACACATCACAGATAGTTCCACCCACTAGAGGTTTATTGTCTACACCTGCATTCTATGTATTAATGTACAGTTTAACTAATATTTCTGCATGCATGAATCTCAGGCATGTGTTTTCAAGTGTCACTACAGTCTTGTATAACACTCTACTTCTATTACCAGGTCATATTTTGTTACCAGGTGAGCTGTAGGAAAATATCATTCAACTAACATGCAGCAGTGGCTCAGTAGCTCATTTTGATAAATGCTGTGTCTGATGTGCATTTTTGTCAGACACAGACCAGGGTTCAAATCCAGTGAGAAGTACTAGTAAATATTATTGAATCAGTTATGTATTGTTAACAAATGTTCGCCCCACAGGAATTACAGGTAAATGGGTGCAGTATCCCTTATTATGGGTTAAAAATTTGTGTGTTTGGATGTAACAGACTGTTAACAGCATTGCTCAGGAATGTGATAAGACATCATAAAATAAAAGCAACAAGTACAATGCTAATAAAAGATAATACAATAAATAAAATGTGTAATCTTGGTATGGCTGTATGCCTGGTGTGTCTGTGAATGTCTGCTGATGGTCTAACCCCATGCCTGCCAAGGATGGCATGATAGTCTTAAACTGTCTGTACTGCACATGATACATGTCTCTCAAGTGTCATGCTGACATGGACAGTGATCACTGTTGCCTAACCCCTCTGTCATCGATCTATCATCGACATGATTATGTCAATAGCACAGTCACACTACATCAGTCCACAGCACACCTTGGTAGTTATATATGTCCCCCTGACATGTAATAGTTCTCTGTAGTTGTGTACCTGTAGGTGTTACAGCTTTGCCCATACTGTCCCATGCGGATAGCTTGATAGGTATATACGTTCTATAGAAGCTATAGGGCACTGCTATACATAAAGGAAGGGCAGACCTGTAGAGTATATAACAGTACTGTTGCAAACTATATAGCCTATTCTGGTATTAATGGACTGTATTTCTCTCTCCCCCACCCCTTATCTTCATCATAACTTATTATTGTTATACATCGGTTATGGTTGTTGTTTTCAAAACATTACTTTGGGCCTTGTCTTTTGTTATTGTTATGTATTACAATGGTTGCATACTAACATAGCTTACTGAATAACCTATGTTGTTGGCCTTATTCCATAACTGTTACTGGCATGATGTTACTATACTGACTCTGGATATACCTCAAAAATCTCAACAGTGAACAGTACTTGTACCTACACTTTGAGATCCTGTAGCCTCCACATCTCACTAATGTCCATTTCACAGACTAAGAAGCAGGCCAAGGCCTACATGAAGGCTTTAAATACTGCACTGTTGTGCCATGTCATTGGCTAATGAAAGTGCTACTCAGCTGTTCTGGATGCAATTAGCAAGTCTGAGCCATGGATTGGTGCACAGGCAATCACCTGTTAATCAGTATTACCTAAAAAAGTCAAGCAGCTGCCTATGGTAAACAGGTCTATACCTTGCTTTACCAAGCCAGACTGCAATTTCAAAAACATTTTTCTTGAGGATTTGTGCACGAAAGGATCACATCACTCTACCAGGTATGTAATACAAGTCCCCATATAATGGGATGCAGTTATGGGGAATAGGGATTACAACAGTAGGCCTGTAGTACATCTCTGAGAGTGATATGTTGGTGATAGTCTGTTATGCAACAGCTACAGGCATGCCTCTCAGCTGTGCCTGCTGTGATGTAAATCCCAGCTCTGGCCCTCTCACTCCCTCCTACAATGATTGGCTCCTGTACGAATGCTACTGGATTATGTGTTAAACATAGTGACAGTAAGTTAGGGTGAACACAGCTATCATATCACTTGATGTATTGTCAATCAGCTTATCTCAGTCTGTGAATGTTACACAGGAATAGTTCGGACATTGTACAGGTGTCGCTGACTGTCCCTGATGTACTCTGGCTAGGTCACTGTTTTGTCAACATTCATATCTCATCGCTTGACAGCTATGGCTAGCATACTTGTCAACCCCCTACAGCAGGAATTCATGTCATAGCCATTATTAGTGGGGGGGACACAGGTCCAACCTCCATGACAGAGTGCACATATTGGTCATACAAAGTATATATATATATATATATATATATATATATATATATATATATATATATATATAGTGAGAGAGAGTGAGAGATATTTCACGGATGTCAATATATATATATATATATATATATATATATATATATATATATATATACATACATATATATATATATATATATATATATATATATATATATATATATATATATATATATACATATATATATATATATATATATATATATATATATATATGCTACATATTGATAGATAAGGATAATCATGTCTGGGAGGGATAGGGAGAGGTAGATACATGTACATAGCTGTCTGTATGCACAGAGATATATTCACATCTCAGTTCTTTAGGCAGATGAGGCATCAGACATGGGCTGAAATTAGCTAAGTGTGTCCAGTGTGACTGTCAGTACTTACAAGGTGACTCCAGGCCGCACCTGCCTGTACTCTAGTCTGGGATTTTGTGTGCTACAGCCAATTGGCTGCTGCACCTGATTCAACAGTTCAGCACCTCCCTGATATTATGTCCAAGGGATTCCCCGGCTGTGTGCTGAACGTAATATATAACTCATACCTAGAGAGAGTACAGATTGTAATAGACTGTACAGGGTTTTGCATCACATGTCTGGTACATTTTACATAGCATTGTGATTTTCTGGTACATCAGTGACAAATCATTACAGATTGACGTTAAGAACTGATGACAGACATTTGAGTTACTGACTCCATACACACCAGAGAACCCATGCTACTGCATGACCTGTTATTCTCTGCACTTTCTACATTCTGGCCACTACTTAATCCTTCTCCTTATATGTGGACCTTTGTCCCACTCCTGTTCATGACTTTGTTGATATTTCCTGCTCTAAATGGTTGTAGGTATGATGTGACTGGAGTACATGACGTAACACCACACGCAGGGTTACAGACATCACATCTCTAATTGTACATGTTTTGCAGGATGTCCAGGGTTCCCGCCCCATATGTCTGCTCTGCTCCTCAGACAGTTGTGTTTTTTTGATAATATACTACTAAATGGTGCACACGGAATTGTTGTAAGTACTGACACAGTTACATGATGGCCTTTACATCCTGCTGTACTCTGACTTGTTACAACCTGCTGTTCTACTAGACACCTTCTAGGTTACTCAGAGCATGTCCATAGCTGTGGCCACCTGTACCTCCATTGTCTCTGGCTTTGTCCAGCTTTCTTGCAGTAACAGATAGTCTCATATTGACAGTCTGTGGGACTCCGACCATAGGAGTACCTCACATGAAAAATTGTAGGTGCAGCCAGCTTCGAACCATGAACACCATCAACCATGCTAATGTAGTTAGCACACTGAGCTGCACCAGCCACGAGAAAGTGATGTTTAATTCCTGACACTATCAACAGCAGGCAGACATACACTGTGGCCCCTGCATATTGCGGAAATAGAACATGTAGACAGGCTGTTTAGGACAGGCCTGGGATTGTGTTGTCTGCTGCTATAGCCTTGCTACCATACTGTTACTGCAGTTGTTTGGAAACATGGCTTTGTTGGGGATATGGGACTCTAGCATTGACAATCGTGCATCTGTCTTATGACCCTGCTGTTTGGCATTTCCCTTGCATACTGCAGTGGGTTTTGCTGCCTTGTGGCCTAATGCATATTATGGGGCAGCCAGTATTGAACAGAGTACCTGTTGTCCCACATAGCTGTTAGTTATCTGCAGGTAGCCCAGTAGCCCAATCTATTCCCTTGCATACATGCAGCAGGTCCATACATATGCTACCATAGTCTAGTACCCCATACATTTGTTGTAAAGGAGAATGACCTACCTTGTGAATGCAGCAATTGAGATAACAGTGCTTCAGGGCTGACTCTGTCTGATGCACACAGTACACAGCCAATACATGGGAAAGTACATGTTGTATGGTGTGGCTGACATCCTTTTTACTATGTATGTGAGTTGGAGTGAGATGTCAGTCCCTAGGACCCTAGGTTGTCAGTGCATGTGCTATGCATTGCCTCTTTGCCAAGGCCAGGGCATACTGGGCACACCTACGTCTGCCTACAGGGACAGCTTCAGGGGGTTCCTCCTCCAAGTCCCCCTATGGGTGTGGCTGTGGGGACCTTGGCACTGGTGGGGGGCTGTGTGTCCTTCCCTGTGATGATCCTGCTGTAGCTCTTTCCACAGGATCATATTGTGTAACATGGCACATGCTGTGAACATCTGTGCACATGTGGCTGGAGAGTACTGAAGGACTCCATCAGATATATATATATATATATATATATATATATTTTTTTTTTTTTTCTGATGACATATTTTAACATTGTTATTTATAATTTAGAATTGTTACCCATTCTTTTTCTGAAGTGTTATGCTTTGTTAATATTCCATTTTTTGTATGAATATTTGTGGTTGTTTTTTTTTAATCATATTCTCTGATTTGGTATGAATGTATGTAGTTATGTAACCAAACTTCACATTGCTGCTTATTGTACACTTTGTTACTTGTTTCTTTTTGTGGTGCTTTTCTCCTCGGGTCTCCACTGAAAATGGGCAGCTGGCCCAGCTGGACTAACCTGGTTAACAAAAGACAAATAAATAAATAAATAAATAAATAAATATATCGAGGCAGCAGAATAGTAACTTGAGCAGCCCAAACACACTCTCTATGATGTTCCTAGTTTGTGCATGTGCCTCATTATGGCGTTCTTCAGTGGGTGTGTGTGCATTTCTGATGGATGTCATCATCCAAGGTTCCAGTGCAAAGCCAGCATCTCCAAGTAGATGGCCGTATGGGATGTCCCCCCTGGCAAACATCTGGTACAGCTGTGATGCATGCCAAATATTGGAGTCGTGATAACTGCCCGGGCTGCCGGCACACGCACTCATGATAATGCCCTGGGCATTGCACATGACCTGGTAGTTGTAGTGATACCCCTTGCGATTGACTTAGACTCTACCCTCCTCACTGGCTGGTGCTTTGATGTGTACACGAGTGCAGTCTATGGCACCCAGTACCTCAGGGAAGTGTGCTACATGGTAAAAGAGACACATACTGCTGGCCCTCTCTTCAGGGGTGTGGGGTAAATAAATGTGCTCACTGTCATGTGTTTTCATGGAAGTCAGGAACTGGTTGAGTACCCTGGATGCAGATGCCTGTGAGACCCCCATCATGTCCCCAGTTGGTCTTTGAAAAGTACCTGTAGCTAGTATTCTAAGGGCTACACGTACCTTTGCTTCCACTGAGATGGGTTGCCCTTTGTTGGCTCTGGGTCTGAGTTGATGGTGGCAGAGCTCAGTGAATTCTTGTAGTATGTCCCTGTCTACCCTGTAGTGCTCTACAATCTTCAGCTCATGTAGCTCCTGGAAGGTTACCCTGGGCCTGAACACTCTTCTCCTTCTCAGTCTAGGCCTGTTGTCAGCAGCAGCAGCAGCACTGACCTCAGCCTCTTGCACATACAGATGTAGAAGAGCAGTAGCAGCCCCTAGCATTCTTCAGTTAAAATTTCCAAGTCTGTACTCCAATGGTGCAGAGTATGAGGGAAAATCAGATTGTAGGATGTATGCATACTTTATAGTGGTGTGTGCAGATGCAGCCTATGTGATTGGCTAACACCTGCCAGGTATATCATTGAGGGGTTTGAATGGCCCAGTGTCAGTGGAACAGGGCATAGCAGTAATTTATACATGATTGGCTTTCCCAGGCTATTTCCTTTTTTTAAAATGCCTTCCCTGCTAAGCACTGTGGCACACAGCGCAAACCCGAGATGCTGTTGTAAACACTGCTCAGCAGTCTGGGAACAACCCCATGCATGGGCATGCTCAGCATAGCTTAAACCAGCTAAACAAAGTTTAGCAGCACTGGACATGTCCCCCCCCCCACTTAACTGAGGGCACACTGCACAAACAGGCACCTGTTAAGCTCCAATCCCCTTAAACAGATAGTGACACCCCCCCTTTCATGTCAGCTAGCTGTTCTGTGAACACCAACATGGTTCTGGGGCTACATGGGTTTTATCTGCAGACACAGTGGCCCATTTTTGTTATTCAGTAACTCCAGCTCATTTGCATACAGATCCATGCAAACAACCTGGATACTTCACTATTCTAAAGCCTACCTCCTTAGTCACCACTGAAATCTACCATTGTACATACTCCATGCAGGGCCCTATAATACATTAGTCTCACATATGTCTTATTTTTAATGTTTGCAATTTTTAATATTTATTTTTTTGCATAACGGCATGTTTGTGTGCTGCTGCATGCCATACAAATGTAATATGGGAATTAAAAAAAACATTATATTATATAAGTTTGCATTATTTTTTGACACACAAGGTATAATTTTGCACATATCTGTTCCTACTATGACATTTCTGACCTTCTAAATGGACTTTTACAGCCCCTGTTCAATTTTTACTTTCTTGTACACGGAAGTTTTCCATGTACACTTCTAACACCAACAAGAGAGCTGCACGAATACCTATCTGCTTCCTGGATCACAAAACATCCTCATTTGCATGCAGTTCACCTGCTTATGAGGTGATTTGCATGTCATGGACACTTCCATGTCCACACACTCGTGCACACCCCTCTGCTCTGTTTACTGGATCTTACGACTGCTTACTTCCATATAAGCTCTGTGCCACTATGCCTACATGGAAAATCACTCCATGTAGGCTTTACTGAATTCCCCCTTGGGTTTATATTCCCTTCACTACAGACGCATAAGAGGAAAATTGATTCTTGCCTATAAGATTTTTAACAATGAGATATTGCAAGCAGTAGACGATATGTCAGTGTCTACTAATTATTACAACCATAGGAGAGATAACATAAACTTTAACAGATCAAAATTATATTGGGGGAAGTCTATATGTACCATCATTATAAGAATATGGAATAAAATTCCAGACAAATTCAAATTATTAAAGACAATTGATCAGTTCAAATTAAATTTTGATGTTTGTATGGGAGATGCAATTTATGATATAAAATTTTGTGAAACTGTGTTCCTTGACAGCTCTTGGGCCTTAATGCTATAAAAGTCAACTATGAGTCAAGCTGTGGCTGAATGAGTGAGGACTTAAAAAAATAAATTTCTGTACTCAGAATGTTTAAATGTGCATACGATTGTGTATATATACATTTGCTAATGTGAAATTCTGGTTGCATATAATAAAGATCACCTACTCTTTTCCACGAGTGCTATGGAATCTTTTACATTCATCTGAGTTACCACCAACTCAGGCAGCTGGAACCTCAGTTTAATGTCTCATGTGAAGGATGCATACTAAGAAATGGAGTTCTACCTTATACCGCATTGTACTGCAGTGTCAGTACTGGTAAAAAGAGTCAAGCTATCTGCCATGGGAATAGAACCCACAGTCTTTTGATCTTCTGACATCAAAGATGAATATGTGGCTAACTGAGCTACAGAAAATAAGTAATTTGCTCATTACAGAGTTTATAATTTATCAACACTCATCTGCTGCCATTATAAACATGGATTGTACAGATACCCGAAGGCTAATGCAGAGTTAACCCACTCAGTTCTCTCTACTGAAAACTTTAAAGAAAATCTGTTGCTCTAAAGAAGACAGTGAGAATTTGCAGTAAATGACCAGAGAAGAACCTAGGACATGGAAGTGGAGAGATTATCTACTGAAATCTAATGCTAGACTTGAAATGGATAACCAAACTCATAAATGAAGGAAGAATATCTAGGTATACTAGAGGACATAGAGAAAATGGATTTGTTTTTCTTGCTTCTAATTATGACTCCCAGATCATTTTAAAAGTCCCAGAAAATCTATTTTTCTTATAAGAAACGCCTATTGGTCCCCTAAACTCAAACCTTTATCAGCTAAAGGTTATAATATAATCTGCAATTTATAGCTGTATATCGTTTTTAGACAAGTACCTAAGACTTGGACTAACAGACCTATCTGATAAAATAGTTCCCAAAATCATGTGTCTCAATATCACTGCACCAGGGTTATGATGCAAAATAATCAATGCAGATCCCTGGTTAGAGTCCCCCCCAAAAAACTGAAACACAGGCATTTTATTAAGTACCTGTTAGATCTGCTGCTGACACTAAATAATACCCACTACATATTTTACTCAACAGGAATGGCTTGTACATCTGTGTGTCCCAAAAACATAATCACCCGGAGAATTGGTCATTGACACTGGAAACAAGATACAAGTATCTAGAGAGTCTCTTTTCTTCACTTCTTCATCCTGTGAAACAAAGAGACAAAAGAGAGATAAAAGTTAGTGATTTACAGGGTTCTTGCTTGAGTGCAGTATCGATGGCTCAGCAGTTTAGCTTAGAAGATCTCAAGTTTAGTTTCCATACCCACACAAGGCTATGTATTCATTTATTTGTTTGTTTACTAGTTTAAGTGAACTAGTTCTGAAACTTTGTTCAGCTATGATACAGGGCAGAAGGCAAATCATTAATATGACATAAAACATTACTGATGGAGTCATGGGAACGCATACAAAGAATGTTAAATGGATGATATCAAAACACTTGAGAAATGGATCAGACCTGAGAAAAAATATACAGAGAGCTCAATATCAGCTTTCAAATGTCTAAGCAGTGAGCTACCAAAGAATTATAAGTTACAAACTTACACTGGAAAAAGACTGTGCATGGAAATCGGTTATATAGTCCTTCATTTTCATAATGATGTAGAATACTGAGGAAGATATAGAGAGTGATATTAACCAGCATCATATTGCAGTACCAACATAGCCATACAAAATGTGGTAGGTGCTGCAATCCTGAGATACTTTCCTTCGAATGAGATTTGAAAACAAGGTTCCACCTGAGTCAGGTCCCTATTACTTTATCGAAGAATCGGTTTGTCGAAGTGCATTTCAGATGGCATTCTATTGCACATGCCATTCATCGGTCCATTCTGGCTGAGATCGCATTATGATGTGGATTTGGAAATTTGCCCTCTCCCCACTGTAGTGTGATCTTGGAGTTGGTATATAAAATTAGCAGAGGTTCGCCCCCCACAAGAGAGAGAGAGAGGTTTGATGAACAGCATTTCTGATGAAACACCATTAGATGAACCAATTCTTCGATGAGTCATTGCTGTATGCTAATGCGCACACACACACACACACACACACACACACACACACACACACACACACACACACACACACACACACACACACACACACACACACACACATACACACACAAACACACACATATATATATATATATATATATATATATATATATATATATATATATATATATATCTACAGTACAAAAGTAAACAGTTCTGTTGCGGTCAGTAACACACTCACTTAAAAAACACCTCTGTCTGCATGGTGGTACTGACAGGGAAAGGGTTTACTGATGGGTTAGAGAGCATGGCTAGGGGCTAGGCTTAGCACACATGTGTAAGGGTAGGGCAGGAGTACTCTGTCAATATTCCCAATATTAAGATCTAATTTATGATTTTATTTCAACTGCACACAACTAAATAAATCTTCAGAATATCATGATTTCTCACAGTATTAATATGATGTGCTCATTTTTATATTCAGAGAACTTTATATGCCAGGCTAAGCCAGAGTGATCCATCCATCTCGACATCCATCCATTCATCCAAAACCCTCTTCCTATTTTTGCACATGGGGTAGGGGAGTCACTTCAAGTGGCAATCATCTAGAGCATATCTCTCAACCTCTCAGTGCAGTAAATCTGGACAAAGCAAGAAATAATGGGAGAACAAAGGTCTAAAAATATGGACAGATTTTAAATATTGCTCCTATAAACTTAGAAATATGCTAGAATAACAGATTTTGCATTACTATGCATTTTTCTGAAGGACATAAACTCTGAACCTCAAATGTTTGTCATTATTTGTTTTATTCACTGGCTTAAATCTTCATTGATTTGACAGAAAAACACACATTTTAGGAGGAACAGACCAAAAATAAGAGGGAAAAATCTGGACAATCTGCAAAAATCTGAAGAGGTAATAGATATGATCTACAGCCAAAGCCAGAGTGATGGATGATAATAATTATTTGGATCCTTTTATTGCCAGATGTAAATATGTGAACATCTACAGCCTCATTTCATACCCCATATAGTGATCATAATGTGCCATGGATAACTGAATAATTTAGCTAGTCTTGCGGCAGTCATATTTTAGTATTATGTAGCATAAGCACCTGGTATTCCATTAGGTTCTGAGGTTTTGCTAGACTGAACCACATTCGAGACCTCTTGCACAAGATCCACATTAATGGAAGGACAACCTACTGCCTCCATTTTAAAAATAGTATTTCTATGACTCTCACTGCAATTAAAATTCATTTGCTCTCTTTCTTGCTTCCCACAGCTAACCATCAGCTACTCCCTATCTTTTCCTCATCCACTGGGTTCACTGCACCTGCCTAGTCCATCCCATGTTACTTCTGACTCATTACGGAGACCTGTAAGGAGATCAGGAAACATAGTGCAGCATTACACTGCTGTGTGAGGGTGATTTTACCTAATTCCACACCCCCTTAGATGCTATCAATCCATCCCTAGGGGTTAGCATGCATTGTGGCCAAACTTGGGCATGCAGCTCTGCCTCACCCATGTACCCTAAAGTTCACTTTCCCTCACAAGTCCTGGTCTTCCTCCAGGGATCAAGCATGATGTGTATCTGAAAGTGCACCATCATGCCCCAGGATAGCCACACCTATCCTCCCTGCTTGCAATGTCAAGTGCCTGAGCCATAATAAACTTTATCAAAACACTTTTCTTTAAAGAATTATCAATGGCATCTTCATCCTTCATAGCATACCCATTTCATTTAATTTGACTAATATTGCTATTTTGGATGTCCTTGCTATTAATGCACTTAAAAGTAACTTTTTCTATCTACCAATCTAGTTGCAAGTTATTTCTCCGATCTGCCTTATTTGTACAGATGTCCTACAAAGTTTTGCCTTACTTTTTTAAAGCCATACTTTTCTAGCATAGTTTGGATGCTTTCTTAAAAAAAACACTCCAAAAATCCCCGGGATTCATGAAGCTCGGAGCAAAGACGGTTTTAGCCTTGCGCCGAGCATCCTCCTTACAGATGGTGCAGCAGCACCATATGAATATTTATGAGGGCACACTGCCGCACCCTCGACGTGCACAGGAAATGTGTGCGAGTGCAGGGGGTGTGTTTAAGTGCTCTACAGAGACTTAAACATTCCCCCACAGTTGCACAACCTACAATGCTTACTATTAGAGCGTTCCTCTAATAGTACACAAGTAATTCAGCGTCCGTGGATACTGAAATGTATGCTAAGCATACAGGAGTGTCCACAAATACTGAAATAAAATCAAAGTAGTAAACACACAAGCACATAGTGGAATGTTGAGCCCCTGTCCCTAGAACTATCACAATTAGATTCCCCGTGTCCCTATTTTACATTTGTATTGCTTCATTATTGAAAGTGTAAGCAAAGCGCAGTGTGATTGCATGTTGCTGCCCTCTGCTTAGCGCAGCTTACACATCAAAATCATCCAAATAGAAAAAAAACATACAGAATCAACATTAATGTCAATAGTCTCGTGGTCAGAGCATCCGCCTAACGAACAGGCATTCACAGATTGAGTCCCACTATAGCACATATAGTTTTCCATGTGGAATGTATATATGAACATATTTATACATCTTTTTGCTGTATAACCTACATAATAACATGTAAATGTGAACTGGAGTACTGCATGAAATGTTTAACTAATGTCATTTAATCAAAGTGGTAGTGTCATAATGAATAATGCACTAGTAAGCAGGTGTAAGCACAAATAAGCATTAGTAAACATATATAAGTACTAGTAAGCACGAGTGTAAGCAGTGCCCACACACATTAAGCATAGTAGAAGCTAACTGAATTTAAGAAACTGTAATCAGAAGATAGCACAGCCTACCGTCATGCAAACATGCACACACCTGCTCACAACTGCTTAAAAGTGCTTTAAACACTCTGTATCCAATGGCTCTTGTTCTGCCTAGTAACCAAATAAATGGCCCCTGCAAAGGTCAAATCTAGGACCCTGCACACCACAGCCAATGTGATTCACCACTAAGCCATGGCAGATGTACATAAATCTGATGTTATCACAAACATATCATCCAACACAATCATGCAACAGCATAGGAAATGTATATAATTATGTAGATGCATGTGCATGTGTATGTACAGATATATAATATATATATATATATATATATATATATATATATATATATATATATATATATATATATATGAAGAATGAATGTCATGACAATAAAGCATACAAAAAGAATGAGAAGGAAATCAACAGCAACTCCAGTATTATTTAATGCTGTCAGCTTATGTCATATCAAGCTGGGCAGGGTGAGCAAATCACTGCTACTCAAACCACAGGCAGGATACTACCAGTGGGAGTAACATTGTCAATCTGCTAAGTCTACTTTACAAACAATTACAGGGTAGTCCCTGGTGATACTACCCAAAAATTGCTAGGTTGTGTGGATGTCCGACCATTACACAAGCAAGGGCAGGTATGTTCAAGGACCGAATGGTGGGAGAGCCTGATGATACATGGGTTGGGACAACATACGTGTAGGGGCCCTAACACTGGGGAGAGGGCAATGTGTGGAGGTGTGTTATGGCTGTGAAAGCAACCGGAGAATGGATGGTTTGTGTGTATGTCGAACTCGGGTGGGGTGGAGGAACCATGGGTATGAAATTATGGTTACAGGCGTGTCAGGGTTGGATGGCCTGGCTCTAACTGGACCACCTCGTGGAGGTCAGCGAGTTCGTTATATGTATAGATGCATACACACATACATACATCTATATGTAGAAGTACATTCCCTGTACCACATTCATTCCTTTTGCAGACATAAATAACATGAAAGTGCCCCTACAAACCTCGACAGTAGATAAAATAATAGGTTGTGCATAAGAGGGAAGGGGCGAATCTGTAAAAATGCAGAAGTGTGTACTTTGCCTGAAGTCAGTGCTGTTCTCAAAAAATAAAAAGTGAGGACTTTCTCACTATGAAATAGTGGAATTGTTCCAGTGAACTGCCTGCTACAGCAATGCCAATCACTAAACCGGTCCTATTTGTAATATAATTTTACCGAACTCATACATTATTAGCTTTCATGTGTAACGTGTGCGTTACCACATAGTCATAGTTATTAATTTATTGTAGTGTCTTGTTAATGGGAGTAATGATGTAATGAAGTATAGAGTCTAATCTTGAAATAAAGAGATGTGTGTCCCAGGTGGGACAACAAAAATTATGAATAGTGTCCTATTGGTCACTCATTACACCAATGTTTGTGGACTAAAAGGTTGGGATGTCTGAGGATACATGGAGTGAGTTAACCCATGGGATGGGTCTACAGGAGTAGGGAGTGGCCAATGTGTAGTGGTGTGAATACACTGTGTATCCAACTGGAGAATGGATGACTGCTGTGTCAGTGAAGTGTTGGGGTGGGTGTTTGGGGAACTAGGATCCATGGGTATATGGGTATATATGCAAATGAAACAGCACAGCAATAGTTTAGTGGTTAGAGCATCCGCCTAATGAACAGACATTCCCGGCTTGAATTCCACTGCTGCACATACCATTTTCCATTGGTAATCTGTATAGGAACATATTTTGACATCCCTCTGTTGTATAACCTGCATAATAACAATTAAAAGTGAACTGGAGTGAAGTGTCAGTGTCATAATGAATAAGGCACTAGTAAGCAGGTTTAAGCATAAATAAGCAGTAGTAAGCATATATAAGCACAAGTAAGCATATTTAAGTGCGTTTGTGCATGGGTATGCATTGCCTACACAGATTAAGCAAAGTAGAAGCTAACTGAGTCTAAGAAACTGCAACTGTAGTTTAGCATTGCTTAGCTCCGTGCAAACCCACGTACACCTGCTCACAACTGCTTTAAAGTGCCTTAATCACTCTGTAACCAACGGCATTTGTTCTGCCCAGCACCAAAATAAACCGCCTCTGCAAAGCTAGAACTCAGGACCCTGTACACCACAGTCACAGTAATTCACCACTATACCATGATAGCAATACATATAAAGGAGGTATCAGCAAACTAATCCTCACCACAGGGAAATCAAATCAAACATGTGAACTGAATCTATGCACAGTGTAATGTTCTATAACCTGCCACAGACCATAAATATGTGAATTGGAGTACTGCAGTAAACATAGAGTTGAGGTGTCACTGTAATAAAGTTTAAATGTCCCCAGAACCCCATACAGTGTATGTACACATGAATCACGGATACCAGACAAATATATAACCTGTAATGAATAGGACATCATTGACAAAAGGCAAATATAATGCTAGATAACCAATAAGCAATGCTAACCGCAGCACAGCCCAACTAAGTAATTGTAAGTAATGTGTAGGGAAGCCAAAACAATATGTCCACAAGTACACCTCTTTAAGCAGTGCCAACCTGAAGTAAGCACGTGTGTCCATAGCTTAGCCTTTTTGAAACCGGCCAATAATGGAAAACTGTGGGATTCCGGCCCTATTTAAACTGAGGAGGCAGGAATATGGCTCATAACTGGTTGCAGCATTCCCCTGCAGGCAGAATGGCTGGAGTGGGAGAAGGCACTCGCTTTAGAGTGCAGCGCTGGGGCATCCAGGAGTCCAAATTCATGGTATGGCTCCTGGCAAAGCACCATGACAAGAGACTACTGCAGGGCCAGTACCAGGGCTCGCAGTACAAAACGGAGGCCTGGGACAGTCTTGTCCAAGACAGCATAGTGTACAGTGATCTTAACTGTAATGCTTTTGTCACACACAGCAGGGCTTTGGATCCCAGGAGTGCTAGTAAGTTGTATGCATAATCATTCCACACAACTGCACACAGTTTGTTAGAATGTTCAGAGAGAAAGCTGTATGCATATTTACACTTAACAACTGTACAGATTTTGCTAGAATGCTCAAATAGAGAGTGGTATGCATATTCATACCCCTCAACTGTTCCAATCTGCCCAGTATGTCCTGATAAATGGCTCACATCACCTGCCTTTTGCCCTCTTCCCTTGACAAATTAGTGTGATGATCCAAGAAATGCAGGCAGCTGTTAATGGCATATAACTGATAGTCAGACTTGTACATAGTCAGAGAATGTACATGCAAACATACCTGTTATCCCAGCATCTCACCCAAAGTGTATGAAAGCAGTCTCAAAACATTTTGCATTAACACCTGTATCTTGTCAAGCCTGCATGTAAGACACAGGTCCCATACATACTAATCTACAAATATACCATTATACAATATAATGCCATTGGGTAGTTTAATAATACATGTAAGGGACAGACCACTGCAGTGACTATGAATGTTGTAAAAACTACAAGGATTTATTAGTTGTTAATTGAACTCTCTCTCTCTCTCACCCCTACCATATGTGCAAAAATAAAGTACAGTTTTGTACCTACCATAAATGTAGATGTTCGAGTGCTAATACAGCTGCAGTAATCACAGATGGGTTCTCTGCCGTCAGGCGGGTCCTCGGTCGGCCGAATTCCAAAGTCTAGGTCCGGCGTCGGTTGTTGTCGCTTTCTCTCCTGACGTCAGTGAGGCCGGAGTATATAAGATACAGCCGACGCCATATTCATCAGTCTTTCTTGCCCCAGATGTCAGGTGCCCCCAGAAGGAAGGCAATACATAAATTATATATATATATATATATATATATATATATATATATATATATATATATATATATACATGCAATGCAATATAATCCAAAATCAGTAGTTGCAAGCAAATAAACCATAGAAGGATAACCCAGTCAGGTTGTATGAAGAGGGGGTTAGGCCCCATGTCTTTACCAAGTGGGGAAGGAGGGAGGGAAACCTGTACTGCAGCTGTATTAGCACTCGAACATCTACATTTATGGTAGGTACAAAACTGTACTATGTTCATCGTGCATACAGCTGCAGTAATCACAGATGGGTAGAGTCCCAAAGCTACGCACAGGGTGGTAGGTACTAGGTGGAACTGGGATGAGCCAGAATGCCCTGCAACACAGCAGTGGCAATGCCTGCTCTAGTTTTGGAATATAAGGGCAGGTGGTAGTGTTTTGTGAAGGTATGTACAGAACTCCAAGTGGCTGCCTCCAAAATATCTTTGGTAGGAACTCCTCTGAGGAAGGCTGTAGAGGTAGCTGTGGCCCTGGTGGAGTGGGATCTGATGCCTGTAGGAACAGATTTCCCATGATAGGAATAACAAAACCATATGCAGTGGCCTATCCACTTTGAAATAGTCTGCTTGGTAACTGGCTTCCCTTGAGCCCCTACAGCATAGGACACAAAAAGTTGTTCTGATTTCCTGAAGGACTTTGTTCTGTCCAAATAATAACGTAGCTGCCTATGGATGTCTAAAGAGTGTAGCAGCCTTTCCCTTTGTTTTGAGGATTGGGGTAAAAGGTAGGTAAGTGTATGGCTTGATTTAAAGCTACCCTGGATACCACTTTAGGCATAAATGATGGGTTGGTACGAAGGGAAACCCTGTCCTGATGGAAGATGAGAAAGGGCTGCACCGCCATGAGGGCCTGTAGTTCTGAAACCCTACGAGCTGAAGTGATGGCCAGAAGGAAGGCTGTTTTCCAGGACAAATATTGCAAATCTGTTGAGGCAGCTGGTTCAAAAGGAGGCAATGTTAATTTTTCTAGTATGTAATTAAGATCCCAGGCTGGTATTGGTTGTTTCCTTGGTGGTCTTATATTCTTAGCCCCTCTGAGGAACTGTCGTAAGAGTGGGTGAGAAAATAAAGGTGGATCCGTGTTGAATTCTGCAGAAATGGCTGAGGCATGGATTTTTATGGAAGAAAATGAAAGTCCACTGTTCAGCAGCTCAGCTAGATACTGTAATACCTGAGGCAAATTCAGTTTTCTAGGGTCCTGGCCTTTTTTCTCATTCCAGGAGCAAAACCGTTTCCATTTTGCGGAGTAAGCCTTTCTGGTAGATGGCCTTCTGGCCTCCAAAATGACATCCTGCACCTCCTTGGAGAGTAGGGTCTGTTGTGGTGTTAAGGAATTTTCCATACAGCGAGATTGAGTGTTTTCAGCTGACTGTGAAGAGTTTTGTAGCTGTGCTGAGTCAGCAAAAGAGGCATTAGAGGTAGGGACCAGGGAGGAGTATGTGTTAGGCTCCTCAGGAGCGGGTACCAGTGTTGCCTTGACCAATCTGGAGCAATCAGTATCATCTTCGGTCTGTCTGCTCTTGCTTTCAAGAGCACCTTGGGCAGAAGAGGCAGAGGTGGGAAAGCGTAAACTGTCCATGCTGTCCAACTGAATGAAAGGGCGTCCACTCTCCAGGCCTTTGGATGAAAGGTCCTCGAACAAAACTTTTCCAATTGATGATTCCTGTGGGAGGCAAAAAGATCTATGTCTGGCCTCCCCCACGCTTGGATTATCTCTGTAAACACCTGAGGATGCAACTTCCATTTGTGTGGATCTGTCATATTTCTGCTTAGATTGTCTGCCAGCGTGTTTTCCAATCCTGGCAAGTAATGTGCTTGAAGTTTGATTTGCCATTCCAGAGCCAAGTTCCAAAGAGTCATGGCTAGTCTGCACAAGGGGTATGAATGTGTTCCTCCTTGTTTGTTTATGTACCACATTACTGTGGTGTTGTCTGTTCTTATCAGTAATTGTCCTGGATGCAGGAGGTCCTTGAAAGCTGTAATTGCATTTATTACTGCTAGCATTTCTTTTTGATTGATGTGAAGGTGCTTTTCCTTTTTGGACCATTTGCCCTGAATGCACCTGTCTGTCACGTGCGCCCCCCAGGTGTAATCGGAGGCGTCTGTTGTGATGACTTGATTTGCTTGAGGCTTGCAGAATGGGAGACCTGTGTTTGCTTGACATGCTTGGGACCACCATAGAAATTCCTTTTGCAAACATGGAATTATTGGTATTATTGTTTCCAAACTGTGACTGTGTTGAGACCATAGGTTTTTTAGGTACCATTGAAGTTTCCTCATATGCAACTTTGCACATGGGATTAAAAGAATGCAAGATGCCATGAAGCCCAGAGCCTGCAGGATTTTCCTTGCAGTAAGCCTGGTACATTTTGCTAGTATTTTGAAGTACTGAGTTAGTTGCCCCTGTTTTTCTGGCGTAAGATAGGCCATCTGGGTGTTTGTGTCCAAGTTGGCACCCCGGAAAGTTATTTTTTGAGATGGTGTTAGCCTGGATTTCTCTTTGTTGATTGTGTATCCCAGAGAATGCAGTAACCGTGTTACATAAGCCAGATGTTCCAGAAGTATGTG
The DNA here is from genome assembly GCF_019279795.1 of Protopterus annectens. Lineage (NCBI taxonomy): Eukaryota > Metazoa > Chordata > Ceratodontiformes > Protopteridae > Protopterus > Protopterus annectens. The sequence goes on along the minus strand of NC_056726.1, from coordinate 691,216,198 downwards.
CTTGCTGTCTGCTTGTATCAGGCAGTCGTCCAAATAAGGGTAAATTTGTATCCCTTGAAGTCTGCAGTAGGCAATCACTGATGCCAGATATTTTGTGAATACTCTGGGCGCAGTAGATAAGCCAAAGGGCAATGCAGAGAATTGATAGTGGATTGAACCTGCAAGAAATCTGAGGTATCTTCTGCAGCTTTGTCTGATTGGGACATGCAGGTATGCCTCCTTGAGGTCCAATGTTACCAGCCAAAACTCCTTGCCCAGCATGGGAAGAAGCTGCTGTAATGTGAGCATCTTGAATTTTGGTACGAGTAAGAATGTGTTTAGGATGGATAAGTCCAAAATGGGTCTCCAGTCGGTTCCTTTCCTTGGTACCAGAAAAACTCTGGAATAAAAACCTTGACCTTGTTCGTGAGTAGGTACCTCTTGAATAGCTTTCATGCCTATGAGCTTTGAAATTTGTAGTTGTGCCTCTGCCCTTTGATTGTGTGGCAGGTTTGGCATGCCTCTCATTTTTGGAAGAGTGTGGAATTGAAATTTGTAGCCTCTGTTTATAACGTCCAGGATCCATTTGTCTGTTGTGACAATATGCCAATTTCTTGTAAATAATGCCAGCTTTCCTGCCAAAGGTGCTGCCAGCTGAGACTTGCTTGGCATGGAAATGAGGGAGTCATTGGGTTTGTTTCCTGTATTGTTGTGCACTGTCTTCGACACCTCTTGGTGCTGGAGTTTGCCATTGTCTGCCTCTATATGATCCTTGTGATTGCCCTCTGCCCCTTGTGCGTCTGTATCTACCTCTTTAGGGCTTGTCAGTGGCTGGAAAGGACCAGTTTTTTGAAGGCCAATTTCTGCTAAAACGTGGTGGTTGGACCTGTAGAAAAGCTTTGACAGTTTGCATAGATTTGGCTTTTTCTTCCATTTTCCGTAATATCTCCTCAGCATTAGTACCAAACAGCACATCCTTTTGTAAAGGAGCATCTAGAAGTTTAGCTTTCACATGATCAGGCAAGCTTTGTTGCCTAAGCCAGGCATGTCTACGAATGACTGATCCTGTAGCAGCAGCTCTACTTGAGGCCTCTAGGGCATCATAGCCACATTGTAAGGTGTGTTTACCCACTTGCTCTGCACTATGCATCATATCCTGCAACTCTTTCAAATCTGGTTGTTCAGGTTGAGACATTTTATTCCTTAATTGTGATAACAGGAACTGTTGATATTTAAGCATATGAAACTGACAATTTAAGGCCCTCATGGCTAGGGTGGCCGAGGTATATACCTTTTTTCCCCACCTTTCTAAGGATCTTGACTCTCTTTCGGCAGGAAGTAGATTCTTAGCAGTAGAGGCCTTCAATCCCTTGGGGCCTTGAGAAATGGTTTCAGGGTCAGCATTATGGCTTTTGTAGAGAAATTGGTGAGAGTTAGGAACTCTGTAGTACCTATCCGGTTTGACTGGTGCAGGAGGCAGGGAATCCATGTTAAGGCAAGCCTCCGAATAAACATCATCAAGTATGTCCAAGACAGGAGGTATCGCCAGAGGTCTGTGTTGAGGTAACAAAAGAAATTCCCTAAGTCTTTTCTTGGAATCGGAAAAGTCTTGGCCTTCCCAATGGAAGTGTTCCCTCAAAGTGTGCAAGGTTTCCCCAAAGGAAAAATCCTCAGGAGGAGATACAGAAGGAATGGACTGCTCTGCATCCGAATCTTCAAAAGGGGAGTAAGAGTGTTCCTCTACATCAGAATGTTCTGATAACATGATAAAATGGAGCCCTGATCAGAAGAGGGAGAATCTTCCTCCACTCTGGGTCTCTTGTCTGGAGGGGGCTGAGAACCCCTGATAAGAGTAATTAAATCCTCAGCCATTTTAAGCATCTGCTTTTTAGGCATGGGGCCTGGAGATGGGCCCTGTGCAACAGGCCTCTTGGGATACCTGGCTGATTTGGATTTAGAAAAGGCCTTAATAGAAAAGGAAGATGAGGGTCTAAAGACACCATGGGTGGAAGTGGACCTGTCCACATAAGGAGGCTCAACACTCACAATGGCTTCAGTGGTTGTAGTCTGGGAAAGGGCCGAGGTACCTGCGGTCTCGGTTACAGAAGACACCGCCAAAGGAGTGTCGTCGGTAGTCAGGGACTGCAAAGGCATCTCGCTGAGAACCGGACCACGTGTAGCCGGTTTTGGCATGGTGTCGGTGGGGACCGCGGACCTCGCGTGTCGGTCCTTGTCCTTGCGTTTTTTGGACAAAACGGTAGTTGGAGTCTCCGACGACATTTTATAATCAAAGGCTTTACCAAAAAAGTGTTGGGCGAACTCCGCCCAACGCTTAATAGTGCGTTTATTGAAAGTAGCGCAGCGACAGCCAGAGACGTCGTGGTCTGGGCCTAAACAAGGTATGCAGAGGGAATGGAAATCCTTATGCGGTATTTGCTTCCCACAAGAAATACAATTATTAACTTTTTCTGACATCGGTCTGAGGCAAGAAAAGTTTCAACGGGGTACTTAGCTTTAATGAAGACTTCGGTTTCCAATTTTTCGTAATTCAGGAGCTGGCCGACCGGCACTTGCGAACTGCTTCTGCTTTGGGCACCGCGCGGCAAAAAAGACTGAAGAACATGGCGTCGGCTGTGTCTTATATACTCCGGCCTCACTGACGTCAGGAGAGAAAGCGAAAACAACCGACGCCGGACCTAGACTTTGGAATTCGGCCGACCAAGGACCCGCCTGACGGCAGAGAACCCATCTGTGATTACTGCAGCTGTATGCACGATGAACATCCAATTTACACAACTCATTTGGTATGTCTACACTCCTAACCTTTGTTGGGACATATGTCCTATTGGTTTATAAATAGTCACATCCGTTTCTATGCATGTGCCATGTTAAAATACCCCCATACTGGTGGCCTGTTGCCATCAATGAAACCTACATGTTGTTGTAATGGCCACTGTTTACCCATATATGCATGTGTTCTGCCTGCTCTGCAACTATTTTATATCTGGTGCCCTGGGTAATGGGAATACCTATGCATGTTGTTATAACTAATCGTGAATGCTGTTGACTATAACTAACCCATATCTGCCTTAAACATGCTGCAACATAGCTCGTATGGGAAGGCCAGTCCCAGCGGATCCACCTGTCCCACCTCAGCTGGCTATGGCACCGCACACCAGAACATCTGGGGCCCAGCCTGGGACCTCCTCGTCCGTTGGCCCTGCACCACCTTTTGTTGGAAAAGCCGCAGATGATGGGGCTCGCCCCCTCCTCTGGGAGCGGGAGCAGACAAGAACCTGTCATCCGTGGTACGGTCTGGGCCATGGTACATAGGGAGCTTGACAGGGAGATTCGAGACTGCCTATGCCAGCTTGAGAGCCGAGTGGCGCAACTAGAGGTTGAGCCTGCCCCTCTTACACAGCCCCCAGCACAGCCACCTTCTGGGCTGTGAAGGTGCAGTGGTGACTGCCCATGGGTGGGGACCTCAGTCCCATTGTATCCATCTGTGGGCTCATGGGCTTGTGACTTCCAAACACACATCTCTGTCCAAGGTGTTTCCCCCCACATGTGTCATATACCACCCCTGTACGCATCTTGTTTGTCTTGTCTGTCATCCTACCCAACCTATCCTCCCTGATCATACCTACTCTCCTTCCTCAACATCCCACTCTCACCTAAAAATAAAAGAAAAAAAGGGCAATCTGTTCCCACAAAAAAAGCACATAGCTGTCCATTTTGCACACGTGTCCACTGGACACATGTAAATGTTTCTAATTGGCATCACAACATACTATTGTTGTCCTCACCCTCCTCTCAGGGTTATGAGTGTCCAAATGTACCGTCAAATTTATTGCATATGCACAGCCATTGCTGTAGAATAAATGGACAGCTATGGACCTTCCCTACACCCTTCCTGCACATCCCAGCTACCTTCCCTACTGTCTTTCCCTCTTTGTGCCCCTTTCTCACCACTTTCCTATCACCCCTTTTTTCTTTTTTTTTAAAGAAATTAGCTCGGGGGTAAGCGGGAGTAAGCACTTTTAAGCAGCAGTGAGTGGGTTTCAATCTGTTTGCGTGGGGGTAAGGACTGCCTACACAGGTTAAGCAATCAAGAAGGTAACTAAGTGTAAGGAACTGTAACCAAAAGTAACCACTGCTTACTGTCGCGCAAACCCACGCACACCCGCTCACAACTGCTTAAAAGTGCCTTAATCGCTCCGTATCCAACGGCTCTTGTTCTGCCCAGCAACAAAATAAACGGCCTCTGCAAGGCTGGAAACCAGGACCCTGCACACCACAGCCAATGTAACTTACCACTAAGCCATGGCAGATATACAGACATCTGATGTTATCACAAACATATCATCCAGCACAATCATTCAACAGTATAGGAAATGTATTTCATTATGTAGATGCATGTGTGTGTGTTTATGTCCAGATATATATACATACATAGATATAGATATATATAGATATATCATGAACAAACTACGTGACAACAAAGCATTAAAAAAAGAATGAAAAGGAAAACACCAGCAACTCTTGTATTATGTAGTGGTGTTGTCCTATGTAATATCAGGCCTCCCTCAGACAGGCATGTGTCATTAATACACGCAAACATTTGTACATTGCCCAAATACATTGCTTTGAGCATTTTATTTACATTAACAAAACAGTTCCTGTCCAATCATAATGTGAGAACAGTACTCTTGCAAGGTGCTATGTGCAACATCATCATCATTAAAAAGTTAAATGGGGTAACCATAGAGGGACCGGTAGTGTCGTGTGTACACTAGGGTCATCTGCATCACGTGTACCTGGAACCTTTAGGAGTCATGTGCATACCAGGATTGTGTGCCTGAGAGAGGGGTGAGAACAACAGTAGTATGTTGTGATGCAAATTAAAAATGTTACATTTGTCCAGTGGACACGTGTGAAATGGACAGCTATGTATGGGGCAAAAGTTGTTCTGGGAACAGATTGGCCTTTTGTTTCCATTTTTGTAAGGTGAGAGTGGGATGTTGGGAAAAGAGAGTAGGTATGCTCGTGGAGGATAGGTTGGGTAGGATGACAGACAAGACAGAGAAGATAGCATACAGGGGTAGTATATGACACATGTGGGGGGGAAACACCTTGGACGAGGAGGGGTGTTTGGCAGTCACAAGCCCATGAGCCCCCAAATGGAAACAATGGGATGGAGGTCCCCACCCACGGGCAGCCACCACTGCACCTTCACAGCCCCAAATGTGGCTGTGCTGTGGGCTGTCTAGGAGGGGCAGGCTCACCCTCTAATTGTGCCACTCTGCCCTCGAGCTGGTGATGCTGGCCTCAAAACCCCTTATTGAGCTCCATATGGACCATGGCCTGGACCATGCAACAGCTGACATGTTCCTGTCTGGACCATCTCCCGGGGGGGGCAAGCCCCATCCTCAGTGGTGGTTCCACCCGAAGGTGGTGCAGAACTAACAGAGGTGGAGGTCCAAGGCTGGGCCCCAGATGTGCTGGTGCCTGGTGCCATGGCCAGCTGAAGCGGGACAGGTGGTTCTGCCGGGATCTGCAATCCCATACAGCCTATTGTGTTGCAGTTTTAACACAGATAAGGCTTAGTAATAGTCAACAGCATTCAGTATTACTTATAACAACATACATAGATATTACCATTAACCCAAGACAACAGATGTCATACATTTGCAGAGGGAGCACAACACATGCATATATACTACATAACATCTGTCCAAAGCGTAGATGACTTGTGACTGCAGCTATGAACAGTGGCCCATTATTGGCATGTCACTGTGATAACCTCAGACAGTGACTGTCATACCACTGTTTCATGCGACGTATGTCCAATCAAGTATGAGATGTCAGCAACTCTCATCACTGTCACCGTGTACTGACTGCAATCCTCACACTATGCTTCTGCAGTTCACAGATGTGTGTTCTGTGAGTAACACAAGAAACAAATGGTTCCACACACTGACCAGTCCACAGATGACCCTACAGATGATTGGGTTACTCACAAACAGAGCACTGTGTTTTCAGTTATTAAAACATGCAGACTAGCCATTACCACACACAACCTGTTAAACTGGCAGTAGTCTGAATGAAGCATAGCTACATTTACATGCTGTAGTCATATCTGGCACATCATCCTCCTGTCTTTAGGCTATTTTCCACAGTGTTTGTTGTTTGAGGAATATCCAGATTTCATCTGTGATGCTGTTCACCAAACACCAGATCCAGGTTCCACTCACAGCGACTGTCATGGGCAAACACCAACATGATGTTCCTAGATATTGTACTGTGTTTTCATGCAATTAGGTGTGGGAATGTCACCACAGCTGTTCCACATGCAATCAGCTAGAGGAGGACTGCAATAGGTGCAGAGGCCATCACCTGATCATGACCATCACTTACAAAACACAAGCTGCTGCTGGGCAGGGTTACATCTCCACATCCACCAGAGAGTGTGTGGGAGGGACAGACAGAGGCAAAGTACATCAGAAAACAGTTGGGAGACTAAAACCTAAGCATCTTTTGTCACACACCTACCAGTACAGGGTTTCAAACCCCTGACTGCCTAGCCATTACTATTACAAGTGTAATGCAGTTACTCCATGTGCCACACAGCTAATATGTTGGTGACCTGTAAGAACATATATGTGCGCTGGTGAACGACATCTGCAACAGAGATATAGTAGACATACATTAGGTGTAACACACATGGCTGTCCACATGAACAGATGTCATTGTCAATACAGCCGCACTCTCTGAGGGACTCAGACACATTGGCAGACTTTGGCAGGCTTACAAATACACTTCCTAACTACTTAGTTTGCCACACTACAGTAATGCACAGGTATTACATGCACCACAGAGGTTATCCTCAGGTTCTAGGGGCTAGGGCATGTGAACGTGTTTGACATCAGTCAATATGCCAATGGGAGTTATACTGGGTGTGACTGTGGTTGGGAACATCATACCCCACACGCAGACACAAAGTGCCTGCACTGACATGCATGTGTGCATTGCTTCATAAGTGTGTAGTGGCTGGCTGTGCAAGATGGCTGTACAAGGCTGGGTGAGGGGTAATCCTTGGCATCAGGCCACCTGACAATGGATTGCAGTGTGGTTCAGGGGTGTAGCGTCTGCAATGTCCCACACAGATGGGTATTTTATTAACTGTCCTGTCATCCTGGTTACTATTGTGTGTGGCCATTGCTTTGCAATGCATGCCATGTCTGTGTTTGATAGTCCTTGACATGGACATTGCCTGGGATGTGCATGTCCCACATTAATGTACAGTGACATGTTTAAGTGTACCTGGTTTGCCTGGCACATGTTATGTACACAGACTGTTATCATCAGATGTGTCAATCCTGCCTGGTGTGGCAGGACCTGCTAATAGACAGCAGGTTGACCCTGTACCTGCATTGATAGCATGATACAGGTATTCCCTGGTGTCAGTGGCATCTGTCCATACAGGGCATGTTTGTAAGGCATTGTATGTCCTTTGTGGATCACATTTGATGGCACCACATATGTTGCAGATGTCCAGTGGGGAACATAGTGAAGACGCATTGTCTGCAATTATGTGCCTATTGTACTGGTGGACAGGGTGCCATGCCCTCTGCAGTCCACTGCAATCACACCATGCTTACTATCTGTCAACAATGTGCAGGGTACTTGCAACATAGCGGTATTTTTCTAGGCAAGTGTGTTTGTGTATGGCACATGGGTTCAGACCGTATTCTGGGTAATAGTAGGGTTGCTTATTTTGCTCACCAGGCCTTTTGCCAGATGTAGGGGTATGGCTTGCCAACCCAGATTCTTGGCTGAAATCTGTAATCCTCATGAGGTGGACATTGTGAGATATAATATGGCCACCATATAGGAAAACTACAAAACCCACTCCTCAACATGTCCAGTGGTTAGACACTCCACAGCCACCTCCACACAGGATATGACTGACAAACACACCTACCATGTTTCAGACTAGAGCTCCTACCTGACTAGTTTAGCACACTAAAGCATTACACATTTATAGCACATGCTATGAAGAATACTGGGCTACCCCATCCCCGAAGGTGTATTTCAAAAGGAATGACATCAGCAGGTTTACCAAAGTAGGGCATTTCAAATTTCCTGCAAGTGAGTAGCCTAAAATGCATTGTTCACAAAACAGACAGTGAGACACCCACAACTGACATGTGTGGGTATAGAACCCATGACCAAGATCTATATCACACTACTGCATAGAGATAACACAGGATGCACCACAGGGATTACTAGGGAACTTGTTCCCCAAAGATGTATTTGACAAGGAATGATATCAGTAGGATTACCAAAGTAGGGCATTGTAAATGTCCTGCGAGTGAGTAGGCTATAATGCATTGCTCCCTACACAGACATTGAAACACACATAAAATATACATAATTGCCATAGTTGTGGATGGAACCCTACCACAGCTCTAAATCACACTCCAACAGTACGCAGTTATCCAACACGCTACAGATTACTGGGTTGCAGTATTCCCAGAGGTGTATTTCTAGGTGGGTGATATCAGCAGCCTTGCTAAAGTTGAGTATATGAATTGTAAGAAGTGTGAGTACTCTAAAAAGCATTGTTCCATTCTCAAGCAGACAGACATACACACAGTTGCCAAGTCTGGGATTAGAACACCTATCAAACTAGTTTAACACGCAACAGCATTACGCAATTACAGGACACACAACGGAGATTACTGGGTTACAAAGTGGTGCACAGCTGCAGTTATCCCACTCCACAAGGGGAGATCCACATTGGATCCTTGGAACTACTGTCACATCAGTGTGATGAGCCTGATCTGCATGGCCATGGAATGCATTATCAGTGAAGTTTGGAACACAGACATTGGCAGCCCTCAAACACTGGACCCCACACAGATTGGGCTCATGGAGTGCCTGTCTTGCCTCTTGAAATGGATCATCTGCTTTGACTCAGTCTGCATAGCTGTTGAAGAGGGTAAGGCAGTCCACAATGCCTATGCGGACCTCGGCAAGCCCTTCAATACCATACACCAGTCTGGAAACATAGATTAACACAATAATCTGGCCATACATCCTTATGCCACTCGATGGTTTGCCACATGGCTTACTGACAGAACCCAAACTGTAGGTGTAACTGTCTCCAAATCCATCCCCAGACAAGTGACAGGTGGAGTACCTCAGGGTTCAGTCCTGGGACCACTGTTGTTTGAGCTCTACATCTATGTAGTACAGGCCAGCAGTATGGGACTCTGGCTAACAAAGGTAACAGATGACTGCAAAATGGGAGTCATTATGAGCCTGACTGTAATGCATGATATGTTACTGATATCAGCCTGACATCATACAGGAGGGATGTGGTGCTGTTAACATCTTGTGGCCTTGTTGTGTAAGGTCCTGGTTATGGGATCTGCAACAGTTGGTAGTGTATTGCAGGTCAGACATATTTTGCTGTGGGGGAGAATACATATTCATGCATGACGTATGTTGTTTGTGCCTGTCAACCCCATTCATGGTACATGTGGACATATATGTTTCTGCTATGTTCCCACCTTGTCTACAGATGTATGTCCGTACATACCTATAGAGATATAAATATCTGCTTACACATATATATATATATATATATATATATATATATATATATATATATATATATATTTCTATATATCTATATCTATATCTATCTATATATCTCTCCCTCTCTCTCTCTCTCTCTCTCGCTCTCATATATACATACATTTGTATCTGTGTAGACATTAATATATTTTCACACACACATACATCTGCATGTTAGAACACATACTCTGTACTGTTGAATGACTGGGCCAGATGATATGCTTGTGAATGCAACAGAAGTACATATATCAGAGGTGGTTTAGAGATAAATCACTTTGGCTATGGTGTGTATGGTCCTGGGTTCAAGCCTAGCCAAGGTTATTTATTTTCTTACTAGGCAGAGCAAGAGCCGATGGATACAGAGTGATTAAGGCACTGTAAAGCAGTTGTAAGTATGTTGTCAGGCATGGTATGTCCGTTGTGAGTCACATGTGAAGGCACCATAGGTGGTGCAGGTGTCCATTGGGGAACATGGTGGAGGTGCACTGTGTGCATGTACGTGGCATATTGGACAGATGGCCAGGGTGACATGCCCTCTGTAGCCCACTGCTATCACTGCCTAGTCACTATCAGTGGCCAATATGCAGTGTACTACCCACATATTGGCTGTTGCCTAGGCATGTGTGTGTGTATAACACATGGGTTGAGTGTGTGCTCTGGGTAATAGTGGGGTTGCTAACTGTGATTGTCTGGCCTTGATATCACATGTATGGGTATGGCTTTGCACCCCAGCCTCACAGCTAATGTATATCTGTTATCCCTGAATGGTTGACATTGTGATATAGAGTACAGCAAACATAAAATATATGCAAAACACCCTCCACATTGCCCACACACTTACAACCACCACTACAGAGGATACACGTCAAACACACACACTCACTCACACACCTGTTATGTCTGGTATTTGAACCCCTACCTAATTAGTTTATTACACTACAGCAGTATGCAGTTATAGTATGCGCCACAGACATTACTGAAGTACTTTTTCCCCAAAGGTGTGTCACAATGAATGACATCAGCAGGATTACCAAAGAAGGGCATTTCAAGCATACTGCGAGTTTTACATGTCTTTTAACCATGTGTACCCGCTGCTTACTGTCACAAAAACACATTTACACCTGCTTAAAAGTGCCTTATTCAGTCTTAAATTACATTATTAACAACCTTTGCAACCCACGGTGGTGGTGCTGCGGTAGCATATCGCCTCACAGTAAGACGCTGTCCGGTTCGATTCTCAGCTAGAGTGTCTTCTGCGTGGAGACATGCGTGAATGGGTGTACCTTCGTTGAAGGTTGTGTCGGCATGTAAAAATCAACTACCAATCATTAACAGACCCCTAACCAGGAAAAGCCTACAGAAGACTACATTAACAACCCTTGCAGATCTTGAACCCTGGACCATGCACACCATAGTCACTGAACTTACCACTAAGCCATCTGGGTTGTTGACATGCTTTGTGGTATTTAGAACACACATTTTACTACAGGTATTCCACAGTACTGAAAACAAATGGGACAGTCACTTTGTGTACATATGTAGAGTGCCTTTGAATGTACTGTACTCTGTGAAACAACATAGACAAGTCTACATATGTACAACTGTTATAATAAATACGAAATACATATATGCACTTATGGGATGTGTATACACACACACACACACACACACACATATATATATATATATATGTGTGTATATATATATACATATATATATATATATATATATATATATTTATATATATATATATATATATATATATATATATATATATATATATATATATATATATATATATATATATATATATATATATATATACATATACATATACATATATACATATACACTTTGTGACACAGAAGGGTTCCAAAGGAATTGATGTGTACACAAAACAGAGGCAACTCTTGTATTATAACATTTAAATCTTAATCAGTTCACCAGAGAAGGGATGGTTGTTGTGTATGTGGAGTTTGGGGTGGGGAATGATGGGTAAGAAAATATATCCCGGGGATTTTGGAGTTTGGGTGGGGGAATGATGGGTATGGAAATACACCCTGGGGACCACTTCTGTGTCACTGCTTGACAGTGACACAGGAAAATAACATACCCAACAGTAGTCATTCTTGACTGTCTATTCTTTTCTATTCCTAACTATGTAATAATTTGTAGACTCCACTCACCACAGATGACTACCATGGTGTGCAGCATGTTAAAAGACATAACACATGTGTATGCCTGGCTACAGGGTAGTCACACACAAACACACACACACTTGCCAGTATTGTGCTTACAAGTCTTGCCTATGTAAAGGTAACTAGTAGAATGGTATGCAGTTGGGGTATGTGCCACAGAACCCATACAATTACACTTAATCTGATTCTGCTTCTGAGCTGGGTGACATCACAGGACTGATTACTTGCAGTGGGGAGGGTGGAAAAGGGTGGTTTAGCAGATGACAAGGATAAAGGCCAGTGCAAAAGGTGGTTTCTCTTTGGAAAGCAGTAACACCCACTGTCATGACAGGATGCATACACAAATATACACACACACACACACACACACACACACACACACTCAGGCATTTGCTGACACACTCACACACAGTTGCCAGTGGTGGGATCAGAAAGTACAGTTGTGTACACTTACCATAAATGTAGATGTTCGAGTGTATTCACTGTTGCAGTCATTACATTTGGGTTATCTGCTTGCAGGTAGCCCTCAGTTGGCCTGATTAACAAAGTCTTGGGTCCTGCATCAGTTGCTGTCCCTTCTTCCATGATGTCAGGTCGTCAGGGGTATAAAACATGCAGCCGATGCCATTACATCAGTTTTTTTCTTGCCCCAGATGTCAAGTGCCCCCCCTAATGGGAAGCAATTAAATATAAAAGTACAAAGATATACCTCCAACAAAAAAGCAAATACACCAAAAAGGCTTTTAAGCATAGTAAAGGAAAGTAGACGTATAGCCAAAAAAAGTTAGGGGGCTGGAGGGAGGGTAACCAGGACTGCAACAGTGAATACACTCGAACATCTACATTTATGGTAAGTGTACACAACTGTACTATGTTCTTCATGTTTCACTGTTGCAGTCATTACATTTAGGTAGACTCCCAAAGCTAAGGTTGGGAGGAGGAATTTAGATAGCATTAGGACCAGCTATAAGGCCCTGCAAGACTGCAGTGGCAAAACCAGCTGTGGATTTAGAGAAAATTGTCAAATGATAATGCTTGGTGAAAGTATGTACAGAACTCCAGGTAGCAGCTTCTAGGATGTCCCTAGTAAGGATGCCTCTGAGAAAGGCTGTAGAGGTAGACGCAGCCCTGGTGGAGTGAGGTCTGATCCCCTGGGGAATAGGTTTTCCATGGTGCTTATAACAGAAATGAATGCAATGGCTTATCCATTTAGAAATGGTTTGCTTTGAAATAGCCCTCCCTTCTGCCCCTGCGGCAAATACCACCAGCAATTGTTCAGATTTCCTTTGAGGTTTAGTCCTGTACAAGTAGAATCTAAGTTGTCTGTGCACATCTAAGGAATGCAGTATCCATTCCCCTTTATTCTGTGTATTGGGAAAGAAGGTTGGCAAATGAATGGACTGATTAAGAGCCACACTGGATACCACCTTGGGCATGAAGGATGGATTGGTTCTGAGGGACACCCTGTCCGCATGAAAGATGATGAAAGGCTCCACTGCCATAAGGGCCTGTAGTTCAGATACCCTTCTAGCTGAAGTGATTGCTAACAGGAAAGCTGTTTTCCAAGAAAGAAATTTTAAGTCTGCAGTAGCAGCTGGCTTGAAAGGAGGTAGAGTGAGTTTCTCCAAAACAAAGTTAAGGTCCCAGGCTGGGGGTGGAGCTCTCCTGGGTGGTCCCAAATTTTTGGCCCCTCTGAGGAACTGCTTGAGCAGTGTATGAGAGAAGAGGGGAGGTTCTGTGTTATAATGAGCTGAAATGGCTGAGGTATGGATTTTAATGGAGGAAAAAGACAGGCCCTTGTGAAGCATCTCAGTTAAGTATTGTAAAATCTGAGGTAAATACGGTGCTGCTGTGCTCACCCCTTGAGATTGGTTCCAGGGACAGAATCTTTTCCATTTTTCAGCATAAGATTTTCTAGTACTAGGCCTCTTTGCCTCTAAAATGATATCCATCACAGGTTTGCTGAGGGATGGTAAAGGAGAAATTAAGTAATTAGCCAGCCTGCAAGGTTCAGTGTTAGAAGCTGAGGGTGCAGAATCTGGTTCTCCTGCTGAGACAGCAGGGAAGGAGTCTGAGGCAGGTGCCATGGGGATAACCGTGACACACTGTGCAGTAGGGGGTAGCAGTGTTTTCATGGCCAGTCTGGAGCAATCAAAATCATCCTTGGTTTGTCCTGTTTGATTTTTAGTAGTACTATGGAGAGCAGAGGCAGAGGGGGGAAGGCATAGACTGATAGGTTTTTCCAGCTGAAGGACAGAGCATCCACTTTCCAGGCTTGTTTATGGGGAGTACTTTTGCAAAATTTGTCCAACTGGTAGTTCTGGGGAGAGGCAAACAGGTCTATATCTGGGCTCCCCCATTTGCTTGTCAACATGTTGAAAATCCTTGGTTCCAGTTTCCACTCGTGTGGGTCCATGAGGTTTCTGCTTAGTCCGTCTGCCAGTGTATTTAATTTTCCTGGCAGGAATTGAGCTTTTAGGTGCACTTGGTAGCTCAAAGCTGTGTTCCACAATGCCATGGCTAGTCTGCAGAGGAGATAAGAATGTGTACCCCCCTGCTTGTTTATGTACCACATAACAGTGGTGTTGTCCCTCTTTACCATTAGTTGTCCTGGAAGAATGTGGTCCTTGAAGGCTGTCAGAGCATTTTGTACAGCTAACATTACTTTTTGATTGATATGCAGGTGCATTTGACTTGGGTTCCATTTGCCCTGAATGCACTTCCTGCCAGGTGAGCCCCTCCATGCATATTCTGATGTGTCTGTTTTTAGGGACCCTGTAGTATCTGCCAGGTTTTCTGGGAACAGGAAGCAGGGAATCAGGGGCCAAACTAGATTCCAAAAAAGCATCATCAACAATGTCTAGTACAGGAAGAATAGCTAAAGGCCTATGCTGAGGTAGGAGAAGGAAATCCCTAAGCCTCTTTTTTGAATCAGAAAAATCCTGGCTTTCCCAGTGGAAATGCTCCTTAGAGTATGTAAGGTTTCCCCAAAAGAAAAATCCTCAGGAGGAGAAGCAGAGGGAATGGAGTCCTCTGCATCAGAATCTTCATAAGTAGGGTTTGGGTGGCAGGGGGTGGTGCGAAAGGTAGTGCCTTCTTTTGGTGGCAGGCCTCTGCCCACCAAAGGAACTCTAGGCGTAGGCAAGGTATGATAGGAATCATTGTTTCTAGGTCTTCAGAATGTTGACACCATAGGCTTTTTAGATGCCACTGTAGTTTCCTCATATGCAGTCTTGCATATGGAATTAGAAGAATGCAGAAGGCCATGAACCCCAAGGTTTGCAGTATTTGTCTTGCAGATAGCAGGGTTTTTGTGGCCACTTGTTTGAAGTAAGTTGTCAAATAGATTTGTTTCTCTGGCGTGAGGTAAGCCATTTGGGAAGTTGTATTCAAGCTTGCTCCCAGGAATATAATTTGCTGACAGGGTACCAGGTGTGATTTCTTTTTGTTTATGGTGTACCCCAGACAAGTTAGAACCCTTTGTACAAAGGCCAGATGATTCAAAAGTATGTCCTGGCTTTCTGCCTGAATTAGACAATCGTCCAGGTATGGGTATGTTTGAATATTTCTTTGCCTGCAAAATGCAATAACTGGAGCTAGGCACTTTGTGAATACCCTGGGCACAGTAGATAAACCAAAGGGCAGTGCAGAGAACTGATAGTGCGTGTAGCCTGCTTTGAAGCGTAGGTTTCTTCTGCAAGATTCCCTGATTGGGATGTGCAGGTATGCTTCTTTTAAATCTAGTGTTGCCAACCAGGCATCTTTGCCTAGCATAGGAAGTAATTGGTGAAGAGTCAGCATTTTGAATTTTGGAATCTCCAAAAAGGTGTTTAGAGTAGACAGGTCCAGGATAGGATGCCATGAATTGTCTTTTATGGGTACCAGGAAAAGTCTCAAGTAGAAACCTTGTCCCTTTTCCTCTTCTGGTACCAGTTGAATAGCCCCCATGCTTAAGAGAGAAAGTACTTGTTTTTGGGCCTCTGCCCACTGATTTGGGGGTAGGTCCGGCCACTCGCTTGGTGTTGGCAATGTGTGGAAGTGAAATCTGTATCCCTGGGACACCATATTTAAAACCCATTTGTCCTGGGTAATGAGTTCCCAATTGTTTGCATGAAGAGCAATCTTTCCCCCCAAAGGGGCAGTCAGTTGATAAGTGCTTGGAAATTTTAAAAGGAAGTCATTGGGACAGTCTACCAGTCTTATTATTCCCAGATTTGGAAGTGGAGGCCTCCCACTGCTTAGTTCTGTGTGTCCCCTGGGACTGAAACCTGGGATTTTTGCTGTGTCTAGGTTTGGCTTGAGAAGACCTGGAAGGGGCTGGAAAGGACCAATTCTTAAAAGGGCAGTGTCTACTAAATCTAGGAGGTTGAACATGTAAAAAATCTTGAACAATTTGCATAGATTTTGCTTTATCTTCCATCTTTTTAAGAACGTCCTCAGCCTTGTTGCCAAACAGGCGGCCCTGATTTAAAGGAGCATCCAACAATTTAGCTTTAACATGATCAGGCAAAGATTGCTCCTTAAGCCAAGCATGCCTTCTGACCACAGACCCAGTAACAGCAGCCCTGCAAGAGACCTCTAAGGAATCAAAACCACATTGCAAGGTATGTTTTCCAACTTGTTCAACAGAATGCATTAAATCCTGTAATTCTTAATTTTCACAGTCAGGAATCAACATAATTTTCTGTTTAAGCAGTCCAATAACATGTTGCTGATACTTTAACATATGAAACTGGCAGTTTAAAGCCCTAATGGCCAAGGTTGCAGAAGTGTAAACCTTCTTACCCCATCTATCCAGCACCCTGGAGTCTCTATTAGAAGGGGTAGGATTTTTAGCAGTAGAAGCCTTAATGCCCTTGGGCCCCTGTGAAATAGTCTCTGGATCTGCAATAGGATTTTTAAAAAGGAACTTGTGGGACTCAGGGACTCTGTAGTATCTGTCAGGTTTTCTGGGAACAGGAAGCAGGGAATCAGGGGCCAAACTAGATTCCAAAAAAGCATCATCAACAATGTCTAGTACAGGAGGAATAGCTAAAGGCCTATGCTGAGGTAGGAGAAGGAAATCCCTAAGCCTCTTTTTTGAATCAGAAAAATCCTGGCTTTCCCAGTGGAAATGCTCCCTTAGAGTATGTAAGGTTTCCCCAAAAGAAAAATCCTCAGGAGGGGAAGCAGAGGGAATGGAGTCCTCTGCATCAGAATCTTCATAAGTAGATAAGGGCAAATCCAGATCATCAGAAGAATCAGAAAAAACAGAATCCTGATCAGAAGATTAATACTCAACTACAGTCCTAGGCCTCTTAGAAGGGGGGGGGTGGCTACCCCTGATTAGAGTTATTAAATCTTCAGTCATTCTTATCATTTGTTTTTTAGGCATAGAGGACTGAGCATGTGGCTTGGGCATTGTTTTTTTAGACATGGATCAAGATTCAGGCCTAAGTAAAGAAAGAGGCATTGGTTTAATATGCAAGTCCATAGGCCTGAATACACACTCAGAAGCTGGTGCCTGCACAGTGGCTCCGGACCCATCCAAGGTAGAGACATCCATGGGTTCCATAGTTGAAGCATCTCACGGCACACCGGACTCTGAATGGGTTTCAGTAGAGGCCTGCAAATCAGAAGTAGCGGGTATCAGGGGCTGCGAAAGCGCCTCACTGAGTACCGTCGACCTGTCGACTGGCTTAGGAGAACCATCATCAGCAGTTTTGGACCTTGGTGGCCTGTCTCTGTCTTCATCTTTGCATTTTTTTGGAATCCCGGTAGTCGGATGGCTAACCGACGACATTTCTGGATAATTAAACTGAGAAACGAAATATTTAGAGGTGAAAATATACCGACGACGGATAGTGTGCTGATTAAATAAAGCACAAAACTGACAGCAAGGTATGTCATGGTCAGGGCCTAGGCAAGGAATACAGTACGAATGAAAATCTTTAGGAGGTATTTGCTTTCCACAAGCAATGCAGTTATTAACTTTTACTAACATCGGTAAGGAGAAAGAAAAAGTTTCCCCAAAGGGGTACTTAGCTTTAGTGGAAGACTTCGGTTCTGAAACTCGAAAGCGAAAATTTCAGGAGTCGGCCCACCGGGACTTGCGAACTGCTTCTGCTTCGTGCACCGCACGGCAAGAAAGACTGATGTAATGGTGTCGGCTGCATGTTTTATACCCCTGACGACCTGACGTCATGGAAGAAGGGACAGCAGCCGAAGCAGGATGCAAGACTTTGTTAATCAGGCCAACTGAGGGCTACCTGTAAGCAGATAACCCAAATGTAATGACTGCAACAGTGAAACATGAAGAACATCTCCTGCCTATCTACAGATCACTATTACAGTACTACGCAGTTCCGAAAGCACCACAGAGATTACACATTTCAAGGTAGTCAGAATGCCCTTCTAAGATTGAGGACATCAGCAGGGATACTGACAGTTAAGATGTACATAGCTGTTAACCTGTGTGTTTAAAGTAGGAGTCCATTACAACCTGTATGCACAAACAAGACAAATCATCTGTAGGTAAGACATAGGTAGGCCTGAGAGGTATAGTTGTAGCACAACAAGCCCTGAACTGGAGTATGCCCATCTGTGGAATGGACATCTACTATCACTATACAGGGTACACTACACATAGAATCACAGGACTTGTTTGGATGCATTGACTCTAATTACACAAGGTGACAGTGGGCATTCTCATACACTTAGTAGCACAGGGCCGTTTGGGATGCACTTTGACTCCAACTACACAAGGTTATACTGGGCATGCTCATACACTTAGAAACAAAGGGCTTGTTTGGATGCACTGACTCAAATTACACAAGGTGGCAGTGGGTATGCTCATACACTTAGTAGCACAGGGCTGTTTGGGATGCACTCTGATTCTAACCACAGAAGGCCACAGTGGGCATGCTCATACACTTAGACGTACAGAACATGTTGTAATGGACACCTATTGTAAACACACAGGTTTACAGCTATGTACATCTTAACTGTCAGTATATATGCACATCATACAGGTTTACTAATAGATATCTGTTTGTGGCCCATAAATGATATATATGCGCCTGTGCTGTGTGATACACATGCATACATGTACATGAAGTACTGCCATATATATGTGAAGTACACACAATCATGCATGTGTGGAAGTGACAGACAATTGGTTAACTGGGACACACAGGTGGATGCAAAGTACAGCATGTGTCACACATATTGCTGCCCTGAAAAGCATACATTGATATCAGGTTGTGGACAGTGGCATTATCCTTGGAACAGTGGCATGTGCAAGCATAATATGTGAGCCCCATTGTCTAATGGTACTGAGGTGCAGGTGTCAAGATGGCCTCACCCAGCTGTGTTAGTAGTTGTCATTATTAGCAGGACCACTCCACTAAGTATATCTGACATTGGTCATCTACACAATGTCTGATCCTGTCCGTCACCTTAGATGTAGCATTTGATACCAAGCACTATACTGCCACTTGCAGTGATGTCATGGTACGAGTGGCAACTGCTTGACCAAAACAATGAGCCAATGTCCTGCTGTAATTATGAGGTTGTCCAGTGTCTGTCATTCCGGGATGACATGACTGAAAGAAGACAAGTCTTTGTCACAGATCACATGCATCCATGATTCAATAGAGTGTGGATAATACTTAGGTCGCATTTACTCATATAGTGCCATTCCAAGGCAAATGTCCTAAACACAGAAGTAACACCCTGACACCTACAAGATAATTGCATTGGATGCTTATGCTAACCAGTGCTAGATGTGTGGCTTTTGTAATCCATTTGCTCAATGTAGAACCTACAATGGGGAATACTGACATCTGTGCAGTGAGGAACACCTGGCTGAAGGCTCTGTAGTGCACAATAGCACTACCACCATATAACTCAGATCCAGACATGTGGGCCATAACACTGGTATGGACCACTCCAGGTGGTGGTGTCCACATATTCATATAGGCTACTCACAAGTAAAGACCACTACTCCAACATAATTCATCACAGATGAGTCAGGTACAGGTGACAGTGGTAAAAACTGCATTCTAGGTTGTATCCTCATGTACATCCACCACCATGTCCACAGACTACCAACACACATCCATAAATGTGGTATGAAATATTATGATACAACACCAAATAACCTTCGTCTGGTAGACTGTACCTAGCCCTACATCAACTGTGCAAAGTACCCATGTACTGACACAGTTGCATAATGTGTTATGCAATGCAATAATATCACTGTTTATAACCAGGTCAGTTGCACACATACCAGGGTCCCTCGGATGTTGTCAGCAGTACCACAGTTGACTGTTGCTATACACCAGTAAACAACACCCTCATGGTTGGATATGACCTAGATGCACCTGCCCTGGATATGTACATCCCACACTCATACAACATACATGAAAATAGCATAGCTGTTGTTGTCCTTTGTGCATACATGTGGCTACATTTAATACACACATGCACATGGAATATAGGTCCATGGCTGCTGAATGTTAACAGTACATAAGGTTTGATATCTATGTTGACAGAGGTAATATTCCCTCTCTACTGGTCACCCATGACACCTATTATATCATACAACAATCCATGTGGCATGTATGTCATTAGACATGTCCAACAAATGCAATGCCTACAAACATACCCAAATGACAGGATCGTAGGACCTACACACATGGCCTGTATTGACAGACTCAGGGAAATACAGCTATGCTCTGTATGTTTCTGAGTAGTTACAGGTGATATGTTCATGACATGTACAGCCATGTGATACCCACAGCTCCTACATATACCCCATGTCAACAATTGCAAGCCATACATGATATGTGCTGTCTGGACATCAACCTTATTACCTTATTATCACAATAGCCAGAACGTGCTGGGTGAGATGTTTATAAGCCACAGACCTCGCACATGCTTGAACAAGTGTAATTCCTAGCTCAAACAGAGCACATTGCTGGCACTCTTCCAGTATTCATGAGGTGTGTGTGACAAATATGATGTGTGTGTGGCAAATATGATGTGCTCACTGTTGACCATTACAGTGCCCTGGCTTCACAGTGGAACTGTCAACTAACAGTTTGTGGGATCATGACATGGAATATTGCTGTGTGTGTGTGTCTTGCTGATATGTGCTGTTGGCATAAATGTACACTTAGCTACTCAGTGAAGGTGGTTGTGTGTCCTACCAGCACATGAATACAACATCCATTATGGTGTAATGCTCAGCTAGGTTTCACACATGGTGTGGGGAAGGTCTGGAATGTATCCTCTTGACCTGCTAGTCCACTTACTAATAGAGACTGCATATGTGTGCATGTAATGATGTGTGTTTAGATTCCATATGTGTGCAGTGTCTGATGTTTGAAGGTGACTGTTGTCTTAGTACATCATGGAGTTGCAATGCAGCCTCAACATTGCCAAGTGTACATGGTGATATGCTCAAAGTACAGTAAGCTGTACTTTAGTTATGGACAGATGTTTGGACATAACTACTAAGTGGTGGGGCTACTTTGCAGATGAATGATTACTGAGGACAGCTCACAAGTGTGTTACAACCATTCCTACAATAACCTGTGTAACTGCTAAGCTATGGTTTTGTTAATTGAAGGGGAAGACACACAACGTAGAATGCAGTAAGGGTGACACTGAAGGCAAACCTCTTGACACCTGTAACAGTAACACCTCCCCTGTGCATATATTGTGCAAATATCAACATAGTTGGCAAAGGAAAGAGTCAGTATGCTTTGTAGTGTGTGCGAGAGTGCTGTAACTCTGTAATACCTATCATGAAATAGGCAGGTGTTTGATTCACAGTACTGGCATGTGTGTGTGTATGTGTGTGTCCATATATGTCACGTATGGTGGGGAATACATTCCAAATGTTATTCACTCTCCTGTACACTTTTGTAGACATCTGTACAGAATGAAGTGTAGAAAGCAAGGCATAGGCAGGGGTTTGAATCTCACACGTCAAGTGTCTGTATATGTGTGACATAGGTGTATATCTTTGTGAATGCCACAGTGTGTGTGTGTGTGTGTGTGTGTGTGTGTGTGTGTGTGTGTATATATATATATATATATATATATATGTGTGTGTGTGTGTGTGTGTGTGTGTGTGTGTGTGTGTGTGTGTGTGTGTGTGTGTGCGTGCATACTGGTCCCTGGAGCGAGGCTGCATTTTACCATAGTGAAATGATAAGACCTCCTCCCCCCATCCACTCAATGCAATCTAATATCCCTGTTGATATCATCAATCTTAGAAGGGCATTCTAACCACCTGTAAATGTGTAAGGCCTGGGGTGAGGTTTGTTGTTCCATAGCCTACTGATGAACCCCCCTCCCCACATACACTCACCGCAATCTAGTATCCCTGTTGATGTCCTCAATCTTAGGCCATTCTGACTACCTGTACATGTGTAATCTCTGTGGCGCATCTTGTAATTGCATAATACTATAATGATGATTTGCACAAAGGTAGGGGTTCTCATACCAGCACTGGCAACTGTGTGTGTGTGTGTGTGTGTGTGTGTGTGTGTGTGTGTGTGTGTGTGTGTGTGTGTGTGTGTGTGTGTGTGTGTGTGTCAGAGTGTGTGTTACTGTGTCTGTGAATCCCTGAGTATGTGGGTGTGTTACTGTGCCTGTGAATCCCTGGGTGTGTATGTGTATTTGCATCCTGTCATGAGAGTGGGTATTACTGCTTCCCAATGAGAAAGCACATTTTCCACTGACCTTTACCCTTGTCATCTGCTAAACCACTCTTTTACCTCCTCTTCGCTCCAGGTAACTAGACCTGTGATGTCACCCACTATGGATGTGACGGCTCTGGCCACATTAGCTTACTACACAGCTATCATGCTCTTGGATCATTAGATCAGTAAACATGTTTGAAACTTGGGAGATTATAACTGTGATGTGGAAGCTACAAAGTGCATGCAGGTATTGTCATACTGACCTGTGAGTAGTCAACATTTACATATGGGACACTAACTGAAAACACTGACATCCCCCGGCACATGCAATTACACCTGAAAGAGGAAGGTAGAACATCAAGATCAACATGCAGTTACTGTTGTTACACATGATACATACTGTCAAAAGTATAAAATGCATTCTAAAACTGTAGTACATGGTATTTCTGCTGTCTGTCAACACTACTCAACAATGGTTATCTACAATTGTCTTCCTAATATGTTCACCCTTTGCATCAGACTATATGAGCATGTCCCTGCACCGATGGTGTGGATGACAGGAATGTGGCACAGGCATCATCATATGTACAAGTTGATAATTTTTGCCACAGGCCTAGGCTGCACCATTGGATGACATCATGTGTGCGGGTTAGGGCCTTTTATCTCATTGGGTGTGTGTGGATGTTATGCGTGTGTGTGTTCATAGGTTCATAAGTTCATACTAGGCTATCTGCCCTAGGGCATTTATAAGCCTAGCCAGAGTATGTTTGGCTTTCACCACCCATTTTAAATTAATTTTGCTATGCCCTTTTTCGAGGTTAGTATACTGTGCCTCTGTCTAACAGTGACACAGAAGTGATACCTGGGGTAAACCTATGATCACCCATCCACTCATCAAGATTCCTCTTGAAGAGAGTCAATGAGGGACTCTGCCTAACCTGGACTGGGATTTTATTCCATAGTGAAGGGAGCCTCTGGGTTATGAATCTGTCCCTCCAGCATGTCCTATTTATTTCAGTGCTGAGGTTCAAGTCTCTCGAGCGTGTAGCTCGATGGGATTTGGATTTTTTGAGGTGCAGCATGTCCCTTAATTCCGGGTTGGACATGGCCTTATACGTCAGGCACAGGTCACCTCTGAGCAGGCGGTATGCCACTGAGTAGAGCTGGAGTTTCTTTAACCGGCAGCATATGGCATCTGTTTGAGCCCTTTGATCCTCTTGGTGAGGTACTTTTGGGGTCTTTCCAGTTGCTGCAGCTGTTTGGTAAGGTACATCCCAAAGGGGCATTGTACTTGATTATGGGCCTGATGAGGGATGAGTAAAGAGGCACGATGACCTCCCTAATCTAGATGTGAATCCCTTCATGATTAGGTGGGCTATATAAAATGTTTTTCTAACCACTTTGGCCACGTGGTTGTCAAATGAGAGATTGCTATCAACTTGGGTCCCCAGGTCCCTAATGACTTCTTCTGTACTTAATGGATTACCACCTATGTGGTAATTTGTGGGCACTTTGTTTTGCCAAAGGGGATGACTATACACTTTTGGCGTTTAGCTTGAGGCCATGGCTCTGGCACCAGTTGTCTGTTTCTATGAGGCCCTTTTGGAGGATGCTTGTGTCGGCTGGAGAGTCAATTATGGCGCCCAGTTTGCAGTCATCTGCGAACTTGGTCAGCCACAGTCCTTCCATGTTGGCCTGTACCTCCGAAATATATACCAAACAAGAGAGGTCCCAGGACTGAGCCTTGTGGGACGCCACTTGTAACTGGTTTGGAGTCTGACATGGCTCCAGCAATTCTAACCATGTGGGTTCTGTCCTTGAGCCAGTTTGCAACCCATCTAGTGACATAGGGTTTATATTTAAGCTGGTGAGCTTATCTATAATGCCCGAGTGGGGTATTGTATTGAAGGCTTTGCGAGGTCCAGATAGGCTGTGTGGACCACCTTCCTTCGTCAATGGCCTTGGTGACTGTTTCAAAGAAGTCAACCAGGTTTAAGAGGCAGGATCTGCCCTTAACAAAGCCAAACTGGGTAGGATCCAGTGTCTGTAGGTCCCCAATATCTTTATTTATGAGGTCCATGATGATCCTTTCCATAGCTTTGCAGACCAAGCTAGTCAGGCTTATGGGGCGATAGTTTCCAGGGTCCGTTGAGGCACCACCTTTGTGGAGAGGGACCACTGTTGCTGCACGCCACTCTTTGGGTACATATCCTGTAGTAAGGCTGAGATTGAACAGTAGTTTTATGTTTGGGTTTAGCTCTTCTTGAGTTCATGTAGGACGCAGCCTGGGACACCGTCTGGTCCCATTGATGCTGTGTTTCTTGCTTTGGAGGGTGGCTCCCACCTGAGCATCTGAGATGTCGGGGGGCAGCACTCTGCTGGGATAGATATTTGCCCTT
The DNA here is from genome assembly GCF_019279795.1 of Protopterus annectens. NCBI lineage: Eukaryota > Metazoa > Chordata > Ceratodontiformes > Protopteridae > Protopterus > Protopterus annectens. The sequence goes on along the minus strand of NC_056726.1, from coordinate 691,191,283 downwards.
TTGGTGGGGAGTGGGGGGAGAAGTTTGCGCTGAACCTGTCAGCTAGGATGTTGGCAATGTCTGTGGGATCAGTGTATTTTTTGTCATTTTGGACTAATTCTGAGCATATCTGGAAATTCCCACCCAGGTTCCTAACATAACTAAAGAAAGCCTTGTGATTATCTTTAGTGTCCTGTGCAATTTTTCTCTCGAAGCTGGCCTTTGACGATTTTATGAGTGCCCTTAGTTTTTTGCTAATACTGATCAGAGATGCCTTCCCTTTTAGGGATTTTACTGTATCATGTAGTAGCTTCCTCCTTCTATTGTATAGTTTGTTTATGGCTGGGGTCCACCAGACAGGTCGTCTGCCTTTGGAGGATTGGGTCTTGGTTTTATTTGGGATTGCATGATCCATGCATTCCTGAAGTTGTTCATAGAATGCATTTATAAAGGATTCTGCAGTCTGGGCCGTATTTTCCACAGGCCCGGGGGCTTTGAAGGATTCCACCTCGGTTTTGAGGAGTGTGAAATTTGCTTTAGAGAAGTTTTTCGCTGTGGTTTTCTGGGCAGGGGGTGGGGTCGGGATGTGAATATCCAGTGAGATCAGTTTATGATCTGATCTTACCAGTGAGGGATACACTTCTGGTCTGGAGCATAGAGTCCCCATGTTGGTGATGATCAGGTCCAGTATGTTTTCCCCTCTTGTGGGAGTGGTAACAAGTTGTTCCATAGCATTTGAGTTTATGAATTCTAGGAACCTTTGGGCAAGGGTGTTGGAGCTAGAGTAATGCTCCCAGTCTATGTTTGGGTAGGTGAAGTCGCCCAATATAATGGTGTTCGGAGAGACCTTCATATTTTCCAGTGTTCTCAGGAAGGCCGAGTGGGGTTCCTGGGTTTGGGAGGGTGGTCTGTAGCAGGCTATAAACTGGAAGGCAGTTTTACCCACTGTTAGTTGCACATGGATAGTCTCTAATGCTTCGTGCTTTGCCACCAACCTGGAGGTGTGGGTATCTTTGATGAATATCGATACTCCCCCTCCTTTTGTGGTTCGGTCCAAGTTTTGGGGCCAAAAAGCATGGAATGAGGTATAACCTGGTAGTGCTGGGGTGCTCTCGGGAGTCCTGAACCAGGTTTCTGTTACTGCACAGATATCGATGTTCTCCATGCTAAGGAGAGTTTCGAGTGCATGCATCTTGAGGTTTAGACTTCTGGCGTTGAGTAGCATTACTCTTAGTTTCTTATCCCTTGTGATACCTATGGAGGTGGGTTTGTCTTTTGAGCCTTGCCTAAAAAAGGCACTATGGGGGTAGCAAGAGCCTTTGCCAATATCCGAAAGCCCAGGGGTGACAGGTGCAAGCCGTCCCTAGCGAAGCATCGTGGCTTGTCAGGTGCCCTACATTTATTTCTGGTGTGTGTTTGTATGTATGCACACAGGTCTGGCATGTGGCTGGCCTACACAGCGGTATTATTGACAGCTGCAGACTGTACAGGGCAGGTTGTACAGTTCACAGTGTTTGGCCATGGCCATGTGACCTGCACCTGCCAGGAGTTGCACAACCACTACCAGGCAGAGGTCCAGATTGGGTACTGTCTGATAACACATGACCACTGGAACCGTGTCCCTGTTGGGACCATCCAAGGCCATGTTCACATGTCCTGTTGTGTCCTGGTGTGGACAGCACAGCACCAGCTGCACTGCTCCTGCTACTGTCACTATGGGAGTCGGCATGTGAAGTAGCATGTTCACGTAGACCTTCAACAGTTGATGTAGCTGGCCTACATCCACGTGCCTGATGCCTTACTCCCACCAGATGTTCTAACACAGACATTCCACACTCGAGGATTGACATGCCACGGTCAAGGACTCCCACCATGTCACCCAATCGTCTATCCAAAACATTTGCAAGATGATGGTGAGAATTTGCAATTGCCTGGATGTTGTCAGTTAAGGAATGGACAGCAGCCCTCTGAAGCCTCAGACCTTCTCTGTTGTGCTGTTCAACACGTGCCTGTGCCTCCATTACAGCCTGAAACATGCATCTGGTGACACCAGCTGATGTGCTATGTCTTGCAGGGGCATGTTAGCCAGAAGACCTCCTATGAGCAGCCCTGGGCACATGTCTGTGTGGGACATCACCAGGCAGTTGGCTGGGATCATGGTGTGCAGGCACACCTTCCATAGTTTCCACACATTCCTGTTCCATGCTACTACCCACCACCTGTCCTTCCACTATGGCCACTGGTGATGGGGTATGTGTAGGCATGTAACTGTGAGCGGGGATGAGGGGGATACAAGTGGAATGGCAACCAATGGCATAGATTCAGCCCCTGACAACCCTACCTGTGCCTCAATTATACTTTCATCATCACTGCAAGAGTCTGTGGGGACATTAACATCAGGTGGACCACAGGAGGTCAACGCACCTACATCAACACCTGTGAGGGGCAGACAAGATCTGTACATTACAAGTTATACATCACAGTACAGACACACAGAGACTTACACACAGAGACAGACACACAGGCAAACACAGACAGACACAGACAGACACATGATATGGCACCCAACAGCATGCAACATGCATGTGATATGGCAGAAGGCATTCAGCTTAGACAATTATAGTGGTAGTCATCATACATCCCTGTGTTTCACACAACAGCATGCATGTGTTATAGCAGAAGGCATGTACCTTACACAATTATAGTAATAGTTAGCATACATCCCTGTGTTGTACCATTTGTGTTAGTAGGTTATGCCCCAAACCTGCAACACAATGCATGCACTATGCACCATTGCACTGCACTGCCATGTTTTGTGCAACATACCCCACATTTTAACAGACCATCACTGACCTGTGTACATCTGCCACTGATGCTTTGTGTTGGCCACTGCCCCTATGTGTGAGGAGGACATGAGCAGAAGGGTATGTTGAGTGAATACTATGTTTGCTTGAGCCCTAGCTTGCATATTTCCCCCCAAAGCAGTGCATGTCTGTTCAACATTATTCTGCTTACCCCTGAGCTGAGTCTACAGACAATGTGCATGTAGCTGTACGCACATGTTTAACATGGCTGTCCCTACTTTGCAATCATGCCACAGACCAGCACAGATTAACAGTACACCAGCCTGATGTGTGGCATATGACCTTACCAATCACATGTAGTATGACATGTCTTCTGCTGAAGTGTTGAATGACATGCATATATATGTTTAACACAATGGTTTCCTTTCAAATATGCAGTGAGGTAATGGTGTCTCAATGCAGGGACGTGTTATACTAACATGGACCTTCAGCTGACATAATGTCGTCAGTCCACCCTACAGATATACAGTGACATACTGCATATGGAGCTGATGTGTATAGCCATTGCAGGGCATCATGTGGCTTCACTATTGCTATACAGTGTGAGTTACAGACACAATTCATATCCATGACTGTGTTCAGATACAATACATATCTAATGTGGAATGTGACCCACTTCACTGAGGTGTATACACACTAAACCCTAATGTGGAATGTGTGACACAGTTCACTGAAGGTATACAGATGACACCCCTGCACATCTGCAACCATATTGCTAATGCCTGGCAACTATCCCTAGACATGGCTAACTTAGCAGTACTCTATGTCCCACATGCCATCTGTGTACCTCACACACATGAGGAGCAACCATGACAGTGATGTCTGACACCAGCAAGGTGAATGTACTGTATCTGTGGCCTGATGTGGTTGTATGTGTATGTTGTGCAACACATGTATGTAATTGGATACTGTATAGGTGAAAGCTTTCATGTCGTGACACACTCAAGATGTTCAAGACATGTTATGTGGTGGTTTGATGTCATGCCTACACAAGCTGTGCACAGGCCTGCATGATGTTTAGTATGTCACATCTGCAATATCACCATTACACAAAGGCCATAGTTGTATTGTATTGAGCCAATGTACAACAGGGTGTACACACATGTACATCCCTTCTACTGTGTGCATTGCTTCATGTCTCCCACCATCCTCCATGGACATGTGTAAACATGTTTTGTCCAATGGTTGTGATGGGCATCTATTTCATATGTCAGTGTTGTCCCATATGACATACACCAGTAGATGTCATATGCTTCACTGAGGACAGGGTTATGCAGTCAAAGGGTGATATGTTTGGGATGTGAGATATCATGTTTTGTAGGATAGTTAACCAGTGTTGCAGTCAGCCCACAAAATGTCATGGACATGTCAGATAGCACATGATATTGTGTGACATTCATAGCAAGGGTATAATCCACAAGGGTGAATCCTGTGGGCTGGTCATACTCCAGCTCCAAAACATTTATAGTGTGTGCACACATATGCTCTCTGTATAGTACTGTTTGCATTCCCCACATGTGTAATGCTGATCTGCAGTACATGTCCCTACAGTGAACCACACCTCCACCATTGTATTTACAGCTGTCCACACATCTGGCAATGACAGTTTGTAAGATTTAGTGTAGGTGTTTCATATGGTCTTCAATTATTCCACGCGAGTAACCGCTGTGATGCATTGCAGGTCTGACTTGTATATATTAACAGGACCACCATACATTATATGTACATGTGTTAAATGGCCACATGGCAGACAGCATAAAATTAATATGATCTGAGTGTTATCAAGCCTGATAAATAACAATCTCACCAGCAACAGGCTGCTGTCACTGTGAAACGCCAGAGCTACCTAAATAGGAGTGTCACAGCAGTAAGATCATTATCCACACCTGTGTGATAGCTACGGGGTGCAATGTGCATGTTAGCACATAAGCCAGTACAGTAGACTATACTATGGAGTATGCACATCTGTGCATGCATAGAGTAGCAAACTATAGTATGTGGCATATGTGCATACATGCCTTGCATATGATGTTACGTTAAATATTGTACAGTAACACATGCAACTATATTAAATATAGTTGTGCTATATGTGCAGTAGTGACTTACCAGGCAACTCCTGCCTCAGTGGTTGTGAGACACCCACCTCCACAATACCAGCTAAAGCTTGTGGATGGAGTTCTACAGGCGTCCCCAGGTTGGCCAGTAGCTCCTCAATACGTGTGAGTGGGGGCTGGGTGAGTTGCCACCCCCTATCTGTTGCCGCTTGTTCCCTGGCGATTGCATTTGCACGCTTTTTCGCCCATCTAATGAGGTCAGTGCAGTGTCGGCGCACCTGCTGATAGGTGCTATTGTGGCCACCAACATCATTTACCCTCCTGGGAAGTTCCTCCCACTGGACATCCCTGTGCTGTGCATCCTGTGGCACATGGCTGAAGAGTGTTTCATGGCTGTCAAGGAGGTATGGAATGAGGACCTCATTCTAAATGCAGGTATACGGTGACAGCCTGGCACATGGCATACCTGGAAGACATAATGATGGAGACAGACCACAGTAACTCACAGAGAAGTACAGAAGTACAGCTGCACATAGGTTCTTAGGTTCATAGGTAGGTACTAGGCTATTGGCCCTATATAAGCCTAGCCAAAGGTACCCTGGCTTTCACCACCCAAGAAAATTATATCACATTTATTATGATTACAAATATGTCTTTGTAAATATGCATGACACTAACACCACTGACATGTTTAACTCACACACATTTGACACTTACTGGTGATTTGATGTTATCACCATATATGTGTGTGTCGAGCAATGACATTGCTCATATTCCATGTGGATGTTGTCTTGATGTGGGCATGTATCTTTGCCTGTACTGGTGTCTTTACCAATCAGCACATGCCTGGATGTGTTCACATTAATGCAAGAGACCTTAATGCTGTGTATATGTCACATATATAGTCATACACACCCTTAAGAGACATGACCTGTGATCCTGCAGACTTGCTCATGGAAAGTTTTACATGTATGTGTTTTGCCATAAACATCTACATGGCACTGTACAGCAGTATAGCATCCTGCCATGTATTACCTGTGTTGCACATGTGAAACACATGGGACAATGGCTAGCTTGATGCTATTTGCAGGGTTGGATATCAACTATAGCATGCATGGTCATACTGAACTAGTAGGCTATATGCCCTGGGCCATTTATGAGCCTAGGCTGAAAGGTTGCTTAGCTGTAGCCAACAGACAGGCAACTTTCAGTGGCCAGTTCAAGCAGTGCCACAGAACTGATCCATAGGGTTAATTATATATTTGCCATGCGGTCATCACACCATGTCTCAAAGAGGGGCAATGTGCAGCTTTGCTGGACAGGGATGCATAGTATGGCAGGAGTATGTAAAGTGTATGAGACAGGGATCTGTCAGACATGTTATGATCCTTGTACTAGAAAGGTGGATGTCTATGAAGTATGTGTTTATTTGAAATCAGGATGTGTAAGTGTAGCATGTCCAACATCTCTGGGTTGGACATGGCTTTATTCAGGGTAGGCATCATGCTACATAGTGGAGCTAGGGTTTGGGAAGGCCGGTGTAGGCCATCTGAACATGGCCAATAACCCTTAAAGGAAATATGTGATCTATTATGGGTCACTTGAGTGTTGAGTATGGCTGAACAACAATCTCTATATTCATGGATGGCACCCTGTCATGATTAGGGGTGCCACTTACGAATACCTGACTGGTGTGGTGAAGTGACTATCAAAGGAAAGACTACTGTCCAGCTGCATCCCATACACACACAGTTTCCATTATGTTGACCGCTGCCTAGGTGGTAGTTCATGGGTACAGGGTTTTTAACATAGAGGATGACAATGCAATACTTAGCTGTGAGATTGTGGCCATACATCACACACCACACATCTGACCCACAAAGGCCCTTCTGTATGTTGCCTGCAGCACTCATTGAGTCGACTATTGCTCCTAATTCATAGTCATTTGCAAACTTCAATATGTAGATGCCTTCTGTGTTAGTCTGTGTGGTATAGATAACAAAGAGGGGGAGTACCAGGAATGAACCCTGTATTACTGTAGCTGGCACTGGTTTGATGTGCGTGTATTAGTCAGACACCTTCTGTAGTGTTGGTTCTGCCAGCGGTCCAGTTGCCAACCAATCCTGTGACATAGAAATATACACCTAGTCTACTGAGTGTAGCTGGAACACAGTATGGGTGATGGTGTCCTAAGACCTGGCAAGGTCAAGATATGCTGTGTGAATCAACCTTACTGTCATCTACATCTGTACTAACTACATCAAATAAGTTGATCAAGGTTCATGGCCTTACAGACCAGACTCAGCAGGGTAGTAGTGCATTATTTCCCATTATCAGTGGTGTCTCCCCCTTTGTGGGGTGTGACAACTGTTGCTGTGCACCATTCAGTGTGTACACAGCCTGACATGAAGCTATGATTGAACATGATGTGTATGTGGAGAGCAAATTGTTCTGACATTTGTGTAAAATACACCCTGGGATGTTGACAGGTCCCATGTAAGCTGTATGTATGGCTTTAGAGAGTGCAGCTTGTACCTGCATAGTTGTTATTACAGGGACTCTAGTGTACATGAATATATAAATATGTGTACCTGTTGGGGGGAGGTGAGAGTGGGTTTAGGTTATCCAAGACCCTATCTGGATGAGCAAGTGCTATTTCTGTAGGTGCAGTACTTCTCATGCCAGAGTGCTGTGAAGCACGACAGGTCTTGTTGCCATTACAATTCATGACACAGCTATAGAATGCTCTGTGGTTGGCCTCATAATATGTGGCTGATTAGTTTCATGGTAGCTTTGTGTGGTTTTACATGGTGTATCTGCATCTTACTGAGGCTGACTAGGGAACACCTCCACTCATGTGTGTTCTCTCTTGCAACAGTTTCTACATTCTGTGGTACAGTTTAAGGCAGGGTACCACCAGTTTCCCTTCCTGTTTGTGTTTGGTTGAATCTTGGTTCTGTTTTAATAGTGCAATCACTGCACTTATGTGAGTGCTTAAAGTGCATTTGTGTAGGATTCAGCATTTGCACATGCATTGTCCATCTGCATGGGTGCCATGACAGTCACCACTTCACTCTGAAGAAGCATAACATTGGCTTTGGAGACTGACTATGTGTAGCATACTGTTAGCCCTGTTTGTGTGACTATGGTGATCCAGGTGATTCGGGTTAATGAAATCCAACATGCATTGAGCACAGGTGTTGGTACATGAGGAGTCTTCCCAGTTCATAATGGGATAGTTGGGAATAGCCATTATTATGGTTTTCTGTCTCAAACCTAATATTCCCCATTACAGCACAATATGACAGTTGGGAATTCAGAGGCATGGTGGATGATCTGTCACAAGGTGCAATTTGGATTCCACTTTAGCACAAAGCTAGTTGCTCAGCATAATACATCTAAAGTTATGCAAGTGCAACTAGCGTGGGGGTGTGCATATCATTCAGGAATATGGACACACCTGTGGCCTGTGTGCTCCAATAAAGGATAATGGCTGAAAGGTGAGGTATGTGTTATAACATGGTCATGCAGGGGTGCTCTCCGGTGCATTGAACCATATCTCAGTCACTGCACAGATATGTTCTCCATGTTAAGGATTGACGTAAGTGAGTCCATATTGAGTTTCTGAAATGTATCATTGAGTAGCGAGGCCTGCAGTTTATTGCTTAGCTATCCCTGTTACAGCAGTGGACTTTCACTTGAACCTTGCATGATGAAGGCACTATAGGGGAAGCATGAGCCATAGCCAGTATCCAGATTCCCAGGGGTGACAGGTGCAGGCCCTGTCTGGCAAAGCATCATGGTCTGTCAACCATGTTATCCCAGGCAGAGAGATACTGGATACCCTTTGAATTGCACCAGTACATTAGGCAATTGTGGAATACAATTCTTTTGTCCCTGTACTGCAGTATCATTCCGGAAAACGGCAGAATGCTACCCAGGCCTTGCAACATACCGGCATGGGCTACAAGACCTGACAGTTCCTACATGTGTTTCCATGCAGTCCAGGCTACTGCATCACAGGTCCTGCACAATAACATGGAATATGCCAGAGCCATGTGTATAGTTCAAAAGGTGGTCTGAGTGTATGGGTATGTGGCTAATCATGGCAGACAGGCAGCTGACAGTATGTTTTCCCTTGTATAGCTTGTTGTGTAACATAGTGCTAGAGTTTGCATTCACAAATGAGTACTGTTGGGCATGTTTCTGGCCACGTGTTCTGAAGAGTGGCACAATTTGGCAAACTATGTCATACAGTTTGTGTATTTTGTTGTCTGTCTATTCCAGCTTGGGAGGTCTCTTGCTTGATCAGATACTTAGAATCCTCTGTGAATGTGTGTGATTTCTGGTGGTATGTGTGGGTGTCCTTACTGTGTTCTGGTAAGGGTATGTTTTGAGTGTGGTGATGAGATGCATGTGTTAACCCTTACCTTATGACTGTCCAGTCCAGTCATGACTATAGACTGGACTGCCTTCCAACTTACCTCTGTAGCTGCATCCCAGACAATGTGCGGGGTGTGATGATAGGTGGGCTTGACAGTGTACATGGCATAGAGATTACATTCCCCCAGGATGGCCACATACACAAAGCTGACATTAGTAAACACCAGTAGCTGACTAGTGGACATGCCTGTATTAGCATTCAGGACTACAAGTACCAAGTACTGTATTTAGTTTACTTATTGCTTATAAAGATGTTTTAGACGGTGATGCTCACAAGTAAATATTTGTGTTATGGACGTGATAACACTGGCTATTACAGAAACATAGTAGCTAACTTTAGCAGCAATCCTCATCTGAGGAGCACATCACATCCTGATAGTTAATTACAGATGATGTAAGTGTCAACAGGTCTGTATCCTTTTCTGGGTATATACTCACATATCCACCAGAACCATGAGCTCTGTTGGGCACGGACACCCACTCCCCAGACAGAGTAAAGTATCAATAGACTCTGCTGCCACTATCAGCATGATCAGGATGTAATCAGATAGTGTAAGCCATCACCTATGAAGCGGCTATTACACATGGGCAGCAGTCTCCTACATCTTACACTCCTACTGCAGATGTTACACTGGAGTTAAAGATGATATGCAACTTGTTTCATTACCAGTACTGTGCCCAACCTTACATGCAGTATTTGCAAGTGGATGCTAGGTTGGCAATAAGAGGTTAGGCTACACAAACCTGAAAGTTCAACCAGTGTGTCTCTACTCTAAATATCCACTCTATGTAGGTGTGCACATAGCCATTTGGCCCAGCCCTGTAACAAAGGTCACTACACATTTGCATAACATGTACACATGCACAGCTGTTATTGCTTACAAACGATACTAGAGAGGTGGATATTACATGTCTTATGTGCATGGATAGTTACCTAGCTCTTCCAATTGTCTTTGCTATCATGCTGCTAAACTGTCAGATGAATACAATTGATATGTATCCTGTTATTGAGTATTGTAAAATGAAACACAGATCTGCCTAGAATACTGTACATCACACAGTTATTGGCACAATATCTCACAATGCAAATCATATTTGCAAAGTAAGCCCACCTTTGACATGTTCATCTCACTAATACACCCATATATATGTCTACTGTTACAATATATCAACATATACTATCCCCTGTTATAGCACATACTTGTTGGACCAACCCTGAGACTGACAGTGGCTGGAAAAGAATAAATTCCAAGCCCATATATATCATCCCTTGTGGTGTATGAGGAGTTTGCCTTGTGACCTACAGCAGTACACACATAGAATACTACAGGCATTACTACTGCTCAACAACACATCACTACAAGATAACTATTTCCATAATATGCATTGATTACACTGTAATTATTACAGAACAGGTACTCCATACACAGACATACTAAAAGTTATACATACCTTATTGCTAATTGGAGGTGTTATTAACTGGTATTTTAATCTTTTTCGGTTTGTGTTTCAATCTTCTGTTGGGTATTTTGTACTGTTCTGTAGGTATATACAGATGGTTTGAATGTGTGACAAGCCATCCTTTTATAGTTAGAGATCAGTAACATGTGCTATCTTGATCATCAATTGGTGTTCCAAAGTAGTTAATTACATGCACATTAGCTGTGCAGCTACTCAATTAGCCAATACCATGGCAACAGTGGAGTATAACTGAGTACTCCACTTGGGCGCCTTACTTGTGAGGAAGACAGCCTGGAAGTGTTGTCTGAAATCTATTGCAACACACAAATATGTTGTGTGTAATGTCTAGAACATTTGGTCTTAATGTGAGTACTGCTGTTATATTTCTGAACATTGCTACTTATGCAGGGTTTGTCTGTACCTAATACTTCTGCATATGTTTCAGTCGGGCCAGGATGTTTGACCAGCTCAAGACTGTATGGCTATGCATATAATGTTAGGGGGTTTACAGTGTGCTCACCAGACTTCTTTAGTTTGGTGTAAATGTGTATCATACTGTGCTGATAATCAGTAATTGGTAACACTTCCTGGTGTAATTACTTTTCAACCCTCTGAAACAGGATTTGTTCAAACAAACCTTGTAACAACAGCAACTGTTCAATTGTATAACAGCAACTATTTCACATAGGGCCATGTTAGTGTGGCTCTGTCCAGGTATGTCAAGGTTTCAGCAGATGTTGTACAGTGGGTGAATAATTGGTTATGGTATGAGAGTATGTACTGTTGTAAATAGTTTGGGTGTGGGGGAGATGTTGGTGGGTGTACATAGCACATGCAGGTGTGTAGGAAATGCTTTTATACATATTCTATATGTGTGTGGGGGTTCTTTCCCTATGTGAATACCTATCCCTTAGTGGACTAATACTATAGTAAGTGCAGGCTGATTCATTAAGGCACTGTTAAATGCTTCCTGTATAGCATGCAGGTAATGTTAGTCCTTGAATCCTTTTTGCAATACATCGGAATGTAATAAAGTTTTGCTAAATGAAAGATGTCTGGGTATTTCTGTCATGGATATTTGCAGTCATTGTAGTTGTGTTGGTGACTAACCCTATTTGGCTCATGTCCATAGAACATATTTGTAATAGTGTATTGGCATATACTCTTCATATGTTATGTTCATATTGTTTGGGGGTGGCAGAATGTGTGATTGCTATGGTCCATGTTATACTCAGATTTGAACACTTCAGATGCTGTATACACACAGATATATATATATATATATATATATATATATATATATATATATATATATATATATAGATATAAATATATAATATATATTATTGCATATGTTTATATGCACCTCCATAGACATGTAGATGTTTTTAACCTATCTATATATCTACATATATGTATATATATATATATATATATATATATATATATATATATATATATATATATATATATATATATATCAACATGTATCTCTCTCTCTCTCTCTCTATATATATATATATATATATATATATATATATATATATATATATATACATCTGTATATATATATATATATAATATATATATATATATATATATATATATATATATATATATATATATATATATATATATATATATATATATATAATATATATATATATAGCATACACCTTTCATTGGGTACATGGTGGTTTGTCCTATTTCCACACAATCCTCCCTTTTGTGTTTTAACCTGTCTGAATACACACCTGGCAGAGGTACATCTCAGGCAGCTTAGTGGTAGGTTACTCCGAGGATGGTGAACATGGTTGTGGTTTCTAATCTTGGAAGTGGCTATTATTTTACCTCTCAGAGCAGGCACTGGTAGGGGAAGTGTGATTAATGCACCTTTAAGCAGTTGCAAGCAAGTTTTCCCATTGTCTGCGCAGTGGTAAGCAACTGTTACACCTGTGAAGTGCTTATCTACTCAAGATACAGAAAGATTTACAAATGCACTCTATAAGCACCTCCAAGGATGTATGGATCGTGACATCACTGGTAAACCAAGACTCGCTTCTCCAAGACAAGGACATCAGTCTGGTGGACCCCTGCAATAAACAGGCTATACAACAGAAGTAAGACAGCAGTCCAGAAAAAACAGCAAATCCCAAGAAGAACAGACATCCGTGACCAGTATTAGTAAGAAACTTAGGTCCCTCATGAAATTATCCAAGGCTAACTTCAACAGAAAAATAGCCAAGGATTTGAAAGATAACCACAAAGCCTTCTTTGGCTATGTCAAGGATCTAAGTGGTAACTCACAGATTTGCGCTGTGCTGGTGCAATATAGCACAAAATATACTGAACCTACTGATATCACCAATATCCTTGCAGATACATTCACTGCAAACTTCACCCCCTAAAGAGCCCACAACAATACCCAAAAAGTACAGTATCCCAGACATCAGAGATACACAGCTGGAAGTAGCCGTCTCAAAAGGCAAAACACAGCATCAATGGAGGCAGATGGTGTCCCAGACTGCATCTTACAAACACTACAAAACGAACTAACCCCCCCACCTAATTAAGATTTTCAACCTCAGCCTCTTCACAGGCTACATGCCCATACAATGGCGCATAGCAACAGTTATTCCACTCCACCAAAGTGGAAGCACAACTGACCATGGTAACTATTACCCCATAAGCCTGACTGGCCTGGTCTGCAAAGCTATGGAGCACATCATCATGGCACTCATTAACAAAGACATTGGTAACCTCCAAACACTTGACCCAACCCAGGTCAGCTTGGTTGAGGGCAGATCATGCCTACTGAACCTGTTTGACATCTTACAGACAGTCACCAAGGCATTAGATGAGGGGAGATTTGATTCACACATACTACCTGGACCTCGTCAAGGCTTTTGACACCATTCCCCACTCGGGTATTATTGATAAACTCACCAGCCTGCACATAAACCCATACATCACAGGATGGGTTGCCAACAGGCTTACACACAGAACCCACATGGTAAGACTAGCAGCCTCCAGGTCCAACTCTTAACCAGTCACAACTGGTGTCCCACAGGACTCAGTCCTGGGACCCCTATTGTTTGGCATATACTTCTCAGAGGTACAGGCAAACACAGGTGGACTACGGCAGACCATGTTTGGCAATGACTGCAAACTGGGAGCCATAACTGACCATCCAGCTGACACAGACATCCTTCAAAAGGCCTCACAGAGATGGACACAGGGTGTCAAAGTCATGGCCTCAAGCTAAGTGCCACAAAATGCATGGTCATTCCATTTGGGGAAAACTAAAAACCCACATATTAACACATAAGTGGCAGCCACCTTAATACAGATGGGGTAATAGGGGATCTGGGGACTAAGGTAGATACTGATCGCTTCTTTAACAATAACATCTCCAAAGTAGTTAGGACATCCTTCTATGTAGGCCATCTGATTACTAAAGGGTTCGCATCTAGACATACTGAGGTTATAGTGCCTCTTTACTTGTCACTCATCAGTCCCATCATAGAGTATAATAACTAATTTGGGATGTACCTCGGAAGACACTTCCAACAGCTGGAAGGACCACAAATGTACCTCGCCAAGAGGATTACTGGCCTCAAACATATGTCCTATGCAGCCAGACTGAATAAACTCCTGCTTTACTCAGTGGCATCTCATTTACTCAGAGATGATCTCTGCTGGCCTACAAAGCCATGTCCAACTCAGGCTTAATGGATATGCTCTATCTATGGGAATCCATGTCACAGTGAGCCACATGCTGTAGTGAGCTAAACCTTGCCACAACAATAACTACAACATGCTGGAGGGACAAATTCCTGTCACAGAAACTCCCCATGCTCTGGAACAACATCCATAATTACATTATACAGAGCCCCTCACTAACGCTCTTCAAGAAAAACCTTGAAGAGTGGATGGGGAACAGTAGATACACCCCAGGGATCCCACCATTGGCTCTGCTCCACAGAGGGACAGTTAATTAATCAATGGGGTGGCAAAAGCTGACACATTTTGGCTAGGCTTATGAATGCCCTCAGGCAGTTAGCCAAGTACCTACCTATGAACCTATAATTACAGTATTAGCACATGCTGATAGCTTAATTTACTGCTCAGGTGTTGACTTACCTTGTGCCAATAGCAGTTGTGTGTGCAATAGTTGAGGGCTGCCTATGTTGGATGCACACAGTAGACAGCCTATATATGACAATTTACAGGTAGTCTTGTGTGTGTGTGTGTGTGTGTGTGTGTGTGTGTGTGTGTGTGTGTGTGTGTGTGTGTGTGTGTGTGTGCCATCCATTTTTACTGTGTGTACAGGTGGAGAAAGGTGTCAGTCCCTAGGTGCCTACACTGTCAGTGTGTGTGCTATACGTTCCCTCCTTGCCAAGGCATGGGCATACTGGGCATGCCTCCGTCTGCCTACAGGAGCTGGCTCAGGGTGCCCGTGGTTTGAGTATGTCTGTGCCTGTGGGGCCCTTGGCAATGGTGGTGGCCTGTGAGGGCCTTCACCATTCTGACCCTGCTGCAGCTGTTTCCGCAGGATCATATTGTGTAGCATGGCAAATACTATGAAGATGTGGGCACACATGCCTAGAGAGTACTGCAAGTCTCCACCAGATATGTCCAAGCAATGGAACCGTGATTTAAGCATCCCAAACACATGCTCTATGATGATTCTGGTTTGTGCGTGTGCCTCATTATGGCTTTCTTGCATAGGTTATGTGTGCATTTCTGATGGGAGTCATCATCCACGGTTCCAGTGCATAGTCAGCATCCCCCACCAGGTGGCCATATGGGACGTCTCCCCTGGCAAATACCTGATACAGCTGTGAGGCATGCCAGATGTGGGAGTCGTGATAGTTTCCAGGGCTGCCAGCACACACATCCATGATAATGCCCTGGGCATTGCACATGACCTGGCAGTTGATGGAGAGATATCCCTTGCGGTTTATGTAGCGCCTACCCTGCTCACCTGGTGGTGACTTGATGTGTATGTGTGTGCAGTCTATTGTACTCAGTACCTCCGGGTATTCTGCCACATGGTGGAAGAGACGCATATTGCTCAACAACTCCTCCTGTGTTTGGGGGAAGTATATGTGCTCATTGGCATGTGGTAACATGGCATCCAGGAACTGGTGAAGTACCCTGGATGCTGATGCCTGTGAGACCCCATGATATCCCCAGTTGGCCTTTGAAAGGCACCTGTGGCTAGTATTCTCAGGCTTACACATACCTTCATTTCTACCGGGATGGGTTCCCATCTGTTTGTTCTGGCTCTGACACGTGGCTGGCACAGCTCCACAAATTGCTGTAGGGTGTCACTGTCCACCCTGTAATGCTCTACTATCTCCAGATCATGTAGCCCCTGGTAGGTTACCCTGGGTCTGAACACTCTTCACCTCCTCTGGTGCCTGAGGTGGTTGTCAGCATCATCCTCCACACCACTTTCAGTCTCCAACACATGCTGGTGGATCAAAGCTATGGCAGCCCCTAACATGTACATATTCAAAGTTCCCTGTATGTATACACCAATGGTGCAGAGTGTATGGGAATACACAAGTGTGTGTGAGGTGCTTTTACACTTTATACTATTGTGCTATGGATGCTGCTGATGTCATTGGCTGTATATGAGCAATTCCAGCTGCAGGGTATCTTAATTATGTGTTTTAAAGTGAATACTGCAAATGGGGGCTTGTAGTGTGGAGTTATGCTTGCCTGCCTTGATTAATCTGTTGCCCATTAATTCCCTTTTAAACCTGGATCCCCTCCCATTGTCAGGCATCCACCTGCCAGCTTTCTTGTTTTGTACTTTCCCTACCCAGTCATGTGTTGCAAAATGTGTTTTGTAGCTGATATAATGCAATTCTGCTTTGTTCTGCTGTGACACTTTACTGTTTTCTTTGCAGTACAGCCCCTCCCCTTTCCTGTTCTGCAAGTAGCTGCTTGCTGTTGTCAATGGCCCACTGTAGGTTCCTAGGTGTTAATTAGTCATTTGTACTCCAATTTCCCTGCTGCAGCATTTCCTTAATTTTCCCTATAACCTTCCTGTTTCAGCTCCAGTGCACGCCGCGCAAACTCGTTTACCGAGTTTAAGAGTGTTTTAATCTCCTTTCACATGCATACTTGGTTACCTTGTGTGCTCTCAGCTAAGCAAAGCTAAAGCCAGTTCAACACACCCCTTTCCTGCAGCTTTGCTTAGCTACGGGCAAACCGGCTTAGCAATGCTCCAATGTGCTTACAGCAAAGGTGACACCCCTCTCTTGATGTAATCTTTATCTCATGGGCACACCTCGGTGTTATAATGCTACACTGTGAGGTGCATCCTTACACCAGTGGGGAATCTGTGATGCACTATAATAACTCCTCTCATTTGCATGAGATTGCCTACTAATTCCTAGATACTGTGCATAACACTGACACAGCCCCTTAGCAACCCTTGCACCATGGTGTGGTGTAACATGCCTGCCATTGACTATTTTGGGGAAACCATGATATGTGTTACATTGCAGTTTTATTCTATATTTTTTCTATTTTCCTTGCAATCCCGTTTGCGTGCCGCTGCCCTACGCTTAAACTTCGCAATAGTGCGAAAAAAAAAATTAAATGGTATTTTTATATTTTGTACATTTTTTTATGCCTATGGCTATATATTTAGCCATTGGCATATATTAAGAATATAATACATGTGCTTGTCCAGCTGTCTTGGCGCCGATTTTATGTTCGCAAAAATGTAAACCGTTTTTACGGTTTACATTTCTGCATGCTTACACTACACCTGCACTACTTCCTGGATCGCTAAATACCTTCATTTGCATGCTACACTGCTGCAAATGGGGTAATTAGCATACAGGTGCCGGGAGCTGTGCTGGCGTAGTGTACGCAGGTAGTGCACGTGGAAACAGTTTGTACCTGGATCGCTAGCCGGCCATATTTGGTGTTGGAACACCAACGCTATGCCTGTAACTGGCGCAAGCTTCGTGAATCCTGGGGAATGTCTTTTCTGGTTATGTAATTTTGTATCTTAATATTACACAAAGAAGGTACAGAATACAATCCTTATGGAATGTGGTATTTAAAAAATAAAAGAAATAAAAGTACAATTTATTATTTAACTTTGTTAAAACTAAGGACCAAGAATCATGCCCAAAAGTCAAATCATAGTCATTAAAGGCATTCAGAACAGATTGCTTCCTACTATTACAGTCTCCCCTGTTGTAATCCCTTGTAGATGATTGTTTGTTTAGAGACTTGTTCCGTAAAGCAATCCTTGTGATCACCATTTAGAGATCTGAATTAACTTGTGCAGGACCGGTACATGAACCAAAATGGTTAACTGATGGATGAAATATGACTGCATTTACAATGTTTAGGCTTGTTTCAGTAAGATTTTCTTTTTAATAGTAAAATAAGATTGTCATAATCTCTAGAAAATGGACATGCTTGCTTCTGGTGACACATTCAAGTGCCAAATTATGTCAGGAGAATTTGTCACTAGTGCAAATTTCTAATTCCTTATTTACAGTGTCCATAAATAGTCATAAAAGTGTTGGCATGGAATGGATCCAAATTTGGATTTTTATAAAAGCCAATGATAATCATTTGTTTTTTAAAAGTACATATAGCCACCTCTGATATTTCAAATAAGTCAGATGTAAATAATAAAGATAAAGATATGGAGGTTTGTGAGCTTAATCAGATTATAACCAACTTCTTATGGTTTATGTCAAGAAATTCAGCTTGCAGTGGGTCTTGACATCTGTGTCAAGAAAATATAAGAACTTGAGTTAAGACTCAAGAGACATGGTCATTATTCTTTCTAATGCATGAAGCTTTAGCTGCTGCATGTACTACAAAAAACTACAAAATTTAGAGAAAAATTGTAGTACTGTAGTAGCTGTTTCTTTTGGTTTTTGTTTGTTCACTTTTTGCCCCTTCTGTCTGTCCGCAACCTGGCTAGACAGCCTATTTGTTTCCTATTACCACAGTGAAATCAGCTGGGAGGAGCCATCATTTAAACAGCCATCAGAGGCTGTGCGGTGCTTTCTACCCATAGTTCAGTACTGACATTGACTAAGCACCAGGGAGGGGCATACACTAGGCTGATTGTGAAAGATGTAATTTCCAGAAAGTGTACTATCTCCAAATCAACCTACCCTTTTCACCAATGCATGAGTGGTGGTTTCCTCGGTGTCCACCAAGGAAAGTGCACTAACTCTGTGTGACCATGAGTGAGTGAGTGAGTGCCATCCTCCAAAATCCCAGGAAGAGATAAATGGGACATATCCCTTTGCTCTTCTCCCTTCCTGCACAGATCTTCCAGTGCCAGGGCTGCTAATGAAACTCCAATCCCTTTGCACCACAGAGCAAAGTAGCCCTAAACAGTTTTAAAGTTTTGAAAGCTATGGCACACTTATCACTGCCACACAGAGAGCAACCACCACATAAGAGTGGCAAAAAGGCGCTAAACACTTCATTCAGACTTTTATTATTTTGAATAGTGTGTATGTGTTAGAGTTCCCTTCTCTTCTGTGGTTGCAAACTACTGCTGATGGCCTAGCATAAGACCAGATCTTAACAGTTGTGAGGGATGCTTGACAAAAGCTTGTTAAACACCATTCTGATGTCAGAAATGTCAGAAAAGTGTATAAGAAGCCTGTCTTTTCCCCAGATTTGAAGTATTATTGACCGGTCCATGCACTGCAAGTTATTCTTTATGTGAACAAACACACTGCCACAATTAGTGTTATAACCAACTATGTTTAAAGGATAAATTTACTTTTAAAACCAAATTTCAGTTATAACCCGCTCTTTCAAATTTACATTAATGGCAAAACAAGATATCTCATCTATTTTTATTCAAACTACCAGTGTTATATGTTATTATAATCAAAGTATTAAACTTCACAAATTGTGATCTATTAAGGGAGGTGACAAAAATAATTAATCAATTATTCTTCCTGGATCACAATCACCAATGAATACCACTTGTGGTAGAAATTCTTTCTTATGTAGTTATCAATATGGGAAATAATGGTGAACCTTGTACTAAGCCAATTAGACAACCAAATATTTAAAGCTAACTCCTGACACTTCCACCTAATGCTTATCTTCTCATTTCAGAAGAACCTGGAGAAGGGAAGTCCTGATTATGAAGGGATTCATTTCTTTCCATTAGAAAGAATATCTACATTTTGTGCCTTTCCATTCTGGTTGTTATTCAGCTTATTGACTCTGTGGTTTTGTTGTTGCTTATCTGTTTGGTTATTCACAGAGTTTAGGTAATTGTAACCTCAGTCATTTTCCAGACTGAGTGAACTAGATGGAGAGCTGGTCAAGCTACACATTGAAATTTTAAAGTCAGCAATTCTATTAGGATCTCCCATATATTGTCCCTGATGGTTTGAACAGTAGTAGTGGAAGTTGTAGTTAGAATGTCCTTTATTGACCATTGTGGGTACAATTATATGGATGGTACTAAGCAAAAGGAAGTTGATACCAACAGGCTCAGATAGGGAGCATTCAGAATTAATATGATAATCTGTTGTCCACTAGAATCTAAAGATCATTCATATTAGGTTATTGCAAGGATATAAGAATAAACGTCAAAGTTTATAGGTTAATAGGTTCATAGGATGATACTAGGCTATTGGCCCAGAGGCCTTTATAAGCCTAGCCAAGAATTTGGCCCATGTTCCCTCAAAGTCAGTACCTGTTTCCCCTGTACATTCACAGATTCTGGTAGAATCATGCCTAACATAAGAATATCAGCCTGAGATGAATTTTCTTGAAATATCCACTGTTTGAATTTATGTTTAATTTTATTCCAACTGTAATGCCACTTCAAAACCCCTAAAATAATATATAATTTATGTAGTCTTTAGTGGAGAGGAATAGACTACATACTTTCTAACCTTCTGCTAATTTATATTCTATTAATTGCAATCTAATATCAAATAAAAAGTGTATGAAGTTTCTTCCTTTTCAGGTTTTCACTATCTTTCCTTCCAGATTTCATATCTACCATCAACATCTAGTAATCACATTGAGCAGACTTCAAAATAAAATTATGCCCAACGCATCATAGTGAAATAGGCATTCAGCAAACTAAAGGTGGATGAGATTACAAAGACAACAAAAATTTGGATATATATGCTAATAAGTACAATGCAAGACAATTATGGATTCTGCAGCATTGCGCCCAATTTAAAACATATCTGCGTGCAATCAGAATAAGAAGTGAAAATCTCGTACAGCCATTAGACTGTGGCAAGCACTCGGGGGGAGCTAAAACACCTTGCCACAGACTATATATATATATATATATATATATATATATATATATATATATACTTGCAAATTTCTTCTTATTCCTAGCAGCATATGGAAAATATTTGAAAATAATTAACATTGCATTGTTTGCACTACAGCAGGCAAAGGTTCTACATGTGATACCGGAGGCGATCTGCAAATGCATCCTACCATCCACAAATATCCAGCACATTGGCAAGCCAAGCTGCAGTTAAGCCAGCCTTCAGATCAAGAAAATATAGACAGATAGAAAATAGACAGAGAGCTGGTGTAAGCAGTGTGTGTCAGATATGCGTGCCCCACATGTCCTCACACAGCTTACAGGGTAATGTTGTCCCAGTAGAAGCAAAAGTGCATCTCAGCCATGGTAAACTAGCCTATGTGACATTCCAGTAGCACATCTGATACCGTAGATAGGAGTGTTCCAGACAGCTGCTAGTCATATACTAGGGCAGTTTCTGACAGTCATGTGCAACATGGCAGGTGAGTTCTACCACTTCCCAAGTATACCATGGGAGTGGCAGGCTACCATGGAATGGTTCTATGCCATAGCCAATTTTCTCTGTGTCTTCTGTGCAATTGATTGCACCCACACACTAATCAAAACCCCTTCAGTAGAGGGTGCAAAAATGCAAAACTGTACTTCAACAAAAGGGGTGACCATCACTCACTTATTAGGTAGTGTGCTTGGCAGATAACCTTATTATTAACCTGATGGCAACACGCTATTATAGTGTACATGACGTTACTATTTGGAGGGATAGTGCTATAATGGCAATGTTTTAAGGGAGCGAGATACCTGAAAGGCTACTACTTGGCATGTTTACCTTTATACAACAAATTTGTTCTATGTTCCCAAACTGTGCATGATGCAACCATGCTGATGTTCTGTTCATTTATACCAATAGGCGACTGTAGTTATCCATTGGAACCATAGCTTATGGAACATTCATAACCCAATCCAAGCCTGCTGAATTTGCATTCAAAAGTACTCACCATGACATGGAAAAAACATTGACCAAGTGTTTAGCATACTGAAAGCGAGATTCAACCATCACATCATAGGCTACAATGCAGAAAACACCACAAACGTCTGCACAAATAGTCACCCTGTGTGCCATACTGCACAACATGAGCACATCAAAAATCAGTGACCTGCCAGCCAAAGGTGTGGATGATTTACCCCAAGAATGCCAGACATCTTAAGAGGAGCAATCACATGCTTCATAAGACAATCAGGAGGACACAATGGAAAGGACAACCAGGCATGGGGATCAAAGACTGTGGTTGTATATGCTAACACAGGAAAAATGGCAATGTCTGGCTCAGAAGTTTGAGATGAGAAGTGCCAGATGTGCATAATCAACATGTGATGTGTATCCATTAGTGATGGTACACCACATGTAACAGGCACTGTGATGACTTGTACATGGATAACATCATACATACCATACAATTAGTTAGATTGTGTCTTGCAACAGCAGTTACATACTGTGTGGTAACATATAAAAGAAAGATATGAGGATAAATATGTTAATCTAGAAAATCTATGCTCCCTCTCTCTGGAAAAAGTCATGCATTATCCCTCTGCACAAAGGAGAAAATTAATCAGATATCAATATCTTTAAACCTATAGCAATCTTATCCCCCCTCGCCAAAATACTTGAAACATGTATTTAAAAATTATTGCTAGAGTATCTCCTGCAGGAAACACTCATATACCCTACACAACATGGCTTCCATCCCTCCCATAGTACTAGCACTGTCCTTCTAACCTATATAGATACTGTCAATAAAGTTAACAGCAACTAATCTCTTCGTTATTTCTAGACTTGTCTAAAACCTTTGACACAGTTTGTCACAGCAAACTGCTACTTCAAATGTCCTTACTAGGTCTCTCCCAGCCCACCTTTCAGTAGTTCAAAAGCTACCTGTCCGATAAATATCACTCAGTAAAATGGCACTACTTTTTCCTCCCAAATTCATCTCTCATGAAGAAACAAAATGCAAAGTCTCATGTCTTGATAATGCAACCATTGAAGTCACTTCTCATAGCAAATTTTTAGGGGTGATAGTGGATGAGAATTCTACATTTGACCTGCATATAAAAAATTGCATATGAAAAGTTACATTTTCTATTACTTATCTCCTCCCCACACTTCTTTATGATGCTTCCATTCTTACTAACCTCCAAGCTTTGCAAAAATTAAAACTTGAACAATACTGCAATAAAGTTGCTAAATTTGCAGTAGATACCCATTTAGATCCCATTAGTTTATATCACTAAAAAGCCTAAATTGGTTAGCACTGCTTCATCAGCTAACATATTCTCAGCTTATTACCACCTATAACATTATCCAGCATCCATCTGCCTGTCCACACTAAAAAACATGGTACACAACTATGTTCTCAGTCAGTCATTGTGATCCAGTGACCAAAAACACCTGTCTGTCTACAAACCTATCAAATCTGCTGGGCATTGTCTGTACTCACACAAGATTGCTAAGGCCTGGAATTACTTACCTGTAGCCATCAAGTTAATACCCTCACTCTCATCTTTCATAATCACTCTGAAAAGAATTCCTAGCTAAAATCTGGCACTGTTCTTCCTCAAAACTAGGATAAACTATATCCCTAAATGCGATCAAGTACTTTTCATTTTTTATATCCCCTTATTTTTGCTTCTTCACCTACTTCCTTACTTCTATCAAATTCTCTCCCCTGACTTTCTCTCTAAATGTAACATAAGCCTGTTTTCCCCTCTACAAACTGTCTAACATTTCTCTAAATATTAAGTGATTTTCATATACCTTGCATTGATTCTTAACCAGTGTTTTTATATTATCCCCTAGATTTAATAAAATACATGTAGGCATAGTGTAGAACCTACACAGAATTTACAGTGTCCATGTAGACAGTTCCCCCTCGGCAGTGTGCCATGCATATTAAACATGGTGTGTTGCCAAGGGAGAGCTGTGGGACACAATTATTGAATCAGTGTAGGTAGTGCGGTGCTCTGTCTGCAGATGAGTAACACATCCCCTGCACTGTCCAATACAAGTATGACAATGTAAATTATTTATTTATTTTTTTAATAAAAAGCATGTTTGCATGACATGGCACAGAGCACAGCAGTGCTAAGCAGTGCTGAGACACTAGACAGCTAAAAATAGAAACCAGATGTACTTAAGTATTTATGTAAAGGTCAAGTTTAAGTGTAACTGAGCGGGTTTGCGTGGTGCAGAGCAGTGCTCAGCACTGCTTAAAGTCAGCTCAGAGGTATATATAAAGGTATAGCAAGATTTCACACAACCATGTTGTTGTTAGAGTTACGGCCTCATGTGCAGTAGATGCAGGGTTTGAATACATGGAAGGCCCAATTAGCATTTTTGTTGGAAATAAAAATTATGCACATTATTTTTAAACTTGGCACTGCTCGGCTGGTTTGCGCACTGCTAAGCAGACCAGGTTTTTGCAATGCTCAGCTGAGCTGCTCTGGTGTGTGCAGTGCTAAGTGATGTGCCATATTTTTAAATTTTGCCCAGTGCTGTGTAAAAGTAGGAAAATGGGCTGTATTAAGACCTGTCGGCAGGAATACAGCATAACCCATTAAATTTCTGACTCTGAAGGGTACAATGGCAGGTGTTGGAGAGGGTTTTGCACATTCAGATGCAGTGTTGGGGCATCCAGGAGTCCAGGATCATGTTTGGACTCCTTGTAAAAAACCATGAGGGCCAGTTGATGCAGGGAGGTTACCAGGGCTCAGAATGCAAGATGGAGGCCTGGGACTGGCCTGCAAAGAACCTCATCAGTGCAACTGGTATCCCCCTCACAGCTAAGCAGTGTCATCACCACCATGATGAGCTGCAAAGATGGAAGGAGGCTGTCTTGGACACATGGGTCCAAGAATTTCAGGCTGGGAATGTCCCACATGCATGTAAGTACCATTACATATGTTTTATCAATATCTAAATTTGAATGTGTGCTAAACTGGTATGCATGATGGTGTGCTTCTTTCCCAACAGAAGCAGAGGAGAGGGCTTGCAACATTGAGCTGCATGATGGGCACTTGGCCAGGTTGCACCGTGAGTGTGGTGAGTACAGATGTATTTTGCTATCTATAGTCAAATAAGCAAGAAAGAGTAAAGCATTAACTGTGATTAGGTATATACAGTAAAGATTGTATTGCAGTGAATGTGGACTTACACCAGTACTCCAAGATGTGCAGACTGCCAACTGTAGTGCCATAAGCAGGGAAGAGTAAAGCATTAAAGATAATCAACTATTATATGCAATAAAACTTAGTGCAATAACTGTGGAATTAAAGCTGTGTTGCAACACCTGTATAATGACAACTGTTGTGCAATAAAAACATGAAAGTGTATCAGTAACTGACTGAAGGTTTCTCTAATAAAGTCTGTTGCATAATGACTGTGGCAGTAAGGCTGTTTTTTCAAGAAAGCAAGTGTTAAAACTGTTCTGCAATAAAAACATGAAATATTATCCATACCTGTATGAATATGTCTAATAAAGTCTGTTGTGCAATAGGTTTGTTTTGCAAGAAATCAATTATTACAAGTGTTCTGCAATAAAATAATGAAATAGTAACAGTACCCGCATGAAGTATGTGTAACAAAGTCTGTTGTGCAATAAGTGTAGGTTCAGAGTTGTTTTGTAATAAATCACCTAAAACAACTGGTCTGCAATGACACATGGAGCAATAGCAATAACACCAAGGTAAACGTGTACAGCAGGATTGTTTTGTTTTCACCACTGCATGTCAGCTACAAGCATTCAAGCTGTGAGGTATGGTGCTGCAGTCAGGTATAACAGTGTTCTAGTTGTACACTGCAAATAACCCATAATTGGATATTAGTTGCTGACTTCACAGATATTTCAGCACACTAACAAAGTAATATCAACACCTGAATTATATGTAGTCATATAAACTTTACCTATTATCTCTGTCATGCTTGACTGTCATGCATGTGTGTTCAACTGTCACTGCAGTCAAGTATAAAAATGTACCACTATTAGCAGGTCATATTTTGGTGCTTGGAGAGCTGTAGACAAATATCAGTCAGTTAGCAATCACCAGTAGCTCAATTTGCTAGATGCTGTGTATGAAGTACATTTTTGCCACTCACAGACTAGGGTTCGAATCCAGTGCTATGTAGATCTAAATAATACAGTATCAGTCACATAATGTTTACAGATATTCGCTCCTCAGGAACTACAGGTAAATGGGTGAGGTAACCCATATTATGAGTACATTATTGCATGTTTACATGTCACAGACTGTTACAATCATTACCAGGAATGTGAAAATACAGCATAAAAAAAGGGAAATAAGTGTAATAATAATAAAATAAAATAAAATATATAAAATATTTAAGTTCTGGTATGGCTGCATGCCTGGAGTGTGTGTTAAAGGTAGCTGCAGTCAGTTAATACATTTGATGCAGATGTCCACTGCTGTCACTGCTATTGGGTTCTATCCCCATGCATGCCAAGCAAGGCATGATAGTTGTTAACTGTCTGTACTGTACACATGCATGTCTCTCAAATGTCACACTGTCATGGAATGTAAGTACCATTGCATAATCCTTCTGTCACAGATGCAACATCAACATGATTATGTCAATAGCAAAATAACACTACCTCAGCCTACAGTACACCATAGTAGTAATATAGGTACACCTGATGTGCAAGTGATCTGTGTAGTTACTCACCTACAGTTGTTATTGCTTGGCCCATACATTCCCATGCAGATAGCTTGAGTGGTATGTATGTGCAGCTATATGGCACTTTTACACAAAAAGAAAGGTCAGACCTGTAGAGTAGATAGAAGTACTGTTGTCAACTATATAGCCTAGAATGGTATTAATGGACTGTATTTCTCTCTCTCCCCCACCCCTTATCTTCAAATATTTATTATTGTTATGCACTGGTTATGGTTTGCAATTAACATACATTGCTCCATAAACTTTATTTTGGGACATGTGTTTTATTATTCTTATGTATCGCAATGGTTTCATATTAACATATCTTGTTGAATTACTTACTCTGTTGGCCATATGCCATAGCTGTTTCTGGCATGCTGTTAATATAATGCCTATTCTAATATTCATTATTGTGTTTCACATAATATGCATTGAAATGTAATGGGGTTATATTTCCAATTTTCTGGCATGCTGTTGTTCCTAACAATGGTTTTATTCATAACTAACCTAAATGTATTGATTCACCTTCATAATCACAGAACATCAGGGTAGGCCAGTTCCTGCTGATCCACCTACCCTACCTCAACCAGCCATAACACCAGGTATCAGCATGTCTCGGACCCAAGTCAGTTATCCCCTCTCTGTTAGCCCTGCACCACCTTTGGGTGGAACCACCTCAGGAGATGAGGCCTGTCCCCAGCAGGAGCTGTGGGAGAGGGGCTGTAGTCACCCAGGATGGACTACCAGCCATGGTGCACAGGATTCTTCATATGGGTTATGAATCATGTCTGTGCGGCTCGAGGGCAGACTCAACAACCTGGTGGGGCCTGCTGGAGCTGGTGCCCAGCCTCCAGCACAGCCACCTTCAGAGTAGTGAAGGAGCAGTGTAGACTGCCCATGGGTGGGGACCTCAGTCATGCTGCTGCAGTCTGGAGGCACATGCTCCTCAGATTCCACAACACTTTCCCCATCCAAGGTGTTTACCCTCATCATGTGTCACCCCCCTGTCTGCTATCTTGTCTGTCTGCAATTGTATCCTCTCCCACCCAACTTACCTCCCCACATGTACCTATATCAGTTCCCCAAAATTCCACTCTCTCTCCTTATAAAAAAAATGGGGACCTGTCCAACAGAAAAATCGCCCCATACATAGCTCTCCATTTCACAGACATGTCCACTGGACAGAACTAATTTGGTCCAATTGGCCTGACAACACATTTATGTTGATCTCAGCCCTCTCTCTGGGGTTTGAGATTCCAAATTCATCCTCAAAATCTGTCAAAATGCACAGCTGTTGCTGTACAATAAATGGAAAGCTATGGTCTTTCCCTGCACTTATCCTGCACATCTCTACCTGCCTTTCATTATGTTTTTCCCCCTGCTTGCCCCCATTTCACCACTGACTTATCACCCCTTTTTCTTTTTAATTTTTTAGCGCAGTGTTGTGCGGTGCTAAGCAGAGGGCCTCGATGCAGCATGGTGTGCAAACCCACTTAAATGAGCGTTAAGCTGCCTTAATGATCCTATTTGGTTCTCACAGTGTTAGGCACATGTATAAAATAATCTACCCTGCCATGGTTCAAACCAGTGTCCTTTTCAACTACAGCCTACTGCATTAA
The DNA here is from genome assembly GCF_019279795.1 of Protopterus annectens. Classification (NCBI taxonomy): domain Eukaryota; kingdom Metazoa; phylum Chordata; order Ceratodontiformes; family Protopteridae; genus Protopterus; species Protopterus annectens. The sequence continues at coordinate 691,162,817 of NC_056726.1, read as the reverse complement.
CCCACTAGGCCACACAGATCTTAATTAAAACAGGTGTTTTCAGGAAAACATAGTGATTATTGCCACTGACAGACTGCAACTGATCCTAATTGTAGAAATGTGAGTCTATCTTGGATCTGATGCAAAACTACACCAGTAGACAACCAAATAAATAATAATGGCAGTATGTTAGACCTAGGATAACAGGTAAATGTTCCCTTTTATCTGCAACATCTTTAAACACAGCTACTAAGGTGTCAATGGCACATTACATATGTTCAGCTGGGACCATGCTGCAGAACAACTGCCTTTGAAAGCCATCCACATACCAATGTATGCAGAAACATGTGTCACAGCTATATGTATGCACATATATCTGGCAAACACACCTGTTGCAGCACTGAATCAGTAGCTACATCTGTTAAATGCCCTGCATACAGAACATTTTGCCACACACAGTCCTGGGTTTGAATCCAGTGTGTTGCACTTCAATTACATTCTTGCGAACACAGCAAGTAATGAACGGCTCATGCAATTTTAATCCCTAGTAGATTATTGCTACTGAATTATCAGCTACCCAGTTTTACAAGTCACAGGCCTGCAGGTAGGAACACGCTGCACATACTCAGCCTAACTATATCGCAACTACTACTCTGCTATTGGCACTGTTGCATAACAGATGTACCTTAAGTACATGCCTGCCTCTCCTGTAACGACAGAGCTGACAAAGCTGCCACAGTTACATGTACAGATTGCAGGCCTATAAAGAGATCACAACCCCCCCATTGTGTCCTAGGCTGCAGCAGCATCTGCAGCCTAGAGCATGCATGACTGTATGTTAACTCATTACAGCTGAGTGACGTCTCCAGGCGTTTCAGCAGTTACCCCCTACTGTGCCTCTAGGTGTCAAATATTGCCTGTTCATATTTGCATTAATAATTCCAAAACTATGTTACATACAAGGTATCAGAAATTTTTATCTTGAAGCATACATGATGGAAAACACAATTGTATTGATATATCTTCTCTATCAGTGGGCATTTGTTAAAAATATAAGGTGAAAACTTTATTTTTTAAATGCTGAAGCCATGCCTACTAGGAGTTAAAGGTACACCCACAAAAGAGCTCTACTGGAGGAAATGAGTTAAGGTAGCTGCTATAGACCGACCATACCTACCAACCCCCTATAACAAGTGATCCAGACACAACCATACATAAAGGGACGGGGCAAAAGCCCATAGATAGATATATGTTTCACAATTTGCCCTAACAAAGATAGTAAGTTGATAGAATAGCAGCTACTACATTACCATGCATATTCGGATGGTTATGAAGGGTAATACTCAGATGTCTCTCTCCCCCTTCTGACCACAACCCACAATATTTGTCAGTGACCTGCCAGATGACCACACTGTCATGGGATACTGAGCAAACGTATGAAGCAAAACTGTGGACATACTTCATACATCTCTACAGTGGACAGTATTTGTACTTACCCTCTGTGATGTTGTAGTCTCCACACCTCAGGAATGTCCATCTCAAAAACTAAGAAAGAGGCCAAAGCCTACATGACACCCTTATATATTGCACTGTGGTGCCATGTCATTCGCTAAACATAGTGCAATCCAGCTGTTTTGGATGAAATTAGCAATTCTGAGCCACAGATTGGTATGCAGGCAATTGCCTGTTTATGAGCATTACCTACAAAATGTAAGCAGTTGCTTATGGGAATGCCATTTTACCATTTGCACAAGTGTTCTGCTTAGATAGAGTAGAATAATTGTATGTTCCATTTCAGAGCAGTTAACTACAGTGCATAGCTTAGGGAATGCAGGTTTGTATTTGTACAAATATTAACATGTTTGAACTTATAGTTATGAGCAACTATGCAGCCTGCTATACATGAGGCATTAACTCCAAGATGCCCATTCAAATACAATAGGAAGAAGATAAACACCAAAGGCAATGGTACTGCAACTGGCATATCATTGTCATGACAGATGTACTGGGTCTTATGTGCAGTTCTGTCACATACACTGTCATATTGCATACCTCACAGGTGTATTGAACTGCTATCATTACCCAGATGTAGGTAACGTGCATGTTACACAGGGTCTGGGTTGTCTGTGTATACTGTTATGGGTGTGTGCGTGTTGTGCATGGGATCAGAGATGAAAAGACGTGGGACATGTAATGCAGTTGTCGATCCTCATCTGTATGAGTCTGTGTAGATTACCATACATAATAGTGCAGGTGGTAATGTACTGCTTTTGTCTTGCTTCTCACAGGTGAACAGGGGGTTGGAGTCTGCTCCCCTTAAAACCTGATGTCAGTGTCTCATCGGATGTTGATGATGATTCCTTGCCATAGTGAGGCACAGGTGAGGTTGTCAGTGGCTGAATCTGTCCCAGAGGTTGACATCCCTATTCTGCCCCCATTGTCTCCACATACAGTCAGTATGCCCACATACGCCCAGTCACCAGAGGCCACAGATATTGGACAGTCAGAAGGTAGCAACATAGTACAGGGCAGTGTGGGAATTATGGCATCAATGAGTGCAGACACTGGCCATAGCCAGAGAGCTGGTGAGGTCCCACACAGGCAGATTAACAGGGGTGCTCGAAGGAGGACTGCTGGCCCATCCACTTCCTGTTGCAGGTGTCACGCCGCTGGTCACCTGCTGCATATTTTGGGCTGTCATGCAGACACAGGCATGAGCTGAATGCAACAAGCGATGGAAGGTTAGTGTTATGGATGCAGTACAGTCTGACATCTGTGACTGCCTCCATCGCATTGATGATGCCATGGAATGTTTCACTGTTGTAGTGGACAGACAGTGGGCTTAGACAGCGTCTGTCTTTGTGCACATGTCTGTGCTGGAACATGTGGTTGGGGTTGGGCATTAGACACGTGGACATAGGCCAGCAACACCATCTGCTGGTAGTCCATGTGGCCATGCACACTCATGTTCCCATAGTGGCAGCACCTCCAGCACTACAGAGGGAGGTGTGCTGTGAACACCAAGATGTGGTAGGCCGTGGGTATGTGGTCCTGGGCAGTCCCATAAGGGATACAGGACCAGCAGACACCAGTCACCATCAGGTACTAGCACCGCATCTGATATTGGGCATGGAGCTGCCCATGCTACTCACGGAGAAACCAGTTCCCGTCTTCTTGACTGGAGACAGTGAACTGTCCACTCTACCATATATGGTCCACAGCTGTCCACCACACACATGTGTAGGGCTAGCATTGAGCTTGACTGTACATACACACACACACACACACACACACACACACACACACACACACACACACACACACACACACACACATACATACACACACACTCCAACACCACAGTCACATGCAGGTCATCTACAGACACACACAGCACCACTCCATGGCCCATGTCACCAGCACCCCTTCCTGACTCACACAGATGCTGCCAACTGTTTGGCACTGCCTAGGCCTCCGGCACCCCCACACCACACCCCGTGCATGTGATGATACTTGTGCCACATCCCTGCCATCCATGTCATCATTGCAGGGACCTGCACATATGTGCCTGATGCACAAGGTGACTATATAACTTTACATGTGTTTGTGTAGTGCAGTAGTGTTATGGCATGGCAGCTGATGTGTGCCACGACAGGTACTGTATGCTGGCATGTGTCAGGACTACACATCAAATGTTGCGTATCTTTGTTGCCTGATGATACACTGGCAGTAGTGTTACAAAATGACAGTTATGTCATGGAGCTGTGTATGATTTTGTCACAGGAGTTTGAGCAGTGCAACTATGAACACATGGCAGAAATACAGTGGCACAGCATGGCAAGGCAGCACAACAGATAAATGAAGTCAACAAGGGATGCCAGTATATGTGCATGGCTCCCTAGGTGCATATGTGCAGAACATCGTGTCAGGGACAATAGGGACAGTCAGTGACATCATGTTTTCATAGCCTGTGACACACTCTACTACCCTTGATACATGCCACCTGGGTAGTCTGCACGTACAATTGTAGATGGTGGTGGACATCAATTATGCTTATGTAGATGAGGGCAATTTAGGGCCAGCATCTTGTCACAGGGGTATAAAATGCATAATCAAAGTATAGGGGTAGGCCACATGGGCATGTCTCTACTGTTATCAGGGGGCATATTTATACACACAAGCACACACACACACACACACACACACACACACACACACACACACACACACACGCACATTAGATGGTGTGAGATTAGGACTCCTACTTATCTAGTGTTACACACTATAGCTCATGGTACTTATTGCATGTGCCATGCTGCTTATCTGATAATGCACTGTCAGCCAATGCTTTTAGGGTGGATGATATCAGTAGGCCTTGTAGAGGAGGGAATTTGAAGGCCAGCAGCCAGTCACAGGGCAATAAAATGCATACCATTGCATAGAGACAGGCCATATGGGCATGTCCATAGTGCTGTGAGGGGATATTTTGATACACACACACACACACACACACATACACACACACACACACGCACGCACACACACACACACACACACACACACACACACACACACACACACACACACACACACACACTCACACACACACACACAAAGCTGGAGGATGTGAGATTAGAACTCCTACCTATTTAGTATTACACACTACAGCTCACAGTACCTATCGCATGTGCCACAGGTTATGTCTGTTGTATATGCTGCTGCAGGCAAAGTACTTGGGGAGTACGCAAAGTAGCCTTGTGTTAGACAGCATGTGTGGCCTGCAGAGTGATACTGCTTGGTACTGTTACTGCATCTAGTGTCCTAGGGGTGGGATACCTGGTAATATCCCTGCAATGTGTGTACACTTACCTGTCTGGCCATATGTGGCTGTTTGCAGTTTGATAGGCAGTCATGTGACTTAGGAGCCTGTAGGTGTGTGGATTATGTACTGTTGAGGCTTTGGTCTGGTGCCATTGGGCAGCTGTTGTGATGTGTATTTGTAGATAAACCCAGCATTCAGGGGTTTGTGGGGACATTTGTACATCCCTGCCCATATCTATATCAATGTTGAATAACAGGAATGTCTCCTTAAATGTTGTTGTGTTTGTACGTTATACACATGCCGTGTAGATATATGTGGGGAGTCTATGTATCACTGAACTTAATATAGATATATATATATATACATCTTGTTATCATATATATATGTACAGCAAAGAATCCTGAGTAGACCTGTATTACACACCAGTTGAGTCCAATTAGATTCACAAAAGCAGTATTTATTAAGCTCAAAAATGATAATACACTTTTCGTTAATCCACAATACTTTAACTTCATCAGATACATACTTCCTTAGAAGCAAGAGTTTAAATAACCCACTTGTCACACTACATGGTCTACAACCAAAGATTGTTGGGTGTAGCAGCTAACACTCCTAAAAGGAACCCTTCCCTCTGAAGCACAAAAGCTAATTTTGTAACACTAAACAAAATATCCAGTTTGATAAAAATATGCCAATGTATGCATATGAATGCATACAAGTGAAAGATTCACTGAATGCAACACACTGCAGTTCAAAAATACAGAAATTAACAATATATATTTAAAATACAAATAAAATACTTAAAACAAGCACTGTTTTTCAAACAAACAAGCAACCATGTTACTGTTACACTAAAATTTGATATAACAAGTGTTTACAGGTACACACATTTTAACCAAGTCTAAAAAACAAATTGTTAGTGTGATTCAATGCCTTTTAAATAATACCAAAGACAGTACCACTATAACAGCCCCACACAGTTACTGGCAGTAATACCCACTGTTTATCTATTCAAACTTTTCAGTTTTAAAATGCACATGATGTAACTAATTTCATTGATTCCAGGGTAATGGCAAGAATCTAATCTCAACTGCCATAGCAGTTCATTTCTTTCTAAACTAAGTGAGTCTGGTCCCCCTCTGCCATCATTCAAAAATTGATCAATAACTCTGAATAGAAAGTCATGACTTGAATGCTCAATACTGTGTCTTGCTAGGGCATTTTCGATCTTATTTCAACGTATGCTGTAAATATGCTCGTACACATGCTCCCGCAGTTTCCTGTCGGTCTTCCCAATGTAAAATGCTGGGCAGTGTGTGCACGTTGCCATATAAACAACTTGTTTACTCTGGCAGTCAAATTTGCCTCTGATTTTATATTTCTGATCTCTTATTAAAAAGGACTGTCCAACTGCCATATATAGCTATAGGAATGAGGATTTTGTTGATGAATGTAATTTTCTGAAGGGTATGTTCTTGATGAGGGGGTACCCATCTAACCTAGTTCAAGATTTAATACAAGAAGTACAGATGAAAAGGGATAGGGGTGTTTACACACCAATTTTAAACAAACAAGTTTGTGGACATGAACCAGGTGTCGAGATAATTAAAAGACAGGAATTGAGTATTTGTAGCTTCATATTCACATACAGCCTGGATGCAGAGAACATCGTATCTGTCATCCGCAAAAATTGGGATTTGATTACGAGGGATAGCTACCTAAGGGAGAAACTTCCTGAGACACCTAGAATTGTCTACAGACAAGGTAATAATCTCAAACAAATCTTGGAGAGTCAAACCAAGATTACAACTACGAGGTGTGGTATGTTTAAATATAATATGTGTAGGTATTGCAAATATATGGCAGTTGGACAGTTATACTAGCCACCTGCTGGGTTACTCAGACCATGTATAACGTCTGTCTGCAGTTTGGCCCTTTGTGCCCCCAGTCACTCTGTCTTTGTCCAGCTTTCCTGCAATAACAGATTGAGGGGTTCTGACAGTCTGTGGGGCTACCATCACATGTGTAACTCACATACAAAAGATGTTGGATCCTGCCAGATTTGAACCATCAGCACTATCGCACATGCTACTGTCCCCAGCCCACTGAGCCACACTCGCCATCAGACAGACAGGTTTCCTCCCTCACAATATCAACAAGATAGGGGAATTTTCTGGTCTGCTGGTATATCATTGAAGACTTATTGTTAAAGCAGTTGTATGGCAACACTGATGTGTTTGGGGTGGGGGACAACCAGCCTATGGTCTGCTGGCATAAGCAGTCAAGCGACTGTCTTGTGACCCCACTGTTTGGCATCTCCCTGGACTACTGTTGTGGAGTTTCCAGCCATGTGGCCTAGTGGCTAATATGGGGCACATACTAGTGAACAGAGTAGCTGTTGTCCCAAGTGTCTGTTAGATCTGTACAATTATCTCAGTATCCCAGTATAAAGCTCTGCAAGTAGCCAAGTAACACACTATATATATAGGCCATTATATTCCCTTGCATACATGTGGCAGGTCCATACATATGCTACCATATTATAGTACCCCTTACAAGTGGTGTACAGGAGAGTGACTTACCTTGCGAATGCAGCAGTTGACAGACCTGTAGTTTGGAGCTGCCTCTGTCTGATGCAGGCAGCCCACAGTCAATATATGGTGAGGTATAGGTTGTGTGGCCTGGCTGGCATCACTTTTACTGATATGTATGCGAGTCAGAGTATGGTGTCAGTCCCTAGGGCCCTAGGTTGTCAACGCATGTGCTATGTGTTGGTTCTTGGCCAAGGCCAGGGCATACTGGGCATGCCTACATCTGCCTACAGGGACAGCCTCAGGGGGTTCCTCCTCTGAATCACCCTGTGGATGCAGTTGTGGTGACCTAGGCACTAGTGGGAGACTGTGTATCCCTTCCCTTTGCTGATCCTACTGCAGCTGTTTCCACAGGATCATATTGTGCAGCATGGCACATACTGTAAACATCTGTGCACATGTGGCTGGAGAATACTGCAAGGCTCCATCAGATATATCAAGGCACCAGAACTGTGACTTCAACAGCCCAAACACATGCTCTATGATGTTCCTGGTTTGTGCGTATGCCTCATTATGGCATTCTTTGGTGAGTATGTGTGCACTTCTGATTGGAGTCATCATTCACGGTTCCAGTGCATAGCTAGCATCCCCAAGTAAATGGCCATGTGCGATGTACCCCATAGCAAACATCTGGTACAGCTGTGATGCATGCCAGATATGGGAGTCGTGATAACTGCCAGGGTTGACAGCACACACATTCATGATAATGCCCTGGACATTGCACACAACCTTGCAGTTGATAGAGTGATACCCCTTGAGGTTGACATACATACTACCCTCTTCACCAGGTGGTAACTTGATGTGTATGTGAGTGCAATGTATAGCACCCAGTAACTCAGGGTAGTGTGTTACATGGTAGAAGAGTCGCATACTGCTGGCCCTGTCATCAGGGGTGTGAGGAAGATAAATGTGCTCAATGGCATGTGGTAGCATGGCATCCAGGAACTGGTGGAGTACCCTGGAAGTGGATGCCTGTGAGACCCCCATTTTGTCCCCAGTTGGTCTCTGAAAAGTCCCTGTAGCTAGTATCCTAAGGACTACACAGACCTTTATTTCCACTAGGATGGGTTCTCCTCTGTTGGCTTTAGGTCTGAGTTGAGAGTGGCAGAGCTCACTGAGTTGTAGTATGTCCCTGTCCACTCTGTAGCGCTCTACACTCTCCAGCTCATGTAGCTCCTGGTGGGTTACCCTGGACCTGAACACTCTTCTCCTTCTCAGTTTAGGCCTATGGTCAGCATCAGCTGTAGCTGCATTGACCTCAACATCTAGCATATACATATGTAGCAGACCTGCAGCAGCCTCTAGCATTCTTTAGGTTAAAATTCCCCAAGTCTGTACTCCAGTGGTGCAGAGTATTGGGTCAAATCATATTGTAAGGTGTATGCATACTTTATAGTGCTCTGCTGTAGGTGTACTCAGTGTTCTTGGCTAGTTATGATGCATTCCACCTGCCAAGTATATCATTAAGGGGTTTAATGGCCCTAGTTTAAGTGTAACAGGGCTAATCAGAAATGAATACATCATTGGTTTTCACAGCCAGCATTTTTTTTTTGACAGCCTTCCTTGCTGAACACTGCGGCACACTGAGCAAACCCTTGCCGCAGAGGAAAACAAATCTTAGCAGTGAGCAGACATGCCCCCATGGAAGGCAAACTCAGCATGGCTGTGCCCCCTGCAAACATGCTCAAACACCCTCAAACCTGCTGAAACATGCACTCCTAAGGTAAACAAAACTTAGCATTTACCAGACACCCCCCCCTCTGAGCAGAGTGGCATGCCACATAAATAGGTGCCGCTGAGCTCCAATACACTTAAAAGTTTGAGGACACCCCCCCATTTGTTGTCAGCTACCTCTTCTGTGCCTACACAGATGGGATCTGCGGACACAGATAGCCATTTCTGCTATTCAGTAACTCTAGCTCATTTGCATAAAGATCCGTGCACAGTACCTGGCAACTACACAGATTCAGGCCCTGCCTCATTAGCAACCACAGCAGTCCTACATTGTACATACTCCACACAGGGTCCTGTAATGCTTTACTGTTACATGCTCACACATTCTGATATTTACAATTTTTTTTCCATGTTTGTGCACTGCGGCACGTCACACAAACATACCCATGGTATTAAAAAATTTAAATTATTTGACATTATTTTCCATACTGTTTTGGACACACAGTGCTTACTTTTGCACATATATGTGTCCTGTATACTATTTCTGCCACTGTAACTCCACTTTTACAGCCCTGGTGACATTTTAACTTCCTGCACATGGAATTTTCCGTGTACGTTAAGGACACCAACACGGAGTCTGCATGACTGCCTATCTGCTTGTTGGATCACTCTACCTGCATCATTTTCATGAATTTCACCTGCTTATGAAGTGATTTGCATACCATATTCCATGTTCACATGCTTATGCATGCCCCTCAGCTCCCTTTACTTGATTGCACATCTGCTTGCTTTCATGTAACCAGTATGCCACTATGCTACATGGAAAATAAGTGTGTAGGCTTTATTTAATTCCCCCTTATGTCTAATTTGTTATCATTATTTAAACTGTAGGTGTTTTTGTTTTATTTTTGAAGATTGTAAAAGTATTGTTTTTATAATGTTTTATAATAATTTGGAGCTTTTCTCCCTGGGCATCTGCTGAAAATTGGCTTCTACCCAGTTGGATTTTCCCAGCAATCAAATGCCAATAAATAAACAATAAATAAATGCCATTGTTTTAAATACTGCCAAGATATTCTCATTGTATATATGGACTGTAGTGTGTGTGTGTGTGTGTGTGTGTGTGTGTGTGTGTGTGTGTGTGTGTGTGTGTGTGTGTGTGTGTACTGGGAAGAGCTTGTTTTCCTTGACATGGATAAAGTGGAAATAGGAGTGGATAAGGGTGCAGAAGTGAAGTTTAATAGTAACACATAACTCACATGACGCATTATGGTTTGGCTGAAGTGTTGCCATAGTGCATGTTGCACACTGTGCCAAGGCAACATCTGAAATATAATAGATATCATGGAAGTCAAATTCCATGCAAGTTGAACCAGTAATAGAGGATATACACAGCATCCCATTTCTAATTGACATGCGCATAGCATCCCAATTAGAAATTTCATGCCCTCTAAAATCAGTGTATATACAACTGTTCCTTGGACACCTCAACGACATTTGATGCTAGTCTTATGCATATGCTTGCTGAGAAAAAACACACAAATAATGATTAGTGGGGTACTATGCATGTTGGTGAATGTACTGTAGTATGAATACCATATGCAGGTCATTTCATATGTAAATCAAACTGTTAGATGCATAAGCATGTGCTGTTAGACTGTGAAATGCATGTGTTACATTGATGTGAAGTTTATTCAATGGCAGTGCCTACAGAAAAACATCCTGTGGCAAACACAGGTGTATCATTCCAAGTATACCTGTGTATCCAGTTGTAGCAAACAACAGAAACATGTTCAGCAGTAATGACTTACATAATAACAATAACAACACAAATGCATGGGATGTGTATACCATTGTAATTGTTGCAGAATGTTAAACATGCTACTGATAAAATCATGTATGCTATGCTACATTATGTACTTTATATTGCTGTAACACGTTATCAATAGATGCCAAACCTCTGAACAATGTATGTGACATTTATAGTACAGTAACATGCTATGAGTATTATACTAGATGCCTGCGGCATCAAACTTGTCAAAGACAATATATGCTCAGTGTGTCATGTTCAGCACAGCAGCCATCATTGCCACAAAGGTAGGGTGACACAATAACAAACATACATGCACACGTGCACACACACACACACACGCACACACACACACACACACACACACACACACACACACACACACACACACACACACACACGCACACACACACACAATCTGAGATACCTGCCTTGGTAGCATTAATGTAAATGAGCTCACTGATATCGATGGCTCATGCTGTGCTCTTGTCTTGGCTGGGCCTGCCATATGAGGAAACCCCAGTCCTGTGGTGTTGTGATGCAGACCTGATGCTGGCATGCTGTGTAAGGCAGGAAACAGTAGGGGGAGCTGCACAGTGGCATGCGGCATGCTTCTTGATACATCAATTTGGGTCTGAGCATGACGATTCACAATAGTTCTTTGTGCAAATTACAGCACAAACCCTATGAATGACTTTATGCTATGGGTAAGGCATGCAAAAGGATGTCTCCCTCTGCCACACTGTGGAATACTAATAGTATGGGTCAGAGCATATATGGCCTGGATACTATTGCAGCAATGCTTAAGCATTGCTGACACAAGCTGCTCTATAGAGCATGCACTCTGTACCACATTATCTTAATGCTCATTTAGTGCTGCATGACCTTACCATGCCTATGCTCCTGACTCTTGTGCAACAATGGATATGGTGTGCTACAAGGTCATTGCACAATAAAGTGCATGCAGCTCTGTGCCATGATGGTACTATGACAAATAGTGTGTATTCCTTGTGAAACGCATTCATGCATAATGCTGCCACCTGGGCACGTCTTCCCATGGACATCTGCTATCCACTGTGCAGTTGTCTCACCACCACTGCCAAACATATATGGAGACAGTTGCCCAAGGTCTTCTTCTTCTTGATCAGTAGATAATGCTCCACTACCAGCAGTTTGTCTGGGTTCATTGTCCTCCCTGTAGGAAGAAATATCGAGAGAATGCATATATTAAAGTAATTTGAAAACAAGGAACCCCACTCTATTCTACACCAATGTAATCCAATATGTACCTAGCCATCATGTCTGTGGCCTGACAGCATAAGAAGCGCCTGTAATGTCAGACATGTGAACATTCAGACAGCACAGGAATCATATGTACAGCAACATGACATATAAGAGAATACTTACCTGGCATGTTGTCTGTTGATACTTTATATATATATATATATATATATATATATATATATATATATATATATATATATATATATATACATACAAATAGATATAGATAGATATATAGGTATAGATGCATATATAGATATACATACATCTTATTTTTTATGCTGAAGTGTGTGTCTGCAGAAAACATGACATTAATCTGTGATAACATATGACCTGATGAGTAAAATATGGCATAGCTTAATAAATACCAGGTACACTCTCAATTCTATGTCAGTGTGTAATCTAACACATACCTGGTTGTGTCTGTGGTCTGACAGCAATGAGAAGGCCCTGCAATGTAGAACATGAGAGCATCAAATTAGTACAAGAAATATATGTGCACTGATATAATATATAGGGAAACACTTGCCTGGCATGTTTTCTTCAGTTCATACATGACATGTTCCACTGGAGTTATGTATGCAACTTATTTTAATCTTTGATACATGTGACCTAAAGTGTAAAATGTGAGGTAGCTTAATAAATATCTTCAAATAGTAAATGAAGCCATTGCATATCCAGTCTCAGTTCTGATATATTCATCCATATCTGAAAGTAAAGTCCCCTTGCTATTGAAAAAATACTTCATCATTTCACTAATAAAGGCAGAATCAACACAAATATTTCAAACTATAGGCAAACTGCCATTTTATTTGCCCTATCAAAAATAATAGAAATATGTATTTATGTGCAACTCTTCAACTATCTAATGCATATCCAGCTCCCATCTTCAACCCCAAAACAAATTCTGGCCTCATCACAGTACAATTATTGCTTTGTTGAATTTTTTAATACTGTTAATACCCATAGAAATGCTGGAAACCTAGTCTCCGCCATCTTCCTAGACTTACCAAAAGCTTTTGATACTATATCCCATCAGAAACTCTTACATAAGCTCTCATCCTTAGGATCTCCAACTCTTCACTGCAGTGGTTCCATAATGACCTCTCAAACAGAGCATAAGCTGTGAACTGGAAAATTATATCTCTACCTTCTTGACTGTAAATATTGGTGCCCCAAGAATTTATATAAGTGCCCCATACTTTCAACATATTAATCAATGACCTGTAATCAAAAAACCAAAGCGAGCAGGAAATACGTGACAAAAGACAATTTAATGTTGTTAGCGCTTTCGGCAATAGACTGTGCTTTTCCTTCTTCAGACATAAAACACTCACATTCAAATGTTTTTAAATGAAAAAATCTAGTGTCAATTAATTAATTACCTGAAGTAAAAAATCAAGATTTAAAGTGAAATACTCTATTACTTAACCACTTCCAAAAAGTTGCAACCAAAAACAGTTGCATAAAATCCAGCTGAGCAACCCTTAGTTTACAGAGATTCATAACAGCCTGCATACATACATTTTAAATACAAATCTAAAATAACAATCAATTTATAATTAATAAGATTATTACTAAAAAATCTAAAATGAATGTTCAAAAAGACACAATGTGTGTATACCAATAAAAAAGGGAAACTATCAATAAGAATAATTTCACTTTTCTAAATTCATCTTTTTAAAGACAAAAGCTTTAAAAAACATTTAATCGAAACTGTTTCATTCAAACCTGGGGGCAAATACGCTGCAGTGGAAATTTGCCATCTTAATTCTTCAATTTCCAAATTGATTTGCCAAGGGCCACCTCTCACATCTGTGCTTATGTGCTTTAATACTGAAAACTTAAAGGAGTGGTCTGGGAAATCAACAATATGCCTAGCCAATGCGTTGGTTGTATCCCTCTTACGTATAGCATACAGATGTTCATAAATACGTTGCCTTAGTTTCCTTTCGGTCTTACCAATATAGAAAGCTTTACAAACTTGGCAACAAGTGCAATACACCACTCCCTTTGTGTCACATGAGAATTTACCCTGGGTTTTTTAAAACCTGTCCCTAATTTTAAATTGGTGATTCAGGTTTAAGTGCTTACATTGGTGACACCTTCCACACTTAAACATACCCTTGTTTTTATTAGGGGATGGGTTGGTGGAGTATTGCAATAACATTTTTAAGTTTTGCCCTCGTCTAAAGGCAATTTTTGGTTTGTTGCCAAAGGCTTTGTATAGAGACATATCCTCTATAAGGAGAGTCCAGTTCTTATATAGGGTCTCCCTAATAAAAGAGTGGTCCAAATTGTATGTACATAAAAAACTTGTGGTGTGACAGTTGGTGTTACTAGGTAGAGAATCCTGTACCTCCCCAACAGGAATATCAAACTCTTCCAAACCCCCAGTTCCTAGTAATGGCTTAAAGCAGCCAGCATGCCATTTAGTGGTTACCTCTATGGAAATGTTAGAGACTAAACTCAGCGGGTAACCCCTCCTAAGAAACATTCTTTCAAGCAGACCACATTCTTCAATGAAATCAGCCTCATCTGAAATCATTCTGGCTGCCCTCACCATCTTCCCCTTAACCACTGCTCTCTTTTGGTGGTAAGGGTGACAACTGGAGAAATGAAGGAAAGAGTTGGAATACGTGGGCTTCCTATAGATTGTGCTTTTAAATCTGTTTCTGACTACGTCCTTATGAATACGAATGTCAAGAAAGTTAATAGTTTCATTTTCCAAATTAAATGTAAACTCCAAAAAGTTGGTTGAAGCAGTGATTAATTTAATAAAATCTTGCACTGTTTCACCTGGGCCTTTCCAAAAAATGAACATGTCATCTTGGTATCTTGTATACCAAGTGACATTCTTAAACATAGTAGTTTGGAAAAGCATGGTGGTCTCCCAATGTGCCATTATACAATTGGCAAAACTACCACCACAGGGAGATCCCATGGCTACCCCTGATTTTTGGAGGAATGTGGTCTGCTTGAAAGAATGTTTCTTAGGAGGGGTTACCCGCTGAGTTTAGTCTCTAACATTTCCATAGAGGTAACCACTAAACGGCATGCTGGCTGCTTTAAGCCATTACTAGGAACTGGGGGTTTGGAAGAGTTTGATATTCTTTTTGGGGAGGTACAGGATTCTCTACCTAGTAACATCAACTGTCACACCACAAGTTTTTTATGTACATACAATTTGGACCACTCTTTTATTAGGGAGACCCTATATAAGAACTGGACTCTCCTTATAGAGGATATGTCTCTATACAAAGCCTTTGGCAACAAACCAAAAATTGCCTTTAGACGAGGGCAAAACTTAAAAATGTTATTGCAATACTCCACCAACCCATCCCCTAATAAAAACAAGGGTATGTTTAAGTGTGGAAGGTGTCACCAATGTAAGCACTTAAACCTGAATCACCAATTTAAAATTAGGGACAGGTTTTATAAAACCCAGGGTAAATTCTCATGTGACACAAAGGGAGTGGTGTATTGCACTTGTTGCCAAGTTTGTAAAGCTTTCTATATCGGTAAGACCGAAAGGAAACTAAGGCAACGTATTTATGAACATCTGTATGCTATACGTAAGAGGGATACAACCAACGCATTGGCTAGGCATATTGTTGATTTCCCAGACCACTCCTTTAAGTTTTCAGTATTAAAGCACATAAGCACAGATGTGAGAGGTGGCCCTTGGCAAATCAATTTGGAAATTGAAGAATTAAGATGGCAAATTTCCACTGCAGCGTATTTGCCCCCAGGTTTGAATGAAACAGTTTCGATTAAATGTTTTTTAAAGCTTTTGTCTTTAAAAAGATGAATTTAGAAAAGTGAAATTATTCTTATTGATAGTTTCCCTTTATTATTGGTATACACACATTGTGTCTTTTTGAACATTCATTTTAGATTTTTTAGTAATAATCTTATTAATTATAAATTGATTGTTATTTTAGATTTGTATTTAAAATGTATGTATGCAGGCTGTTATGAATCTCTGTAAACTAAGGGTTGCTCAGCTGGATTTTATGCAACTGTTTTTGGTTGCAACTTTTTGGAAGTGGTTAAGTAATAGAGTATTTCACTTTAAATCTTGATTTTTTACTTCAGGTAATTAATTAATTGACACTAGATTTTTTCTTTTAAAAACATTTGAATGTGAGTGTTTTATGTCTGAAGAAGGAAAAGCACAGTCTATTTCCGAAAGCGCTAAAAACATTAAATTGTCTTTTGTCACGTATTTCCTGCTCGCTTTGGTTTTTTGATTCCAAGTTTGTCTTTTTGCCCTTCATGTTTGTTTAATCAATGACCTGTGCATGAGATACCTGCTCTCATCTTACCTTTTTAGTTTGTCATGTCTTGTAATCCACTTTATTCATTTTCTCTATCAGCTCAATGTATCATTGGCACTGAGCTAACATTTTGCTCTCAGCAGATGAGCCCAATAGTAACGATGTATCCCTTATTTTAAACTCTCCAAGTCTGGTATTCTTCATGTACACTCTTTGTTGCATTTCTTGTACCTTCTGCTTATGTTCCTTCACTATTGCCATAACAGTTTTCAGTCTCTCCTGCAAGTTTGAATAGAATGCTATTATGTTTTTAAAAGGGGTTTTCTCTTCCTCCCAAGTCTCCATAGCCATGCTAAGCAAGCCTTTGGGAAGTCTCCTAAAAAGTAAGTAAAAATGGAGTAAATCCTGCTCAAGCAATCCGTCTTGCAGAAAACAGGAATTAAGGAAGAAACTAATCACAGTTCATGCCATATTGCTCAGTGGTCTTCCTCAGCACAGACTTCAGTTTTTTATTGAAGCTCTCCATGAATGTATCAGGTCAGCAGTAGCACACTGAAGTTTTTAACTGTTTGACTTTAAAGCACTGATAAAGCTGCGTATTACCCAGGATATAAATGGGATTCCCTGACCTGTGGGTATTTCTTTGGGTATTCAGACCTGAAGAAAAGTAACACTAGAGCTTTGGATATTGAATTAGCATTTTTTCCCCAGTGGCACTGCTTCAGAAAATGTCATAGCACAGTTAATTACAGAAATGTATTAGGCTTCATTACTGGACCTACAAGATCTTTGTATAACACTTGGAAAATGTATAATGCTTTCATTTTTCAAAATCACATTACAAATCCCATGCCCCAGTCTGTTATCGTACACTTTTGACATGTCTAATACATTTTTATACAACTTTAGTAAATGTTGTTTTAAAGTTTCTTTATCTACTTCAGTCCTAAATTGTATATTCATTTTTTTCTTCATCTCTCTCTCTCTGTAAGATGTTTTTAAAAGTGTATAAATTCCATGGCATATTATTTTCTTCTTCTCATATTCTTCAAAGAATTTTTCCACTATTTGACTAGTTTCAAAAATAATGTCACAAAATGTCTCTTTTCTAATGTGTGTAAAGGCGCTCACATCGCTTTCTTTAATTCCTAAAGCTAAAATTACTTCATCCCATACCTTATATCTTTCCAGTTCAGTGTCTTCCTTTTTTTCAATATGCACAGTGAAAAGTCTCGTGTTTTTAAACACCTTTTGCTGCTTCTTTATTTTTCTTAGCTCCTGACTTCACCATTTCTGTATATGATTTACCTTTCATGACCATCTCTTCCTACTGTTCTATTTTCTCCACTTGGTCTCCCCAGGACACATCTTTACCACTCTATGGCTTACTTGCAGTAACTAAGTCCAAAATTATATCATCCTGCAACCACCCTGCCTGGAGGGTTGTAACAGCATATTCCTGTTCTGATACCTCATCTCTGAAGGGATTCTCTTGAAAAATCTCTTCCAAATCCATCACCACTTCTGTTGCATTCTCCTTTTGAGAACACTGGTCCTGTTTCTCTGCACCTTCATTTCAGGCTCGCCTGCCTGTCCCTTCTCGACCCATATTTCTGACACAACCACTGCCATAAAATCCTTATTTATTGAGGATTCATCTTTTGGCTTACTGCACACTTCTCCTTTGGCTTACTGCACTCTTCTCCAGTCCTCCATTTCCTCCCTGCTTCTCTAAGCCGCCTTTGTGCCCACACCATAAGACAGGAAATGTCAACATGAAAAAAATATGGGAAGTTTTCCAGTGGCCTGGTCAGATTTATTCTAGTAGTATAAGTACTATCTCAGGTCTCCCCTGTAAAACAGGCTACTTGCCTAGTAGGACTAACCCAGTCAACAAAGGATAAAAATAATTACATAAACTTAATAGAAAGTGGAAAATGGAGACCTACAGGATGCAGTGCGAGAAGGCTTATGATTCACAAAATGGTTGAATTACAAAATCAATACACTGTATAACAGGAGGAAGAAAATCATGGAATAAATTAGGAGGTGCAGCACCCAGCAGGATAAAATCACTCTCATCGAACTAAACAAACAACTCAGAGGACAAATAAAGTCTACCAAAGCCAAATTTGAGGTATGTTTGGCCTCCCAGCCCAAGGACAACCACAAAGCATTCTTTAGCTATGTCCGCAGCCTCAAAGGGAATACACAGTTTTGTGCAGACCTCGTTGTAAATGGAGCCACTTATACTGAGACTGGAGACATAGCAAACCTCCTGCCTGATGAATTCAGCTCCAACTTTACTACTCTCTCCCCCTCAACCTTCCCTCAAGAAATATCAAATATAACTCCCTCTACTATCACTAGGGAACAGGTCCTTAATGCTCTAAGGCCAAGAACACTGCATCAGTGGGCCTAGACAATATCCCAGGATGCCTTCTAAGTAGCATGAAGTATGACGTATCAGGGCCTATGGAATTACAATTTAACTGTAGTCTCCAAACAGGATTCCTGCCTCATGAATGTAGAAAGGCAACAGTGATCCTTTTGCACAAAGTTAGGCCATCTACAGACCTTAGAAACTACAGACCTGTAAGTCTAACTAGTCTTGTATGTAAAGCCATGGAAAGAATTATCATGGAGATGATCAGTAGAGCTATAGTAAACCTCCAAACACTGGACCCAACCCAGTTTGGTTTCATCAAGGGCAGATCATGCTTAATCAACCTGGTGGACTTCTTTGAGAAGGTCACCAAAGCAATGGATGAGGCCAGAATTCTTCACACTGCCTTCCTTGACCTGGCCAGGGCATTTGACACAATACCCCACTCGGGCATTGTTGACAAACTCAAGAGGTTGTGTACAAACTCGCATGTCACCCAGTGGATAGCTAAGTGGCTCACAGACAGGGCCCAGGAAGTTAGAACTGGTGAGTCCACCTCTACAAAGAAAGTAGTCACAAGTGAAGTCCTTCAGGGATCAGTCCTTGGACCACTCCTTTTTGGCATTTACTTCTCAGAAGCCAAGGCCAATGTCAGTGGTGTCTGGCTGACAAAAATCTGCAGATGATTGCAAATTAGGAGCTGTCATTGAATCTCACACAAATGTTCTCCAGGAGGGGCTGACACAGACAAACAACTGGCATCAGAGCAATGGACTAAAACTAAATGCCAAGAAATGCATAATAGTATCCTTTGGGAAATCATCCATCCCTGGTAACTGTCATATTACCAGTACACCCCTTAGAGTTAACCCAGTAGTCAGGGACTTAGGGACACACACAGAGAGTAATCTAGCCTTTGACCATCATGTGTCTACAGTGGTGAGGAAATCATTCTATATTGCACACCTTATAAACAAAGGTATGGTATCTAAGTCCAAGGAAGTCATTATTCCACTGTATTCGGCATTTATCAGACCTGTCATTGAGTACAATGCCCCATTTAGTATGTACCTAACAAGGCATATCCAACAGTTGGAATGTCTATAGGGGTTCCTCACTAAAGGAATACAGGGCTTAAGTAAAATGTTGTATGCAGACCACCTAAAGGCCCTATCCCTGTATTCTGCCTCCTATATGATTTTGAGGGGAGATCTATGCCTGGCATACAGGGCATTGTCAGACCCCACTTTGATGGACCTCCTGCATATCCACAAAACAAACAGCACCAGAATTACCCATTCTAAAAACTTAAACCTTACCTGTGATATAAATAGGTCCTGCTGGAGGGATAGGTATGTATCCCAGAGACTACCGCATGGAATAGGCTCCCCATCCATGTGAAGCAGAGTTTCTTCCTAACCCAATTCAACTTGGACAGTTGAATGGGAAACTGGAAATTCATCCCTGGTTTGGCACCTATGTCTCTAATGAACACGGGTAACCTGTAAATGGTTCCTCTCCCAAACCAATGCTTACACATATCAAGGGTATCAGAACTTGTCAGACATTTGGGATGCATGGCTAGGCTTAAAACGGTCCTTGAGGTCATTAGCCTAGTAAACACCTACGAACCTATGAACAATAGGCAGATATCTCTGAATCTCTATTCTCAGGATGAGGTGCAGTCTTCTGACATTCTGGGCCTGCTACACAGAAATTCTTAATGTGTTATCTTCACAAAATGTGACAATGTGCCATTTTTATCACAAGTGTTCTAAAAGGATTTTGAATGGACAGTTGTTACAGTACACCTTCACTGTATTTATTCACCTTGAATAGTAAGTCATTCTTTAACTGAAAATACGGGTATGATATTGGGCCATTCTGCTCATATATCTTTCCCTCTACCCTCTATGTTTATTTTTCATTTCTTAATGTATTATTCTCCCATTGTTCTTACTTTCTTAATATTTTCTTTGCTTGTCTGCATATCTGTTGAATCAGGAACACTTTAATCGATACTATGATGAGAAATGAGGGGAAAAGCCTCTTCTAAACATACAGTTTTAGGTCTTTCTTTTTCACCTGATTTTTTTTTTCATCGGCAAGAGGATATTCCTGCCAGTAATTTTCTTCTGTTCTTGGACATGCCAGGTCCATTAATCTTTACCTTAGAAATTTTTGTCTTTGGAAGTGCCTGCTGCTGATCTGTTCAGGTTCCTTTTCTTCTCTTTGTGAGTATATATGTTGTATAGTTTTTCTTTGCTGACAGGAATCCTGACACATTTTCATATAACACACTAAGAGGATCCCCCATACCAGCTTCTGCAGTGATTTCCTTCACTAACTTAACAATTTTTTTTGGGGGGGGTGGTAATGCACAGGTTCTACTCTGTCAGCTTCTGTAGTGATTTATTGAATCAACTTAGCATCTGTGTCTTTCCAATAACAAAAAAGTCCTTTTCCATCTTCTAGCAAAGCTAGAGTTTAGTTCCTTTTGACACTTCTACGCCTATCCCTTTTTCTTTATTTTTATTTATTTTTTTTTGAGTGCGTCAGAATGCCATAGCCCTCTTCAGTTCTTACAGTGAGTGCATTCAGAAACGGATTTTGCTGCCAGAAGCATTTGTCTGACTACGCCAGAGAAGGTGAGTTTTTTAAGGGTGTGCCAGGCATAGGACATATATAGGGATGCTGGAGGGGTTTTCTTTTGTCCATTTGATGAAGTAACAGTGGCAGTCTGTTGCTCTGCCCAGAGACTATGAGGTAAGTCCTTTATGTTTATAAGAATATGTTGGTATGTTTTGAAGATCGATAGATAGTTAGAAAGACTTTTTAGTTGGTGGCATCTGAATGTGTTCAGTCTAGATTCAGTTAATATTAGCAAAGAAGCTTTATTAAAAGTAAAATATATATATATTTTCTTGGTTATATTCATGCTGCAAGTGAAGGATAGTTTATTAAGATTTTGGAGTGATTTACTGATTTGCATTAGATTCTCTTTAGTGAGTGGGTAATATGTACATGCAGTAATGTGGCTTTGTTCTGGGGGGATACTTGAGAATTTGTTAAGTTTGTCTTTTTGCCCCCATCCTTCCATTGGGTAACAAAAAGGGGGGAGGAATTAAAATGATTATTATATAAAAAAGGAGGAAGGCTCAAGTAAGAGATATTATGAGATTAAGATAGTAGCAGAACTAAAGAATTCCAATAAGCTTCCGTAGTCTGACATTTCTTAATTCTGTTTTCGACTAGACTTTCACTTTGAGACCTGTCAGTTCTTTTATTCTCCCATTTCCTATTGGATAGTTGTACAAAAAAGGAGTCTACCAAATAGTTATAAAAATTATAACAAGAAGTGTTACAACAAAGGTTTTTAAATAACAGGGAGCAGGTTATTCTTATCCAATTATACACAGAACTTGAGTGAAAGCTGTATACAGGTAGTTCTGCAGCTTTACCCCAGATTAGGTATTTCCCTCTTAGAAAGCAGGTTCTAAAAGAATGTTTCTTCCCTACCCCTTCCTCTCAGAAAAAAAAATATATACAGGGTTGTCATTGCATGACATGGTGGTACCTGCTGTTTGTCTTTAATGCAAGTTACTAGGTTCAAGCCAGGGTTATTTTATTTTTTTTAATATATTATAATGCAGAGAATGGCTGATGACTTGAGTTGGGAACTGGTATTTCTCTTATTATTTGTGCAGATTTTGTTAATATATATATATATATATATATATATATATATATATATATATATATATATATATATATATCAGAACAAGAGAAAGGAGGTGCAAAAGCAGGGTTTGTGGGGAAAGTTTGTGTTTTTCTAGTTGTGTAGCTTGGCAAGTTACAACTTGGATCTGTATGGTAGGAATACATTTAAAATGTTAAATGATATGTGGGAAAGAAGGGGACCGTATTTGTTCCCATCCTCATGCATTGCTTTAGTAGGCAGCTTTAGATGTTTTTTTCCAGCTATAAACTGTGTGGTTGCACCAGTGTTTGTCTTTGGATGTGCAGGTTGTGATGCTGGGAAAGTTTTTTTTTTTTTTTTTTTTTTGTTTCCCCTGTTCATCTTCTTCTGTGGTGTTCCTGAAGTGTGTGTATGTTGCTGACCTTTCAGGTACTGTGTCCTCACACATAAATGGAAGATTGAGATCAAATCCATATAATAATGCGATAACATTAATAGGTAAGTAATTACCACTAAGAGATCAGCAGCTCTCTATGGATATGAACATTTTAGGTTTGCCCTACTGTTAGCCTGCTTGACAGCTGGCTACATTCACAGGGTACAGTTTTTGCAGTATCGGTGATAAAGTCTATAATGAGTATTGGCAGCTAAAGTATTAAAAAAAAGAAGGGAATAAAAGAACTGCTAAATGCAGAAACCTCAGAGGATTATTCTCAGTGGTGCTTGCTAATAGATGGAGCAGGATTTATACAGGCCGTTGTACTATTATGCGATGAAATGCTCCACAGTTTAAGAGGAGGTCTGACAACATATTTTGTTGAATGCAGGACAGAAAGGTAGACTGACACATTTATTTATTTATTTATTTATTTATTTATTTATTTATTTATTGATTGATTGATTGATTGATTGATTAATTGATTGTTATTTGTTAACCGGGTTAGTCCAACTGGGCTTTTGGTCCATTTTCAGTGGAGACCGGAGGAGAAAATCTCCAGAAAATTGTATAATAATACATTGATCGCATGCAGAAGTATAGTAGTAATATAGTTGAAGGATTTACAAAGCTGTTAATAATAACAAAGTTGAATACAAATAATAACAAAGTTGAGTACAGAACAGAACAATTGCAAAGCTGTTAATACATAAAATACATACATGAAGTTCTATCATCAATTTTTTTTTTTTTTTTTTAGAGAATGGTGTGTAGAAAAGTGTGAGACAGGAGAGGGAGACTAGGTGGGTTTTTGACAAGAGCAAGTCTTGGAGTTAATTAGAAAAGTTTTTAGTTCATTTTTAAACTGGGTGTAGTGAGTAATGGACCGTAGGCTAAGGGGGAGTTTGTTCCAGGCATTGGTGACAGTATGTTTATAAAGTATTTTCCCAATAGATTTGTTTGGCTGATATATGTCTAGTAGCTGTTGGTTCAATGTAAGGACGGTCCAGGATGGAGTATAGGTAAAGACTAAGGGAGAAAGAGATGGACAGTAGGAGGGTTTGTAGAGAATACAGTGTAGTATTTAAAATTGAGATAGAAGCAGTTGTTGGGGGAGTTTTAGCCATTGGAGAGAGTTTATTGCAATACAATGCTGTGTGTTGTATGGTGAGTTGGTGATGAATCTAGCTATTTTGTGATAGGTTTGTTGGGGTTTATTCAGGGTGGTGACTTGTATGTTGGTGAGAATAGGGGCGGCATAAAGGAGGGAGGGGAGGAGCAGTGCCTGTCCAAGTGTCAGTCTAGCCTCTGGGGTGAGAATTTTTTTGTTTCTATAAAGTAGACCTAGTTTTTGATGTGTTTTCTTTATGCATTGGAGTAAGTGGAGGTTGACTTGAAGTTTGTCATCTACCATGACTCCAAGTAGTTTTTATGGGTATCATGTTGAATAGTTGGGTTGTTTGAGGATTTGATGAAAAATGATTATTTATGATGAGCAAGAGATCGGGGAAGGAAGAGCAGGAGCTTAGTCTTTTTGGGGTTTAGAATCAATTGGTTGTCAGATAGCCATTGCTCAGTGGAAAGGAAGGCTTGTAGGGTTAAGGCATGGAGCTTGGAGATGTTGTTGGAGATAGATATGTGTGGAGTCATCAGCATATTGTATGAGGGAAGACTCTTTGCAGAAGGTGGACAGGTCATTGGTGAAAACATTAAACAGAATGGGACCTAAGATGGAGCCTTGGGGTACACCAGTAGGGGTAGGAAGGAAGGGGGAGATGGATGAGAGTCATCTGATGGATTGCTGCCTTCCGGTTAGGTAGCTGGTGAACCATGCTAGGGAGGATGTGGATAGGTGTAGGTTTGAGAGTTTGGATAGTAGTAAAGGATGAGAAACAGTATTGAAAGCCTTTGAGAGGTCAAGGAAGAGACAAGAGACAAGCTTATTGTTATCCATTGCTTCTGCAATAGTGTGAGTGAAGGAAAGGAGGGCAGTGGTAGTACTGTGGTTGGGACGAAATCCATGTTGGGTGGGGGTGAGTAGTTTGTGTTTGATGAGGTGGTTAAGAAGCTGTGTATGAATACATTTTTCTAGTATCTTAGAGAAGGGGGTAGAATGGCAATGGATCGGTAGTTTGTGGGATCAGTTAAATTCCCTCCTTTATGTAATGGTATAGTGAAGGAGGATTTCCACAAAGTAAGAACAGTTGATTCAAGAATTGATCTATTTATTAATACAGAGGCAGGGTAGGCAATAGAGTCGGCAGCAAGTTTAAGCAAGCTAGGTGGTAATTTGTGTGTGGAGATAGAACAGGGTTTGAGCTTAAGAAGTAAAGATTTAATATAAGAGGTAGAAATGGGCTGAAAGGAGAACTGAGTTGAGGTTTGAGTGTTGGGTGCTGTAGGTTGTGAAGTTAAGTTTGGTTTAGTGGGTATGAGATTCTGGATGGTATCAGTAAATGTTTGCTTAGTAGGGTAGCAGTTTCTTCAGGAGATGACTCTGGGTAGGGGGAGGGGTTAGAAGGTCTGCCTGGGTAGAGGATTTTGCTCAGGGTAGACCAGTATTTATGAGGGTTAGATGAGTTGCTTAGCTGTGCAGAGGTGTAGTAGGATTTTTTTATCTAATGTAGCATGTTTTTTGATAGTTTTTTTAGTTGTCTATATTTGTGAAGGAGGGGGAGTTCTTTTGTTTTAGTCCAGGCTTTCCAAGCACTGTCCCATTGTTTCATTAGTGACTTTGTTTCTTTAGATAGCCATGGAGCAAAATTGGATTTAATTCTGATTTTCCTAGAAGGAGCTAGGGAGTCTAGAGCATTCAGAAATATGTTGTTAAACATACTTACAGCGTTGTCTATTGGGATTTGTTTTAGGATGGTCCAGTCTATACTAGAGAGAATAGAGTTGAATTGAGTGGATTTGAAATTAGATAGTTTCCGACAGTCTCTAGTTAGGTGTGGTTTTGGTGCTGGAGAGTAGTATCTTAAGATAGAGGTAGGGAGATGGTCACTAAGGGAGTCAGGTAAGGTGGTAGGATTATGGTAGTGGTTGGGAGAGTTGGTAAGAATCCAGTCAATTGTAGTACTTGATGATGATGTTTTGTGGAAGCGAGTGGGGGAATGAGATCATTTGGTGGAAGCCATATAGATGGATACTGAGTTGAGGTGTGTCAGTAATGAGTTTTGACCAGTCAATATTGATATCACCTAGTATAAGGGTTTCATATGGTATGGTTTGGAGGAACCAGGATAGAATATTTTCAAGGATGGGTAAATTGTTACTTGGAAGAAGATAGATGGAAGCAACAGCAAATTTCTTTTGAAGATTCAAATGGCAGTTTAGTATTATAACTTCTGCTGGGTAGAAGCTAGGTATGAGTGATAGATAAGGTGAAATATTTAGGCTGTTGGAGTATAATATAGCTACTCCACCACCCTTTTTAGTAAGTCTGTCAGAGCAAAATATACTATAGTCAGGTGGAAGTATTTCACTGTCAGAGAGTTGTGGCTTTAGCCAAGTTTCTGATAGAGAGAGAATGTGTGGGGTAGTATGAGTCATCCAACTGTGGAGCTCAGTGACTTTGCTTGTTGGGCTCTGAATATTTAGTGAGAGAATAGTCAGGTTTTGTGATAGGGCTAGGTTCTGTACATGCTATTGTGGATGGGGAGGAATTTGTGTGGAGTTTGTGTAGGGGGTGGGTCTGGTAGGGGTCAGGTAGGTATGAGTGGGAGTTGGGCCTGGGTTGGGATGGATATCTCCAGAGCAGAGTAGGTTTTTTTCTAAGAATAGAAAGTGTAGCAATATGTAGTTGGAGTTTATATAGCAATGACTTAGTGTTATAGGTAGGTGTATGGACTTGGAGGATGGAGTGTTTAAATAGACATATGGTGGAAGAGGTAAATAGAGCTGGGGAGATAGTATAAGTAATAAGAAATATGTTTTGTGGATAATATGTGGAGGTAGGAGAGCATAAGGGTGGGTTTTGATGGTGGAAGTGGTAGGTGGTCATGGAGGATAGTATGAAGAGGAGTGTTGTGGGAATAAGAAGGTAATGCATGTTGGAGAGTGTTTGATATAATGGACCAGTAAGGGGAGCCATTAAATGGTATGAGGTAAGATAGTGAAGATTGACAGATTTTGTGGGTGGGAGTGGTTATGTTGCAGGAGGCGGTGTTTGTGATGCTGGTGAAACAGGAAGGGGAGGGAGAGGTTGGTATAACGGAAATTGTAATGGGGTGGGCGTGAATGGGATAGGGTAGGGGAGTGAAGTGTGCCCGAGCGGAGCAAGGGCGAATGGAGTGGGGCTACACTCATTGGGTGAAGCTGAGAAAACAATCAGAAAGAAGGTATTTGAGCAGGAGAGGGTGAAGGCTTCAGCTTGAGAATCAGAGTTCACTGACCTGAGGTGCTTTCAGTGGGAGTAAAGGTAGGGTATAGACGTATAATAGGAGGAAGAGATAGCCAGGGAGGGTTTACAGGAGAGGTAAGGTATGCAGCTGGATAGGGGAGGCAGATTATGACGAGGAGAGGTCTAGGAGACAAAGATGTAAAACTCAGATATGAGTACAACAGTAGAAATGGGAAGTAGGGACCAAGGGAGAGCAGGACAAGTACAGAGATAAGGGAAACAACAAGGAGCGGTTTACTGATGAGGTAGAGAGTAGCTATCATGGGGTTATCCTAGAATGGTTATAGCAGTTTTACTTTCTTTCAAATAAGGTGGACATACTTAAGTGATTCCACACTGGAAGGAATATATTCTTGGAGAAACTTGACTGCAGGTATTTCAGCCAGAAAGAGCCAGAGAGAGATGAGGATGCTGAAGTAGCTGGATAATCCTAGAAAAAGAAGACAATAAGTTGTGAGAGATGTGGGAGAAGAGGATTCATAAAACTGGATGAGTGTCAGTGGTAAGTAATTGGGGGAAGGTGAGAGTTATAGCCAATTTGGAAAGAAGTAGGGTATGGGAGGGGTGGTTGTGTGGGAGTTAGAAGAACTCTCAGTGAGGGGAGACCTTTGAGTGGTATGAGGGATGGGGGAGAGTGCAGGTTGGAGTCAGGTTTGAGAAAAGTGAGTATTATGTGAGTGGGCGTAAGATGTAGCAAAATAGTAAGGAAGTAGTGACTGGAAATAGAGTAGTGGAATCAGTAATCATTTTAATACAGAAATCAATTAAAAACAAAGAATTAAGATGCAAACACCCAGAATCTGTGTTGGTAGATGTTAAAAGCAGGATAGAATGGACAAGTTCTGCTCTGCCAGTAGGGGTAACTAATCCTAGCAAAACAGGATCTATGTTTTAACATGTTAATGATTGTTTTCTTCCCAGTGTTAGGCAACAGGTCATTACAGGTTTTACATCTAAGAGACCAACAGAAGAAGTACTAGAGCCACCAATCAGCAGCAGTTCAGTGAACAGAATAAGGCGCAGTGAGCACAAGAGCTGTCCAAAGTAAGGACAATTGGTGTCACCCACTTTCCAACAAAGGTGTGCAGTATCAGCAGGAGCAAGGTAATGATGAGTTGGATTTAGAGGGAGATGTCAGTCATGATCAGTGAGATGCATATGCATTGTGACCTTACTGCAATAATAGACCAGACATTCCCAATTATGTAACTGTGACAACTGGTGGGCTGGGTTTTTATACAATATGGCTGCCATTATAGAAAGGGACATCACCACACCCTCCCACTTCTATCATATTATCTCACCATTATGGAGGCTTACCACTCCTGGGAGAGGGTATTGGCATGGTTTCAATATGTCCAAACATTTTGAAAGCACCATGCAATCAGTAACGACCTAAGGTGGGGCAAGCATTACGTAGCTACATGGCTGAGTGTGATCATAGACAAGCTCAGGCTTCCTGCTGTCCCTGTGATGAATGAAGGAAGGAAGGAGCATAAGCCGTGTTAGGCCTTTAATAATGGCCAGTGCTCCTGGTTAACCTGACTCTTTATCCGATTTGTTCCTTTTATGGGAAGGGTCATGTGGCTGCGAAATATTGGTCTAAAGAGGGCCAGCTGTCAGGCGTAAAGTCAGAAGAGGTGGAAGAACAAATCTCGGTTGAGAGGTTGGAGTAAGTTAAATAGACCCTTGTAGAAGCATGGAGGGGGTTCATGGTTTAATTTTGCTTACATTTCAACACTATAGGTAGCCATGCCAACTCTCCAACTAAGACTGAGGTACTTTCCTTACTGTTGCAAATTTATCCAAATAAGGTGGCCACAGACCATCTTTTTTAGGCTTTACTTCTGTTTTTTCAGCAAAATATTCAGCTTTCTCCTCAACTTCTGTTTGTAAGAATCAAATCTCAACCCCAGGAAAGAAGCAGATCAGACCTCTTAACCGTCCCTATTTTGCAGGAATATTCTTTATTTTAGCTATGACTTACTAATGCACAGGTTGTCCATATTTCTGGAAGTATGCCCCTGTTTTCAGGCATAATGTAACCCTTTACAGAATTTTTGAATCCCTTTCATCACATGTAATTTTGAAGCTAGCTATGACATGGAAAACTACCCAATATGGCCAACATACTAGCAGCAATGATACTTTAAAGAAAGAAACAAAGCACACATCTTACATTTACCTTTTCCTGAAGTAAAAATAAATTACCTTCTGTGTTAGAATTTTGCAATGCAGTTAATTAAAGTCTATAGATTTTACACTTTCTCTTTAATAATGCCACCATTCCTGTGGTGGTGTTAAAGTTTATAAAACTGGTCTAACAGCTTTTTTGTTATCTGATTGCTTCAAGGCTTGCCGATTTAAAATAGCCCCTGTTTGTAAATTCCTGCATACACTGTTAGAAACTTTTTGTGTTCTGACTGAAGAGTGCTCTCAAACAATCTGGAAGTATATCGCTAATAAGTATAATTCTTGGCACTTTAACTTTTCAGAGTTCTGCATTGTCTTAATTTTTGCCTGACTGAATTATTTTATATATTTGCTGACTGAATTATTTTATATGTTTGCTGGCATTGTTTTTTGTTTCTGAGCTGTTCTGAAACTGGTTCCCCCTTATTCCTGTGCTGGTGTTAAAGTTTATAAAACTGGTCTAACAGCTTTTTTGTTATCTGATTACTTCAAGGCTTGCTGATTTAAAAATAGCCCCTGTTTGTAAATTCCTGCATACACCATTAGAACCTCCTTGTGTTCTGACTGAAGAGTGCTCTCAAACAATCTGGAAATATATCACTGATAAGCATAATTCTTGGCACTTTAACTTTTCAGAGTTCTGCATTGTCTTAATTTTTGCCTGTGAATTATTTTATATATTTGCTGACTGAATTATTTTATATATTTGCTGGCATTGTTTTTTTTTGTTTGTTTGTTTCTGAGCTGTTCTGAAACTGGTTTTCTCCCTCCCACTGACCCTATTCCTGTGGTGTTTGTTATAGTTGGTGGCTTTGCAGTTGTCTGCCCCTACCGTAAATTTGATCTGGGATATTCCTCCCAGTCTAATGTTCATTCTACCTAATACAGAGAGAACATTTGAGAAGGCCAACACACTTAGGATCTTAACATTGAATTATCTTCTGCTCTTTCTTCCTCCTCTTGCACTTTACTAACAAAAAAAATCTCTAGTTCAGAACACCTTTTTAATAAATTGCATTTATTTAAACTGTATTTGCTTTAATATTGCTACATACTCAAGTGTGCTAGCTTGCATTGCACTTGAATTGTTTTTAGTGCTGCTTTAGCTGCTTTATGAAAAAAGAAATTCTAAGCTTGTTTCCAGCCTTTCCTGTAACTAGCCTAGTCCAGATACAGATTTGCTGTATCCAAGACTTTTGGTAAGCTTCTGAGCCCCCAAAGCTTTTCTGTGTTGAAGGGAATATTTCTAGTTTATCAGTGGGAGTGGTAAGCACTAGGTTGCCTATCTACCACAAGAGGAATGGTTTCTGGCCCACAAATTGTAGTTTATTGGCCGTTTGGGCAGTTTTTTCACCATATTCAACTTTTTAGTTTAAAAGCCCACATTTGCACTTGTTTCCTGCCTTTTCTGTAACTAGTCTAGTCCATATACAGATTTGCTGTATCCAGGAGTATTGGTAAGCTTCTGAGGCCCCCAAGACTTTCTGTGTTGGAGGGAAGCCAAGTTCTAGCTTATCAGTGGGAGTGGTAAGCACTAGGTAGGCTATCTATCACAAAGGGAGTGGTTTCAGGTCCAGAAATTGTAATTTATTGGCCATTTGGGCAGTTTTTCTATCTCTTTCAATTTTCTGGTTTAAAAGCCCACATTTGCACTTGTTTCCCTCTTTCCTGTAACTAGTCTAGTCCATATATAGATTTCTGTATCCAGGGCTGTTAGTAAGCTTCTGAGCCCCCCCCCCAAGCCTTTCTGTGTTGGAGGGAAGCCTTCTAGCTTATCAGTGGGAGTGGTAAGCACTAGTAGCCTATCTGCCACAAGAAAACTGGTTTCTGGCCCAGAAATTGTAGTTTATTGGCCGTTTGGGCAGTTTTTCCATCTCTTTCAACTCTCTGGTTTAAAAGCCCACATCTGCACTTGTTTCCCACCTTTCCTGTAACTAATCTAGTTCAGATACAGATTTGCTGTATCCAGGACAGTTTGTAAGCTTATGAGCGGTGCCAAAGTCTGCTCTTCAATTTTTCCCTTAGATCTAATAGTTCTCTCCTCTCCTGCACATTTACTAGCTCATTAGTTTAGCACTTTACCAGACTTCTTGTAACAATTATTGTAGCACACAAAAGTGTTGCCAGCACTAAAAGTTCTACAAGGAAACAGCTCAAGTACTTATTAATGCCCACCTCTCCAGGCATGTCTAAAGGACAGTTCCCTGTTTTTTCTCCTATTAACCTGGTGAACTTGGGCATCCTGAAGCAATGTAGCAACTGCCTCGTGTACACTGACAACCCTCTCCTCTTACCTCCCAACACTCAGACTTTTGAGAGATGCACTTATATATCCAAATTGTAAGCCATGCACTCTCCAGCCAAGACCGGAATAGCTAGTCAAGAGGAGAAAGTCAACACTTGCACAACACATGGAACACATAGCCCTCCAGAACACACACCAGCACTTCCTTCACATAAAGCACAAACCACACAGCCACCTTCACGGAGGATCTCAATAAAAATCTAGCCAAACAGCAGAGACATCCAAGGCAGAAACACACTTCACCATCACAACACAGCACTAATCATGAGATGCATAACTCTCCTAAACAGTGTGCCACTCAACCAAAGCTCCTAAGATAAAACAGCATGCCCAACACACTAGTCATAGGTGACTCAATAGTGAGGCACACTGATGTCCCACTCACTAGACTGAATAAGGAGAAAGTAACAGTCAGCTGCCTGTCAGGCACCAGGATTTGCCACATAACGCATGCCCTCAAGTCCCTCAACAACAGGTACAAATATGACTCTGTCATTTTACATGTGGTGTGAATGACCTGAGACGTACCTCCCTGGACTACATGAAAACAGACATGTAGAAGCTCTTGGATTATGTAGCTCAGGCGGGTATGACCCTAGCCCTGAGCAGCAACCTACCATCACCCAGAATGATACCACAGTACAAGCAGAAAATGATTGATTTCAACAATTGGCTGAGTTTCTGGTGTCATTCTAAGGGGATCCAGTATCTGTCTGCCTGGGATGACATGATTGACAGACCTCAATGCTTTGCCAGAGATGGCCTGCATCTATCACCCCTGGGTTTTTGGATACCGGCCAAGGCTCTTGCCACCCCTATAGTGCCTTTTTTAGGCGGTGTTCCAAAGACCAAATTACCATCATAACAGCTACAAACAAATGCAATCTGAGAGTCATGCTGCTCAACCCTAGAAGTCTAAATCTCAAAATGCACTAACTCAAAGCACTTCTTAAAATGGAAAATATCGACATTTGTACTGTAACAGAGACCTGGTTCAAGGCAGCAGAAAGCACCCCTGCACTACCAGGCTATAACACATTCCACACCTTTCGGCCCCAGAACTTGGACTGAAGCTCCAAAGGAGGTGGTGTTTCCATATTCATAAAGGATGCACACACTTCCAGACTGGTAGCCCAACATAACGCATCTGAGATACTTCAGGTGCAGCTAACATTGGGTAAGAGAGCGATTCAGGTCATAACCTGCCATAGGTCCTCAACCATGTCCCAAGACTCACACTCCACATTCCTAAGAACCCTGGAGAATATTAGGGTCCAACCTAACACTCTCATACTGGGCAAATTCAACTACCTCTCCATTAACTGGGAAAATACTCATGCACCAATACACTTGCCCAATGCTTTCTGGAATTCATTAATTCCAATGCCCTAGACCAGCTCGTTGTTATCCCCACAAGAGGTAGCAGCATCCTTGACCTGGTCATTACTAACATGGGTGACCATTGGTCTATACCAGTAGTCAACTCCTCTCTGGTTAGATCTGTCCACAAACTCATCACCTTGGATATCCACACACACACCCCCCCCCCCACAAAGGTAACCACCACGAAAAACTTCTCCAAAGCTTACTTTGGGCTCCTAAAAACAGAGGTGTCTAACTTCACGGCACCCATGCAAATGGAGAATAGTTGCATGACCGCCGAATCATACACAATGCACTGTACGAGCACGTACATAAATTCATGGATGTCGCCATATGCAATAGAACCAAGATGCTCTTCTTAAAAAAAGGAAGCCAATCTGGTGGCCCCCTGCCATAAACAAACTCTATAACAGAAGGAGGAAACTGATGCGGAATAAGGTGAAGTCCCAAAACTGGAAAAACTCCCTTATCAGCCTCAACAAAAGGTTGAGATCCCTCATCAAATTCTTTAAAGCTAATTATGAAAACAGAATTGCAGCAGACAGTAAAGGCAACCACAAGGCCTTCTATAGCTATGTAAAGAATCTCCACTGTAATACCCAGATTTGCTCTGAGCTACTGCACAATGGTACCTCCTATACCGAGCCAGCAGATCTTGCCAATATGCTGGCTGACAGATTCAGTGCTCACTTTACCCCACTTCCCCCAAAGGACCAATCACAATACCAGTAGATTGCTAGGCACCCAGTATTACTGCTGCACAGCTTAAAACAGCACTGTCCAAGGCCAAGAATACAGCTTCTATGGGACCTGACAATATCCCTGGCTGTGTTCTACATGAACTACAGAGTGAACTGGCTCCTCACCTGTGTGCCCTGTTCAATCATAGCCTCACCTCAGGCTTTGTCCCTACCGAATGGCACACTGCTACAGTCATCCCTCTCTACAAAGGAGGAGTGACCACAAACCGGGGCAATTATCGCCCCATTAGCCTGACGAGTCTGATATGAAAAGGTATGGAACGCATCATCATGGACCTAATAAACAAGGATATAGGGAATCTTGAAACTCTGGATCCTACACAGTTTAGTTTTGTGAAGGGTAGATCATGCCTGCTGAACTTGGATGACTTCTTTGAGTCACCATTCCTCACTCAGAAATCATAGAAAAACTCACTAAGCTAGGCATCAGCCCCTATATCACTAGCTGAGTTGCAAAATGGCTCACAGATAGAACCCACAGTGTGAAAGTAGCTGACTCCAAGTCTGCTGACCAGTCATGAGTGGAGTCCCACAGGGTTCTGTCCTGGGTTCTCTCCTGTTTGGTATCGACTTCTCTGAAGTCCAGGCCAACACGAAGGAACTCTGGTTGACAAAGTTTGCAGACAATTGCAAGTTGGGAGCTATTATTAACTCCCCAAGTGATCTTGATATCCTACAGAAAGGCCTCAATGAGACCAATGACTTTTGTCAGAACCATGGCCTTAAGCTTAATGCCAAAAAATGTGTCATCATCCCCCTTGGGAAAAACCCAGTTCCCATGAATTTCCACATTGATGGTAGTCCACTGAACACATAAAGTTTTATAAGAGATCCAGGAAATGAGGTTGACAGCAACCTCTCTTTTGACCACCACATTGCCACTGTGGTCAGAAAGTCTTTCTCTGTGGCACATCTCATTACTAAGGGTTTTCCATCCAGGAAGAAAGAGGTCATTGTCTCCTTCTACTTTTCCCTCATTAGGCCAATCATCGAGTACAATGCCCCATTTGGCATGTACCTCACTAGACACCTGCAACAACTGGAGAGGCTGCAAAACTACCTCACAAAGGGGTTCCTAGGCCTTAAACACTTGTCCTATATGGATAGACTCAAAAAACTCTAAATATTCTCTTCCTCATATCACCTACTTAAGGCAATCTCTGCTTGACTTACAAAGCCATGTCTGACCCAGCTCTGTTAGAAATGCTACATCTAAAGAAATCCCAATCCCTCTGCACCACACACAATCCAGAGACCTCAACCTCATTACCACAATCAAAAGAACATGCTGGAGGGACAGGTTCATAACCCAGAAACTGCCCATGCTATGGAATAGACTTTCCATACATGTCAAGCAGAGCACCTCACTGGCCCTCTTCAAGAGAAATCTTGATGAGTGGATGGGAAATAGAAAATTCACCCTGGGATCACTTCAGTGGCTCTACTCGACACAGGCACCAGGAACTAAGGTCGGGTGACATGATGCCAGGGTAATTCTATGGGCTAGGCTTGTAAAGACTCCAGGGCCATTAGCCTAGTACACACCTATGAACCTATGTGATTATATTTTTCAATCATTTTAGTCACTGAATAGTATTTCACATTCCTACTGAAAGCAGGAAGAGTTCTGTGCTGTTTGATACTTATATTGTTTGCTAATTAGATGTCCAGTTTTTTACCTGGATGTTCCTTCTTTTCAAAGGCCTTCATTCTTATTTTCAATGTCTAGAGCTTGGGAGGAATGTAGCAGTTTCTTCATCATTCGGGATTTAATCACAAAACAGGTTTTGACAGACCACATGATGGATCCTTTTCAGACTCCACCCTTTTTAGATTTAAGGATATGCCCAGTGGGATTAGGACCATAAGGAATGCAGGGCAGCACAGACTGATACACTGTCTGTCCTCCCTGGGCATCTGTTATTTGTGGCATATGTAAATCAATCTTCAAGGAGCATTGTGCCTCATTAGATGACTCTATTCAGAAGCCATGGCTCTGTATGCTGGATATAGAGGCAGCTTTCCCTTAGTCCTAGTTCAAACTGATGTCTGTCCCCTATTACAAATTCATTTTGGTGGGGCTTCTTTTTATACTAAAATGTTTAGCAGTGGGATGCAATGGTGCTGAGAACAAGACCCCCCTGACAGGCTGCAGTTCACTATTTAGATGACTTACTATTCATGGGGGAGGGCTCACCTTTTGTGGAAGAAGATCTACAATCCTTCCTATCCTTGTGTGATGAACTGGATGTCCCCTTAGGAGCAGACAAACAGGTGGGCCCAGGATAAGCTCCAGTTTTCTAGGTTTGGAGATAGATACAAAGGCCTCCATTTTTGATTACCTACTGACAAGCTCATATTATTAAAGAAAGTCTTGAATGAATAACAAGGGCAAGAAAAAGGGTTGGGTGAAGGAAACAATGGAACTTTTAAGCCTACTTAATTTTGTTACAAGCAGTTGCCCTGGGCAGAGTTTTCAGTAGATCTGTTGTTAATGTGTTAAGGGGAGTCAAGCAGAAACATCATTACATTAGACTAACCACATGTGTCAAATAATATCTACATTTTTGGAAAGTATTTTGACCAGCTTTAATGGTGTATCTTTGTGGTAGAAGAGATGCATACATTCTGATTACTTTTTGCATTTGAACAGAGATGGGGCTGTTGGGCTAGACATTGAATACTTTTACCAAAGAAGGTGGATTTCCAAATCCTGGCTGGCTTCCTGGAACCATAAACACAAGTAGGATATTACCTTTTTGAAATCATGCCAATCTGGGTGGCATTGGAGTTTTGAGCACATCTGTTTGTTAACCAGAAAATCTTTTTTCCACACAGGTATCCAGGCAATGTTTTTGTTCTCCCAAGAAGTCATCAAATTCTACCTTTGTGCAATTGTTATTGAGGGTTTTGGTTCCACACAGCTTAAAAATTAATTTATCACCTAAAGGCAAACATGTTGCAGAAAAACTCAAAACTTTAACGGATGCATCTTCTCATTTAGAGGTCCCATTGTTTCATCAATTAGGTCCAGATGCTTAGGGAAAATCTATGGTTGTCTCCTCCTGGTTATGGTTTACTGGAAAAGAATGATTACTCAACTCATATGTAAATCATAGACCTATAGTACAAAAAAGGCATATGTGGCTATGTTATAAGCTTTTCAGAGTTTTTATGCAGGATTCCCCCCTCAGGAGGCCACACGACCACCTCCCTTGTGGCTGTTTTGTGTGGTTTAGGTGCCATAAGACAGAGGCAGTTAGGACCATCCTTATCCACTTGGCTACTCTCAGTGTTAGATGCAAGGTTTTAGTTGTGCCAGATTTTATAAAATGTTGGTTCATCAGTAGAATCCTAAAGGGTTGGGAAATGGTTTTCGGCAAAGCCAGAATTGCTAGGATTTCCATAGGGAAAACTTATTGCAAGTCATTTTATTAAAGTTGTAGAGGAGGACTTCAGAGTGCTGGTGCCTTTAGGGTTAGGTAATTGCTTTTAACCTTCTATTGGCAAGACATTACTTTGAACCCTAAGTCAGTTTCTATACA
Organism: Protopterus annectens; assembly: GCF_019279795.1. Classification (NCBI taxonomy): domain Eukaryota; kingdom Metazoa; phylum Chordata; order Ceratodontiformes; family Protopteridae; genus Protopterus; species Protopterus annectens. Next base: position 691,125,266 of record NC_056726.1, on the reverse strand, counting down.
GAGGGTCTAAAACTGACCTTAAAGTAAGGCTTAAGAAGTTTGGATGGATGAGTACTCTCTCCCTTTTATGCCCAGTTCTTGGTTTCATACCATTTGGAGAATTACACATTCTGCTTCTCCACAACATTTAATTTTAATTTGCTATCGGAGTGGTATGTGATGCCTAAGGACCTAAATGAGTGTGGAACGGATTGCCAAATTAGAATGTACCCATGGTTGGGTATTTGTCATATTCCTTTCATATAAACAGGGCATCTGACTTAAATAATGAGGACAAATATGTGCAGGTTATAAAGAAGGATGGGCATTGGTCCTCTGTTTCATTTTAAATTACATATGCTAATACTTTTTTGTTCTGTTTACAAGTGTGAGGTTAACGATTATGGGTCATTCCTTCATCATACATCAATCAGTGCTGTTGAACACTGGAACTTTACAGATCAGGATCCCACTTGGTTTTCTCCTGATGGAATTAATTTGTCTCATTTTGATTAGATATATTCAACATGAATATAACTTTATTTATTCCAAAAAGTTGATCCAATGTTTCATGATGATTTATGTTAAAAAATATATATGTAATAGTTATATAAAGATGGAAAGAGTTATTTATTGGAGTTGATCTGATAATATATGCAGTTGTATGTTTTCAAGAGTTTCATTTCATAAGTAATCAATAAAGTAGTTGAAGGGTTGCTGTTATATATGCAGTCTACATGTAAGCTGGCTTTATGAGATACTTCCAGGAATTGTGAGGAGCAGGCTGCGAATCAAACTGGTGGGTCATTGTAGAGTGGCCTCCCCCCTTAACCCTCCCACTGATTTCCTTGACCAGTTGTGTCTGTTTGGTAGAGAGCAAGAGGTACAGTGCACTGTTCAGTACTTGAGAGCTGGCACTTACGAGTGCCTGTATGGATAATCATGTCACGGGAGCAGTAGTGGATGCTACCTGGCCTGGTGCCATCTTGTGATGGTATTTGAACATAGCTGATAACTGAACATGGTATTTGCAAATTAAGCCTTACATGGCTGGGGCATATGGGTGCCACTATAGATGACGATTTCAGGGAGGTCTATATTATATCACTGAATGCTTAAAAAAGCGAAAGATGAATAATCGACCCCATGTAAGTGAAAGCTTACAATCTTGAAAGCTCAGAACAGCGATTTTTTTCCAAGGGAAAAAAAAAATCACTGTTCAAAAAAAAAAAAAACATTTGAAAGAATATATAAAGTGGGGGGCTTCGCCCCCCACACCCTCTCTGCTTAAATATACCAACTCTGAGATCGCACTACAGTGCCAAAAATGGCAAACTAATGGAAGCAGCCAAGCAAATTCTTTCCCTGGGAAAGAATTTGCTTAAAAGTCGCTTCGCTATTTTGCCTTTACGTAGTTTTAAGTTTGACCAAGATGCATTTGATAGAAATCGTCTTCGGTCATCTAATAGGAACCCTGTCAGGACAATGGTACTGGATGCAACCTAGCCTAGTGCCATCTGGTGTTGGTATTTGAATATAGCTAACAATTGAATATAGTATTTGCAAATTAAGTGGTTAACTGGTTATGTGCTTAATAAAACTTTGGTCACAATGGAAATAAGTATGTGTCTTTTCTTAGCAGAAGGATCAGATGACTGGACCTTGCTGATTGAAGCATTTGTCGGTTCTTAAGGGTGTGGCTAGGAAGAAGATATATATTTAAAGGGGTGTTAAATGTTTTACTTTCCAGTTTGGTGAAGTAACACACCTTCCCACCCTATGTTAAGAATGGATGTCGGGTGGCCTGCCCCTTAACTCCCCCCTTGTCTCCTGGGCCAGTCTGTGGCTGTTTGATGGAGAGCGAGCAGTATAGCATGCTGCTCAATACTTAGAGGGCCAGTGCCTATGGCTGCCAGTACAGATGGACATATCAGGGAAGTGGATTTTACCTGGCCTGGTGCCATCGGATGATGGTATTTAAACATGGCTGACAACTGCACATGGTATTTGCAAGTTAAGTCTTACAAGGCTTATGGATGCCAGTACAGATGAACATGTCAAGGGAGCGGTAGTGGATGCAAAACAGCATAGTGCCCTCAGCTGATGGTATTTGAATATGGTTAACAAATCAGTATGGTATTTGCAGGTTAAGTGATTAACTGGTTATGTGTTTAATAAAGCTTTGGTCACAATGGGAATAGTTGTATGTGTCTTTTCTTGGCACAAGACTCAGGCAACAGTGTGTTCATAGTAGTTGGTCAAGTTTATGTGTGTTCATAATGCATTCATGCCTACAGCACTATTTCTGTTTAGTATTCTTCGGTTCATATAGTGCTAAGTACTTTCTTCTTCCTTACATACAGTACCTCTGGCACATCCATGTGTTTCTTACATAAAATATCAATTGTTCTGTTTCCCTAAACAAACAAAAGCAGTTGTCTGATACCCTGCTTTTATAAGTGTAGATTTATGTTAAACATGAGTACGTTCACATACAGATAAATTATTCTTCAAGCATTTAAACTGCTTTACAAGTTTAGATAATGTTAAAAAAGAGGACATTCACACAGAAGAAAATGATGTTTAAGGCTTTTAAATGACTGTTTTGTTTTCAGTTCTTCATCTGCTTGTCCTGCCAACGCTGTTATATGCTGCACAATCTCTCAAACATAGAATGTTTTCTGGCTGATCCTGCTGTCTAAAATGATCACCCCCCCCCCCCCATTGATATGCAACGTAATTGTACACCTTTCATGTAGCAAGTTCTTCATGTGCATACAACAAACTCTCTTGGGCTGTTTCTCATAGGGCATCTCCAGTACTGCAAAACAACCAGTCATCTTAAAGCTCACCTGAGCTGCTTAACAACAATCACAGGGCATCCCCAGTACTGCATAACAACCATCACAGGGTATCCCCAGTACTGCACAACAACCATCATAGGGCATCCCCAGTACTGCATAACAACCATCATAGGGCAGCCCCAGTACTGCATAACAACCATCAGGGGGCATCCCCAGTACTGCATAATAACCATCATAGGATATCCGCAGTGCTGCAAAACAACCATCATAGGGCATCCCCAGTACTGCATAACAACCATAATAGGGCATCCCCAGTACCTTACAACAACTATCATAGGGCATCCCAAGTACTGCATAAATACCATTACAGGGCATCCCCAGTTTTGCATAACAACAATCACAGGGCATCCCCAGTGCTGCATAACAACAATCATAGGGCATCCCCAGTACTGCATAACAACCATCATAGGGTATCCCCAGTGCTGCATAACAACCATCCTAGGTCATCCCCAGTGCTGCATAACAACCATCCTAGGGCATCCCCAGTACTGAATAACAGCCATCATAGGGTATTCCCAGTACTCCATAACAACCATCATAGGGCATCCTCAGTACTGCATAAAAAACACCACAGGGCATCCCCAGTGCTGCATAACAACCATCATAGGGCATCCCCAGTGCTGCATAACAACCATCCTAGGTCATCCCCAGTGCTGCATAACAACCATCCTAGGGCATCCCCAGTACTGCATAACAGCCATCATAGGGCATCCCCAGTATGGCACAACAACCGTCATAGGGCATCCCCATTGCTGCATAACAACCATCATAGGACATCCACAGTGCTGCATAACAACCATCATAGTGCATCCTCAGTACTGCATAACAACCATAATAGGTTATCCCCTGTACCACACAACAACCATCATAGGGCATCCCCAATACTGCATAACAACCATCACAGGGCATCCCCAGTGCTGCATAACAACCATCACAGGGCATCTCCAGTGCTGCATAACAACTATCATAGGGTATCCCCAGTACTGTATAGCAACCATCATTGGGTATCCCCAGTACTGCATAACAACCATCATAGGGTATCCCCCAGTGCTGCATAACAACCAACATAGGGCATCCCCAGTGCTGCATAACAACCATCATAGGGCATCCCCAGTACTGCACAACAACCATCATAGGGCATCCCCAGTACTGCATAACAACCATCATATGGCATCCTCAGTACTGCATAAAAAACACCACAGGGCATCCCCAGTGCTGCATAACAACCATCATAGGTAATCCCCAGTGCTACATAACAACCATCCTAGGTCATCCGCAGTGCTGCATAAGAACCATCATAGGTCATCCCCAGTGCTGCATAACAACCATCATAGAGCATCCCCAGTGCTGCATAACAACCATCACAAGGCATCTCCAGTACTGCAAAACAACCATCACAGGGCATATTCAGTGCTACATAACAACCATCATAGGGCATCCCCCAGTACTGCATAATAACCATCATAGGGCATCCCCAGTGCTGCATAATAACCATCATGGGGCATCCCCAGTGCTGCATAGCAACCATCCTAGGTCATCCCCAGTGTTGCATAACAACCACCCTAGGGCATCCCCAGTACTGCATAACAACCATCCTAGGTCATCCCCAGTACTGCATAACAACCATCATAGGGCATCCTCAGCACTGCATAAAAAACACCACAGGGCATCCCCAGTGCTGCATAACAACCATCATAGGTCATCCCCAGTGCTGCATAACAACCATCATAGAGCATCCCCAGTGCTGCATAACAACCATCACAGTGCATCCCCAGTACTGCATAACAACCATCACAGGGCATCCCCAGTGCTGCATAACAACCATCATAGGACATCCCCAGTACTGCATAACAACCATCATAGGGCATCCCCAGTGCTGCATAATAACCATCATGGGGCATCCCCAGTGCTGCATAACAACCATCATAGGGCATCCCCAGTACTGCATAACAACCATCATAGGGCATCCCCAGTACTTGATAACAACCATAATAGGACATCCCCAGTACTACATAACAACCATCATAGGTTATCCCTAGTACTGCATAACAACCATCACAGGGCATCCCCAGTGCTGCATAACAACCATCATAGGTCATCACCAGTACTGCATAACAACCATCATAGGGCATCCCCAGTACTGCATAACAACCAGTCATCTTAAAGCTCACATGTGCAGCATTTACTTCTTGCTTGCCTTTTAAATAGCGTCTGCTGCCATCTTTCCTACACTGCAGACTTTATAAACAGATCAGCTGCATAAATGCTACAACTGAAGTTTTGGTTTCATATAGTTTATTAGGTGTGGAGTTGAAAAGAAGGCAGACAGAGCTGCAAAAAAGTGCAAAAGTAATCCAGAACGTTATAATAAATACAAATAAAATAAATGTTGAGTGTTTTATTATAGAAAATGCTACTGCTATATAAAGATTATCTTTGCTGATGTTTAATTACTAGCTGAAGCTAAGCATTAAGTTTGTAAAGGATGCATAGATTCATACTAGGCTAAGTGCCCTTATGGGCCATTTTAAGCCTAGCCAATTACCCCATGTCAGAATCAAACCCTTAAACCTTGTGTTTGTAAGGCAGACACCTTAACCATTAAGACAACTGCTTACTAGAAAGTCCTATGCTGAGAAGTGGAAAAGGTTTTGCACCTGGATCCAGGCTAAGGGAGCCAAAACAGCACAGCCCTCCCTACCTCTCATCCTGGATTAGCTAGCAGACCTACTAAACAAGGGTCTATCCTTCTCTTCTATTAAAATTCATGCCTCTGCCATCATGGGGCAATAAGTGAAAAGGGATATCATTTTTCCATTAAATTTTAAATACTATAATGTTTACCATGAACATGACATAAAACATAAATACATAGGAACAGTTATAGGCAGGTGATCATATAGACCATAGACTACCTAGCCCTATGCATTTTACATGCATACACTTAAAACACTCTTGCCACCATCAGTTATCAGTGATCACAGATATTCAAGTTATAGTTCTTGCTTTGAAAACAAGGAAATTAAAAAATCATGTCTCAGAAAATAAAATATTTTATACATGCAGATATGTCAAGTGTACGGCGAGGTGACTCTTTACTGTGGAACTGGATGCAGAGGAGAAGCACATCAGACACATATCTATTACTTACGTATTTATTAATTGCAGTGATCACAATCAGATATCTAAGGTGTATACAGTCAATCTGTGAGAATTGTGTGTGTGTGTGTGTGTGTGTGTGTGTGTGTGTGTGTGTGTGTGTGTGTATTCACGTATAACTGATCACATGATCCATAGGGTAACTAGCGATATGTGCCTTTACATGTACACACTTAAAAAGTTCTTGCCATTCCCATTAAGCACTTATTAGTGCTCACAGTTATCTAAGACATATTTGCTTGCTTTGAAAAAAAGAAAATTAAGAAATCATGTCTGAGAAAACAAAAAGTACAATTGTGTACACTTACCATAAATGTAGATGTTCGAGTGTATTCACTGTTGCAGTCATCAGTCGGCCCGAATACCAGAGGCTTAGTATTTCTGTGTCGGCTGATGTCACTCCAGGACTGACGTCAGGTCGTCAGTGGTATAAAATCAGGCAGCCGATGCCATTGCATCAGTTTTTCTTGCCACAACTCTCAGAAGCCTCCAAATAAAGAGCTAGGTAATGGTGGAAGAACACCACCAGTAGAACGTAAATACCAAAAATTACCTGTAAGGAGAGAGGAAGAGATAGATAGAGAGAGAGAGAGAGAGTGAGACAAAGGGGATGGGCAGGACCAGGACTGCAGCAGTGAATACACTCGAACATCTACATTTATGGTAAGTGTACACAACTATACTATGTTCTTCATGTTTCACTGCTGCAGTCATCACACTTGGGTTGATTCCCAAAGCTGAAGAAAAAAGGTGGAGGCAGTCAAGAAGCCTGGGGGCTGGCTATGATGCCCTGCAAGATTGCGGTGGCAAAGCCTGCCCTGGATTTGGAGAAGATAGGCAGGTGGTAATGCTTGGTGAAGGTATGAACAGAACTCTAAGATGCAGCCTCCAGGGTGTCCCTGGTGGGGACCCCTCTGAGAAAAGTTGCAGAGGTGGAGGTTGCCTTGGTGGAATGTGTCCTGATCCCCTTTGGAGGCAGTTTACCATGCTGTTTGTAGCAGAAATCTATGCAGTGTGCTATCCATTTGGAGATTGTTTGTTTGGATATGATCTTGCTCTCTACCCCTGCTGCGAAGCTGACTAGCAATTGGTTAGTTTTTCTAGTGGATTTGGTCCTATCCAGATAGAATCTGCTACAGCCATCAGTGCTTGTAGCTCTGAAACTCTTCTAGCTGAAGTAATGGCTAGAAGCAAAGCTGTTTTCCAAGAGAGGAATTTTAACTTTGCTGAAGCTGCAGGTTCAAATGATGGTAGGGTGAGCTTTTCCAACACAAAGTTAAGGTTCCAAGCTGGGGTTGGAGCTCCTCTAGGTGACCTTAAGTTGTTAGCTTCTCTTAGGAACTGTTTGATGAGAGTGTGTGAGAAGAGAGGTGGTTCTATGCTGAAATGAGCAGAGATGGCAGAGGCATGAATTTTAATAGAAGAGAAGGATAGACCCCTGTGTAGTAGGTCTGCTAGGTAATCCAGGATGAGCGGTAGGGAGGGCTGTGCTGTTTCAGCTCCCTTAGCCTGGATCCAGATGCAAAACATTTTCCACTTGAAAGCATAGGATTTTCTAGTGCTGGGGCATCTGGCTTCACTTATCACATCTAGAACTTGTTTGCTTAGGCTGGCAGTTTGATGAGAGGTCAGGAAATAAGCCAGGCTACCAGGTTGAGGGTCTGCAATTGAGGATGCATGAATTATCCATTCTTTATGGGTCAGGCGTGTAGGGGTCTGAGGTTGGTGCCATGGCGGCAGTGGTGATAGGCTGCGCAGCAGTGGGTACCAGTGCTGGCATGGCCAGTCTGGGGCAATCAGGATTGCCCTCAGTTTTTCCTCCCTTATTTTCAGCAGTACCCTTGAAATGTGTGGTAGAGGGGGAGATGCATAGACCAAGAGGTTTACCCACTGGAAGGATAGAGCATCCACTTTCCAGGCTTGCTGTGAGGTTCCCTGGTGCATAATTTGCTGAGCTGATGATTGGAGTGGGAGGCAAAGACATCCACCTTTGGGGTGCCCCATTTCTGGGTTACAAGGGTGAAGGTTCTGTGGTCTTGCTTAAGTTGTCTGCCAGAGAGTTTAGGGATCCTGGCAGGAATTGTGCTAGTAGGTGATGTTGCATGGCTGAGGCTGTGTGCCAAAGGGTCAAGGCGAGCCTGCAGAGAGGATAAGAGTGAGTCCCTCCCTGTTTGTTGATATGCCACATCACTGTGGCATTGTCTGTTTTGATCAGTAGAGGCCCCGAGGAGAGTAGGGGTCTGAAAGTTGTCAGTTCATGCTGAACAGCTAGTATCTCTTTTTGGTTGATGTGCAGATGTATTTGATTTAGGCTCCAATGGCTCTGAATGCACCTGCTATCCAGGTGTGCACCCCAGGCATAGTCTGATGTGTCTGTAGTGATGGCCTGGGCAGCATGGGGTTGTGAGAAGGGAAGTCCCTTGTTGTGGTTGCATGATGCTGCCCACCAAAGGAAATCTTTCATTAGACAAGATGTCATTGGTATGATAGTTTCCAGGTCTTGAGAGTGTTGACACCAAAGGCTTTTTAGGTACCATTGTAGTTTCCTCATATGCAGTCTGGCATATGGAATGAGTAGAATGCAGGAGGCCATGAACCCTAGAGCTTGCAGGATTTTCCTTGCAGATTAACTGGGTTCTGGTGGCTAGTTGAGAGAAGTAGCCTGTCAGGTAGGCTTGTTTTTCTAGAGTAAGGAATGCCATCTGGGATGCTGTGTCCAGGCTTCCTCCAATGAATACAATTTTTTGTGTGGGTACTAGTTTTGATTTCTTTTCATTGATAGTGTACCACAGGGAGGTCAGTAGGTCCTTTGCAAAGGTCAGGTGCTGTAACAGCTTTTCCTGACTGTCTGCCTGAATCAGGCAATCATTTAAGTAGGGGTAAATTTGAATATTTCTTTGCCTGCAACAAGCAATAGCAGGAGCCAAGCATTTTGTGAAAACTCTGGGAGCAGTGGATAAGCCAAAGGGAAGCACAAAGAACTGAAAGTGTATAGATCCTGCCCTGAAATGTAAATATTTCCTGCAAGATTCCCTGATTGTGATGTGTAGGTAGGCCTCTTTTAGGTCTAGGGTGGCTAACCAAGCATCCTTGGAAAGCATAGGGAGAAGCTGCTGGAGGGTGAGCATTTTGAATTTTGGTATCACCAGAAAGGTGTTTAGAATGGATAGGTCAAGGATTGGGCACCAGGTGCCCTCTTTTCAGGGTACCAGAAAGAGTCTGGAATAAAAACCTTGGCCTAACTGGTCTGCAGGAACATGTTGCATTGCCCTCATGGAGAGCAGGGAAAGAACTTGCTTTTTGGCCTCTGCCAATTGGTTTGGATGAAGATCTGGGAACCCTCTTGGGGTTGGGAGAGTGTGGAAATAAAATTTGTATTCCTGGGACACTATTTTGAGGACCCATCGGTCGTTGGTGATTGAGGCCCAGTTGTTTGCATGGAAAGAGAGTTTTCCTCCTAGGGGCAAAAGCAGATGGGCAGAGGTAAGGGGTGGAGGTGTAAAGTCATTGTGAGTTCTTACCATAAGGGGGTAGCTTAGCACTCCCTGTTTTTGAAGAGGAAAAACTACATTGCTTAGATCTCTGCATTCCCTGTAACTGCTTCTCCTAGGTCTGCACTGAGCTGGCCTGGAGGGGGCCAGAAAGAACCAGTGCTTGGAGGGGCAATGCCTACTGAACCTTGGAGGCTGGACCTGTAAAAAGTCTTTAACTGTCTGCATAGATTTAGCTTTCTCTTCCATCTTTTTTAAGACCTCTTCTGCCTTGGTGCCAAACAAATTGTCTTTGTTCAATGGTGTGTCCAATAATTTTGATTTGACATGGTCTGGCAAGGTCTGTTCCTTAAGCCAAGCATGCCTTCTAAGGACAGAACCAGTGACTTCTGCCCTGCAAGATGATTCTAGGGCATCAAAGCAACATTGTAAGGTGTGTTTATTAACTAGGCTTGCAGAATGCATAAGCTCTTGTAATTCTTTATTTTCTGCAGAAGCAGGAAAGGTAGATATTTTTTGTTTGAGGAGTTCCATGGTATGCAGCTGATATTTCAGCATGTAGAAATGACAATTTAGTGTTCTAATAGCAAGAGTAGCAGAGGTGTACACTTTTTTACCCCATCTGTCTAAAGCTTGGGAATCCCTGTCTGAGGGGGTGGGATTCTTAGCTGAGGTTTCTTTAATTCCCATAGGTCTTTGAGAGATGATCTGTGGGTCAGCAGTAGAATTTTTGAAAAGGAATTTGTGAGAATCAGGGACTCTGTAGTACCAGTCAGGTTTCCTGGGAGCAGGAGGAAGGGTGTCAGGAGTCGAACTGGATTCCATGAAAACATCATTAACAACATTCAGGACAGGAGGAATGGCCAAAGGTCTGTGCTGTGGTACATCTAAGAATTCCCTAAGTCTCTTTTTTGACTGCAGATAGTCCTGACATTCCCATTGGAAATGCTCCCTTAAAATATGAAGGTTTTCAGCAAATGAAAAATCTTCTGGTAAAGAGGCAGAAGGGAAGGATTCCTCTGCATCAGAATCCTCATAAGCAGAAAGGGGTTGCATGTCTTCATATTCAGAAGCATCAGAGTCATCAGACTCATGTTCAGAAAAAACTACTGGGGACAAGTCTCTTTTTCTTTTGGAAAGGGTAGCCTGACTTCCCCTAATAAGCATAATAAGGTCTTCCACCATTTTAAGCATTTGAGATTGAGGCAAGGAAGCAGGTTCCTGAGCTTGGGTCATGTTTTTTTTGGGCGTAGTTCATACCCTGGGCCTTAGAAACTAGGTAGTTTTAGAAAGAACTGAAGATGCAGAAGAAGTCACCGGTTTGTGTCGAGTATCGGTATTGCAAAGTACTTCCTTGGAAGCCGGTACCTGCTCAGCGGTTCCAGGCCCATCCAAGGTAGAGACATCCGCAGGATCCTTAGTTGAAGAAGAGTCTCGTGGTAGACCGGACTCCGAAAGGGTCTAGGTCGAGGTCTGTGAATCCACAGAAGCAGGCATCAGGGGCTGCGAAAGCACCTCACTGAGGTCCGGAGAGCTACCGACTAGTTTAGAAGTGGCTGAAGCGGTTTCGGACCTGTGCGGTCTGTCTCTGTCTTCATCCTTATGTTTTTTCGGAAGATCGGCAGTCAGATGGCATACCGAAGCCATATCAGAATTCGAGGACTGAGAGCGAAAATATCTAGCTACAATAAGGGCCTGACAATGTATAGTTCTGTTGTTGAACAAAGCACAAAAGCGGCAGTGAGGAACGTCGTGGTCTAGGCCTAAACAAGTGATGCAGTAAGAATGGAAGTCTCGGTGTGGTATTTGCTTTCTACAGGCTAGACAATTGTTAACTTTTTCTGACATCGGTTAAAGCAAGAAAAAAAGATCCCCAATGGGGTACCTAGCTTTAGAAGACTTCAGCTTTAGTTCAGAAATGAAAACACAGGTAGCAGCTGACCGGCACTTGTGCGAACTGCTTCTGCTTCAGGCTCCTCAGAAAGAAAGACTGATGTAATGGTGTCGGCTGCCTGATTTTATACCACTGATGGCCTGATTTCAGTCCTGGAATGACAGCAACTGATGCAGAAATACTAAGACTCTGGTATTCAGGCCAACTGAGGGCTACCCCTGGTAGGATAACTCAAGAGTGATGACTGCAACAGTGAAACACGAAGAACATCCTTTTATGCATGCAAATATGTCAAGTGTATAGCAAGGCAACTATTCACTGTGGCACTGAAGGCAGGGGAAAATGACATCAGGCACATAGGTTCATAGGTTCATAGGTTTATACTAGGCTATCTGCCCTAAGGCATTTATAAGCCTAGCCCAAATTTTTGTGGCTTACGCCACCCCTTATATGAAAAAATACTGTGCCCATTAGTTTGTTGTGCCTCTGTCCAGCAGTGACACAGATATGATTCCCAGGGTAAACCTACGATCTCCCATCCACAGGTCTAGATTTCTCTTGAACAGAGTCAGCGAGGTGCTCTGCCTCACATGGACCGGGATTTTATTCCACAGCATAGGGAGTCTCTGAGTGATAAATCTATCCCTCCAGCACGTCCTATTTATATCCGTGCTAAGGTTTAAGTCGCTTGCTCTAGTGGTTTTGGTGGATTTGGATTTTTTGAGGTGGAGCATGTCCATTAATTCCGGGTTGGACATGGCCTTGTCCTCAGGCACATGTCACCTCTGAGCAGACGGTATGCGACTGAATAGAGCTGGAGTTTCTTCAATCTGGCAGCATATGACAGATTTTGGAGTCCCTTTATCCTTTATCCTTTTGGTGAGGAACTTTTGGGGTCTCTCCAATTGCTGCAGATGTCGGGTGAGATACATCCCGAATGGGGCATTGTACTCGATCATTGATCTGATAAGTGAAGAGTACAGGGGAACAATGACCTCACTAGATCTGGATGTGAATCCCTTCATGATCAGGTGGGCAATGTAGAAGGTCTTTCTAACCACTTTAGCAATGTGAGTGTCAAAAGAAAGGCCACTGTCAACCTGGGTCCCCAGGTCCCTGATAACCTCTTCTGTGCTTAGTGGATTGCCACCTATATGGTAGCTTGGGGTTACCTTGTTTTTCCCGAAGGGTATGACTATACATTTTTGGCGTTTAACTTCAGGCCATGGCTCTGGCACCAGCTATCTGTTTCCGTGAGTCCCTTCTGAAGGATATCTGTGTCCGATGCACTTTCCACTATGGCGCCCAGTTTGCAGTCGTCTGCAAACTTTGTCAGCCAAAGTCCTCCCATGTTGGCCTGTACTTCTGAGAAGTAGATGCCAAACAATAGGGGCCAAGGACCGAGCCCTGTGGGACACCACTTGTGACCGGCTTGGAGTCTGACACAGCGCCAGCAACTCTAACCCTGTGGGTTCTGTCCTTAAGCCAGTTTGCAACCCATCTTGTGACATATGGGTTTACATTTAAGTTGGTAAGTTTTTCTACAATACCCGAGTGGGGTATTGTGTCGAAAGCCTTTGCAAGGTCAAGGTAGGCTGTATGGACTGCCTTTCCCTCATCAATGGCCTTGGTGACTGTTTCGAAGAAGTCAACCAAGTTCAAAAGGCATGATCTTCCCTTGACAAAGCCAAACTGGGTCGGGTCCAATGTCTGCAAGTCCCCTATATCTTTGTTTATGAGCTCCATTATGATCCTCTCCATAGCTTTGCAGACTAGACTTGTTAAGCTTATGGGGCGGTAATTACCAGGGTCCGTAGAGGCGCCTATATGTATTAATTCAGGTGATCACAATTAGATATCTGAGGTATACACAGTCAATAAAGTGTCTAGAATTGTTGAACATATGTGCATATGTGTGTGTGTGTGTGTGTGTGTGTGTGTGTGTGTGTGTGTGTGTGTGTGTGTGTGTGTGTGTGTGTGTGCGTGCATGTGCGTGTGTGTGTGTGCGTGTGTGCGTGTGTGTGTGTGTGTGTGTGTGTGTGTGTGTGTGTGTGTGTGTGTGTGTGTACACATGCACTCGTGCATGTGTGTGCGGGGGAGGTTGCAATGAGCTGCAGTAAATGTATCGGATAGCAAAAAGCTCAAATATAATGCTGTGACTATTATGTGTTTATTCATTCTGTTAATTACAATCAGATATGTAATTGTACAGAAGTCACTAAAGTGGCTATAATTAGTGGGTTAATTTGTATAGAGGAGTTCGAGTGTATACGTCTGACAGGAGCAAGCTCAAATATATCATTGAGACATTATTTATGAAACCATTCATTTGATGTCAATCAAACATTCATGGAGCACACAGTCAATAAAGTGTCAGTAACTCTCTGTAACTGCTGGGACCATCTCTGTTGGGGGGGTGGGGGGGTTCATTGCATTGTGTGGCTGTGACAGCAACAAGCTGAAATACATTATTGTATTTATTCATACATTCATTTGATTAGGGCCAGACATCTGAAATGTCGACAGTTAATAATGTTGCTGCAATTGTTTGTTACATTGTTTGTGTGTGTGTTTGTGTGTGTGTGTGTGTGTGTGTGTGTGTGTGTGTGTGTGTGTGTGTGTGTGTGTGTGTGTGTGTGTGTGAGTGTGCATGCATGTGTGTATGTGTGTGAAGAGTTGTAACAAAATGTACTATATGTATCTGATAGCAAAAAGCTAAACTATAATACTGTGACTATTCACACACAAACAGAAGCAGTTGTCAGTGAAGTACAAAAAGGTTATAAACAACTGCTCAGCAGGTTAAGGGGAGGCATACCCAACAGCAATAGTGAAATGTAGCTCTTAAAGGATTCAGGCCAGCACTGTCATTTAATATTTATTTATTTATTTATGTGTCTTTGTTTACAGGGAAAGTCCGAATGGGTAATACCCATTTTCAGTAGAGGCCGGGAAAGAAAAGCTTCATTTGCTTGCACTGCATTACACAAGTTCCATTTAAACACAGAGTAGTTATATTTCTATTTACATTTATACACAAACTGTAGTTACATGTATACATTCTAAGATTTGACAAAGGTGGAAATTACTAAACAGAAAGCCCACATGTAACTTAGTGGATTGTACAGACAGCAGTTATGTATAAAAATTGTTTTGTCATATGATAAGGCAATATATGATAGGACACATACATACCTGTATTCAACACTCCCTTAGAAATACATACATGTATATAACATGATCTTGGAACTGTAACACCCACATTATACCAGTACTGCTTCAGCCTATGTGGGTGGGTGCGCATCTGTTCAATGTGACGGCAGTGGGTATTACCATGTGGTTTACCTACAGAAGGGTGCATCTTGCTGAGTGTATAAAATCAGCATTGTGATGTTGGGGATGTAACTGCCAGAGTGGTTACCTGCATGAGTTATGGTCTGGGTATGTGTCTGGGGGAGTGATCTGTAGTGGAGTTTGTGTGCCAGTTAATGGGGAAGGGTTCTATGGCACACCCCTACATCTACTACTACCACTACCAACTGAGTGTACAGAAAGGGTGCTACACTATAGATAAACTAAATGAGCAATTAATCCATACTTTCATACTAAATGGGTGTATTCTTTATCCACACAGATATACCTGGAAAGGGAAAAGATATGAAGAGAAAGTTCCCTAATGCAGAGAATGAAGTTTTGCTGCAGACCCAGCATTTCTGTGGCCAATATCTGTTCAGACAAGAGACTGACAAATGGCCCTAGTGTGAAAGTGGTTGGCAGGATTTTGCTGTAGACATCGATGCAGTCAGTGTCTAGGACCACATGAGCAGGTTTTTATTTTTTAAAGTAACTTGGTGTAACATTTAAGTAGATTCCCTAGCGGCTGGTATTAGTGAAGATGACTAAAGCTGTGCTTTGTTAAAATGCTGAGTCTAGTGTTAGTGCAGGAAAACAACGATTTTCTTTGTTAAGACACTGTGTCTAGTGCTAGTGGAGGGTACTAAAGTTGTTCTCTGTTAAGACATTTGTCCCTGTACCAAGGGTACAGCTTTTAAAGCTTTCTTCCCCTTATATTTGTTTAAATATGCAAGAGTGTCTCCCCGGTTTCTTATGTTAATGCAGAGGATTATAGAACTACCTTTTGTGCCAAAGGTGTAGGGTTTGAAGATTTTATTTTCTCCTTTTTTTCTAATTCACTTGAAAAGAAATTTGAAGAGTTTACCTGGTGTATAGTGCCCCCACCTGCATATCTTTTGTGCTACAAAAATGCAATTCTATTAACTTTTATACATGTCTGTAGAGTTATAGTTTAAAAGCATCACTGGTCTCTAGTCTTCTCTATACCCATATATCTTTTGTGCTGCAAAACCATTGATCTATTAACTTTTAAGTAACTGTAGGGTAATACTTTAAGTATCTCTGGCGTCTAGTGTTCTGCTCTGCGCATAAGTCTTTTGTGCTACAAAACTGTTATCCTATTAACTTTTTAAATGACTTTAGGATAATATTTTAAGGGTGTCATTGATGTCTAGTGTTACACCCCACTTGTATGTTGTTTGTGATGCAAAACTTTTGTTCTATTAACTTTTTAAAAAAAATAATAAAGCACTTCCAACAATATCTCTGACCTTCACACACTATCTGTTGAAAAATGGCTAGCTGATAATCTACTCATCCTAAACCCCAAGAAAACCAAACTCCAGTTATTCCTCCCACAGACTCTCTCTCACCTAAAATCTACCTTTCTCATCTCATCCTCCAATAACACCACCATACAACCTGACTCCCACACAAAGCTTCTATGAGCCATCATTGACGATGCACTTAAATTTAACCTACACATCCTTCACAAAGTATAAAGAAAACTCACCAGAAGTTGGGTATGCCCTGCCAAAACCATAGATTCCTGACCTACGATGTCAGACTGTCCCTGGCTCAGGCTCTTCTTCTCCCCTCCCTTCTCTATGCCACCCCAATAATAACTAATATTCAAACCACTACCCTGGCCAAACACCAACAAACCTTCCCCAAAATAGCAAGATTCATTAAAAACTCCCCACTTAACTTACACCACTGCCTCACACTCAACTCACTACAATGGCTAGAACTCCCTCAACAACTTCTATCTCAGTAACAAATTATTCACTCTACTTTAAAAAACATCCTCCTGCCATGTCCTGTCCTCCTTGGTATCCATCTACACACCAGCTCGCACACTTTGTACTTCTAACCAACAGCTCCTTGACATCTACCAACCCAAAAAGACTATCAGTAGACTACTATATAAATCCACCCTATCCCAGGCATGAAATAACCTCCCATCCCATTTGCACTCCATTACACATGCAATACAATTTAAGAAAGAAATCAAACTACACTTTATAAGAACCAAAACTTGTACTTGCCATGACCCTACCTAACTCCAATTCTACTCTGTAGTACACATTTCAATTCAGGGTTCAGGCACCTAGGCAGCGAGACATTTCCCTGTGGTACAGTTGACTGGGGACACACGGCTAAAGTGACAGTTAACTGCAGAGAAATATGGCTGTTTGCAAATTCCCTGTTGGCAAAGAGAAGAATGTGTTGCCATGCCCACAACTCCAAGAGCCAAAGTCACAGGGGGTAACAATGTCCATGGTCCCCAAGGAAACATAAGACAGCAGGCAATATGACAGGCATCAGCAGCAGGCTGGCCAGAGAGCATGCCAGTGGCAGTACAGATGCAGTGCATAATGGGCAGTACCTTTATTATTGGTGTGTGTGGACCATTACCCCCTTTACATTCTCTAGGAAATATTACCTAAAACGCATACTGGAGCATAAATGTGACTACAGTATCCTGCAGGATTTCCTCCATGCTGTAGCACACTTCTACATGTTGTACTTACACAAGTATGTACTCTACACTGAGCACAACTCTCATTACTTCTTCTGCCTCCATGCATTTGGTTAATAAAGCTGTGAGCATGGTTCTCTCTCCCCACAGGGAATTTGCAAACAGACATATTTCTCTGCAGCTGACTGTCACTTCAGTCATGTGTCCCCAGTCAAATGTGCCACAGCTAAATGTGTCGCTGGCTAGATGCTTGAACCATTTGTAGGGTTCAGGCACCTAGGCAGTGAGACATTTCCCTGTGGTACAGTTGACTGGGGACACACGGCTAAAGTGACAGTTAACTGCAGAGAAATATGGCTGTTTGCAAATTCCCTGTTGGCAAAGAGAAGAATGTGTTGCCATGCCCACAACTCCAAGAGCCAAAGTCACAGGGGGTAACAATGTCCATGGTCCCCAAGGAAACATAAGACAGCAGGCAATATGACAGGCATCAGCAGCAGGCTGGCCAGAGGGCATGCCAGTGGCAGTACAGATGCAGTGCATAATGGGCAGTACCTTTATTATTGGTGTGTGTGGACCATTACCCCCTTTACATTCTCTAGGGAATATTACCTAAAACGCATACTGGAGCATAAATGTGACTACAGTATCCTGCAGGATTTCCTCCATGCTGTAGCACACTTCTACATGTTGTACTTACACAAGTATGTACTCTACACTGAGCACAACTCTCATTACTTCTTCTGCCTCCATGCATTGGGTTAATAAAGCTGTGAGCATGGTTCTCTCTCCCCACAGGGAATTTGCAAACAGACATATTTCTCTGCAGCTGACTGTCACTTCAGTCATGTGTCCCCAGTCAAATGTGCCACAGCTAAATGTGTCGCTGGCTAGATGCCTGAACCCTTTGTATATACTTGTTTTTAACTCAAATTTATATTGGTAGCTATATGGTTAATCTTGTGAATAGTGACATCTCAGGATGTGACTGGCTTATTTGAATTTGCTTGTATATTTAATGAGAGTGTTGCTTTAGTTTAGTGAAGGTCTTATGAAGCAAATGTTTTATTTGTGAAAGTGCTTACGTACTTATTAAACAAGTTTGGATCCTGCCAGCTGAATTTCCTGCTTATTTTTATTGAATTTCCATTGAATTTCTACTGGATTTTTCTGCTGTGAGGTGCTATACACACACACACACACACACACATATATATATATATATATATATATATATATATATATATATATATGTAAATATATGCAATTATACTTTCAATGATAAAGCCGAATGGCAGGGAAAACACGTGATTTTGATCTGAAGTATCCTAAAATCCAGCCTATAAATGCTAAACAATGCAATTGCAATGCTTTTCTTTACTAGAATGGGTACTTTTTCACAAATAACTGTGTTGGCATTGAACAAGTGGCTACGTTTTTGCTCAGACTACAGTGAAATATTACAACCTGGAAAAGTAAATGGGGAGAGTAGCATGTTTTGAAATCTTTTCTGTTGAGGAGTGTTTTATTACAGGGGTATTAGAAATGTGCTTGTCTTTCATATATTTCAATTTTTTTTATATAAGAAGCATGAGACACTTTTATGCAAAAAAAAAAAAAAAAAAAAGAATCAAGAATATTAAGGTGCTCCACAATACTGCAACATCCACATGCCAATACTGCAACATCCACATGCCAATACGGCAACATCCACATGCCAATACTGCAACATCCACATGCCGATACTGCAACATCCACATGCCAATACCGCAACATCCACATGCCAATACTGCAACATCCACATGCCAATACTGCAACATCCACATGCCAGTACTGCAACATCCACATGCCAATACTGCAACATCCACATGCCAATACTGCAACATCCAAATGCCAATACCGCAACATCCACATGCCAATACTGCAACATCCACATGCCAATACCACAACATCCACATGCCAATACTGCAACATCCACATGCCAATACCGCAACATCCACATGCCAATACTGCAACATCCACATGCTAATACCGCAACATCCACATGCCAATACTGCAACATCCACATGCCAATACTGCAACATCCACATGCCAATACTGCAACATCCACATGCCAATACCGCAACATCCACATGCCAATACTGCAACATCCACATGCCAATACCGCAACATCCACATGCCAATACAGCAACATCCACATGCCAATACTGCAACATCCACATGCCAATACTGCAACATCCACATGCCAATACCGCAACATCCACATGCCAATACTGCAACATCCACTTGCCAATACTGCAACATCCACATGCCAATACCGCAACATCCACATGCCAATACTGCAACATCCACATGCCAATACTGCAACATCCACATGCCAATACTGCAACATCCACATGCCAATACCGCAACATCCACATGCCAATACTGCAACATCCACATGCCAATACAGCAACATCCACATGCCAATACTGCAACATCCACATGCCAATACTGCAACATCCACATGCCAATACCGCAACATCCACATGCCAATACTGCAACATCCACATGCCAATACTGCAACATCCACATGCCAATACTGCAACATCCACATGCCAATACTGCAACATCCACATGCCAATACCGCAACATCCACATGCCAATACTGCAACATCCACATGCTAATACCGCAACATCCACATGCCAATACTGCAACATCCACATGCCAATACTGCAACATCCACATGCCAATACTGCAACATCCACATGCCAATACTGCAACATCCACATGCCAATACCGCAACATCCACATGCCAATACCGCAACATCCACATGCCAATACCGCAACATCCACATGCCAATACTGCAACATCCACATGCCATTACCGCAACATCCACATGCCAATACTGCAACATCCACATGCCAATGCCACAACATCCACATGCCAATACTGCAACATCCACATGCCAATACTGCAACAAATGTTTGTAAGCAAGTAAAATGAAGTTAAATATAGTCTAAATGATTTTAAAAGGCTTTACTTGATTTGCAATGAAACATACATCATCAAGATGTTTAAGTATTAAAATGTTACTATAACGACTCAGCACACTTTAAGTGAAAAAAGTGCTCCTCCACTGGCCTTTTCTGATTCAAAGTCAGGCCCACTGCAGTGATCATATGTGGTCTTTGTAATTATGACAGTGGACTGACTCCTTGGCCAAACTAAATGTTAATGAGGCCTTTCATGTGAGCAGACTATGTTAAATGTCCTTGTGCACTCTCCCCAGAAATGCTTGCTATATATCACATATGCAGCTAAGCAATTCACAGAATTGCTTGACTGCATAATTAGCTCAACTGGCCAAGTTAATTAACTTTATCAAAAGTTTGCTTTCACTCATTATTTTAAGTGGGTAAAAAAACATCAGAGGTAAGTGCTGGGGGGTTTAGCAGACAGGTAGTGATGGAGAATATACATATGTGTATGTGTGTAGTTGAATATGTGAGTATATGCATTCGGATAATTTGTCTCAGGTGTGTGTGTGTGTGTGTGTGTGTGTGTGTGTGTGTGTGTGTTTGAGATTTTGTGCCTGCCTGGGTGGTCACAATAGAGCGGTTAGTTAGGGGCTAGGTTGTGTGTGTGGGGGGGGGGGGGTTGTGGGTGAATGGATGAGTGTGTCCATGATTATGTCCTGGTAAAAGGGGTATGTGTATGTGTGTGCATGTTTGCATGTCTGTGTTTGTGCAGAGATTGTCAAATCTTAAACCTTCCTAGCTTCATGAGTAAATCCTACAATATTGGGGTGTGGGACACTAAACTCCAAGGAAATTTAAACAATATTCTTATTATTTATTTATTTATTGACATTTGTTAACCGGGTTAGTCCAGGTGGGCCAGGAGGCCATTTGTTGTGGAGACCCGAGAAGAAAAGCTCCAGTTACAGACAGTTTAAGTAGGCATAACAGTTTAGTTTACAATTAAAAACAATCATTATTAGCAAACACTACAAGTACACATAAGTTCTGTACTGCAAAGAAAAACAGAAATGATATTTTTTTGTGTGTAGCTGCTGTATAACTGATGTGGTAAGGTGTATAGCAAGTTCATGAAAGGGGTAGAGGGAATATCTAGAGGTGTAATGAGATGTTAGAGAAATATATGTGGGAGATAATGTACTAAGAGGATTGTATGAGATTGTGGTACAAAGTAATAGTATTGGAGTGGTGAAAAAGTATGCTGTGAAGTTGAATTGAAGGGTTCAGGCATCTAGCCAGCGAGACATTTAGCTGTGGCACATTTGACTGGGGACACATGACTGAAGTGACAGTCAGCTGCAGAGAAATATGGCTGTTTGCAAATTCCCTGTGGGCAGAGAGAACCATGCTCACAGCTTTATTAACCAAATGCATGGAGGCAGAAGAAGTAATGAGAGTTGTGCTCAGTGTAGAGTACATACTTGTGTAAGTACATGTAGAAGTGTGCTACAGCATGGAGGAAATCCTGCAGGATACTGTAGTCACATTTATGCTCCAGTATGCATTTTAGGTAATATTCCCTAGAGAATGTAAAGGAGGTAATGGTCCACACACACCAATAATAAAGGTACTGCCCATTATGCACTGCATCTGTACTGCCACTGGCATGCCCTCTGGCCAGCCTGCTGCTGATACCTGTTATATTGCCTGCTGTCTTATGTTTCCTTGGGGACCATGGACATTGTTTCCCCCTGTGACTTTGGCTCTTGGAGTTGTGGGCATGGCAACACATTCTTCTCTTTGCCAACAGGGAATTTGCAAACAGCCATGTTTCTCTGCAGTTAACTGTCACTTTAGCCATGTGTCCCCAGTCAACTGTACCACAGGGTAATGTCTCGCTGCCTAGGCGCCTGAACCCATATACAAAATACTATAAAATCTAACATAAAAACACTAAAGAACATATATATCTATATACTTATATTTATATATCATAAGCATATTATAAACACAGTAGTTACTTCCTAAGTTTCCTATTCTTTAATCTAGATGTAATTACAATATGGCCATTAAGACCCTTGCCTAAATGTGCTCTATGCCTAATGATCCATTTAAGCTCTCTTTCCTCGGTAACATTGGTTATGTTTCCTATTCTAACATCATGAGAAACTACTTCTAAAACACTAAACCTAAATTGATGTTCTGGTCCCATTTCCAATATATGTTTCGCTATAGCAGTATATGTGTGTCCGTTCCTCGTACAGTAAATATGATCTCTAATAGGCTCCATAAGTCACCTATTCTTCTTTCCTATGTAGAAGGACTGACACATCAAACATCAGGCAAGATATACCAGATTCCTTGTATTACACTCAGCATTCATCAAACTGTAACTATAACACACACCAACCACAAAACCATTCAAAAAAGGTCAGATAGAAGTCAGTAATCCATATACAATTTATTAATATCAATTAATAAATCGTGTGTGGATTATTGACTTCTATCTGACTTTTTTGAACTATCAGCATTCATCTTAATCTCATATCTCTTCTCCAGCTTCTGGATGTACAAATAGTGCCTTCATATATGTAATCACAAAAATTACAGGACCCACATCTCATTGTCCCCATTCCTTGTATTCGTTGTATTTTTGGTTCAGCTGTCTTGGGATAACATAACCTTTGTTTCAGGTTGCTGGTGTTTCTATACACCATAAATGGTTTATCTCCCACCAATTCAGATATCTGAGTATCCAGATGCAAAACATGCCAATTCTTTTCTAAAATATTTCTTAATATCTTATTGTCCCTAGTATATGTGGAAGTATACAGAACCTTATTCATATGTTTATCTCATTTCACTCATGTATTGCTGTATCTAGAGTAATAAGGCTTAGCTCTATTCATTCTAAGTTAACATCTTGACAAACTTCCTGTATGACTTTCTTATTATAGCCCCTATTCGTAAAATCAATTAGCAATTGGTCCAGCTCTTTGTCAAATTCAGCATCTCTATCCACTAACTTTGAGCATCTCATATCTTGACCCTTTATAATACTGTGGAATATATGCTAGGGATACATACTTGCTCTGTGCAAGTATGGTGCCTTGTGGCATTCCTTCCTATATTGATCAGTGTGGAAATACCCACTACTATCAACAGTTAGTCTAATATCCAAGAGCTCAGTTTTGGACAATTTCCCAACAAATTTCAAGAATCCAATGCTACTAGTCAAGAACTCAATGAATCGTTGTAACTGTGCAACATCCCCATTCCACAATATAAAAAGATCATCGACAAACTGTTGATAAAATTTCAGACAAGACGTAACCTGTGGGTTTGATAACATTACTACTGTCTCCCATTCATCCGTAACCATATTGGCGTAGCTATTGGCACAAGGTGTGCCCATAGCTACGCAAGAGGTCTGCATGTAATATCATTCATCAAATATAAAAATGTTGCTTTCCAATATCAATTCTAACAGATAACATATCATATCAACCTATTGTTCAGAGTATATATATAAACGGGTCATAAAGTTCTTAACCATTGCAATCCCTTCCAAGTTAGGTATTATGGTGAAAAGGGATGTCACATCAAGTGTCACCATCCACAATTCATCATTCATCTTCATAGGTCTTCCATTAGTGTAGGCATATTGGTCCTGTAGGAACTGCTTACTATCACAAAGTATATATTCATGTTGCTGTAGAACTGGCTTCAACTGTTTGTCCACATATATGGATACCAACCTCCCCCAGCTACAATCGGTCTAAATGGTGGCACATGGGGATTTTTGTGAATTGGTAGTAAACCTTGTAAAGTTGGAACTAATGGTTGGTCTACTACAAAATATCTAAACAAATCCTTGGTTATAATGGATGCATTCACACATTCTACTAAGCCATTTAATACTCTTTCCTTACTAGATTCGATAACACTCATATCCACTATTTTATATACATGTTCATCACATAACATTTCATTGATACTGTTGAAGTAGAACATCCTATCCATTACTATAATGAGAGACTTCCCTTGTCAGCAGGATGTATAACAATTGAAGTATCAGTCTCAAGTTGTCTAAGTGCTTGTTGATCTTCTAGAGTAAGATTTTCAAAGGAATTATTACCTTTCTTTTTACCTTTTACAAAATGTTCATATATCTCTTTTTCACATAACTTGCAAAATACACCAAGTATAGGATGATATTGTGGCATACATATACTTGGTTTTCTAAAAATAAAATCATTTTCTGGTATCAAGTCACTATTGAACATTAATTTAAGTTGTACATTTCACAAAAATAACACAGTCAGTCAAGACGTCTGTTATATCCATGGATGAGCAGGAATAAAGGACAATCCTTCATTCAATATAACATATTCAGTCACAGTCAGTTGCTTGCTTCAAATGTTACAAACTAACATATCTCTGGTTGATTCCACATTTTCCAAATTGTGTTGACATCCTGAAACTCCATTCTCCTCTTGTTCCTCTCCCATTGCTCTAGGGAATTGGTTGATTGCTTCCGTTTCAACCGGACAGGCAGTGGAAGTGAGAAAACCGGCTGCTTCATAGATGTTGAAACTTTCGGTCTCACTATCATCTCATTGGTAACACCCCCCTCACTCGTTGATTGGTGGAGTTCACTCATGACTTCTGCCAGTGGTGTTTTATAAATAGATGTATCATCAGTAGGTAAAGGCTGATTATTTTTCACAGTTTCATTAGTTGTTCTAGTAACAGAAATATTCTTTGTCGAATTCATGATCTGTTGATTCTGCCACTCGGACTGTTGTGATTTATTCTTCAGCCATGTAAATACATGCCCCTTCTAAAAATCAGCAGTACCACACTGCATCTTATGTCTCTTCTGGTGCAATAGCTTCTCTTCATATAACCTGATGTGTTCCATCAAGTCAACAGTATGATCCTCAGCAGAATTATTCCAAATCAAGTCACAGATCACCTCATACTGTTGCTGTATTTCAATTGATATTTTCTCTTCTACAGGGCAAAAATAATCTATCAGCAACTGCATATAGGAATACCTTGTCTGTAGATTTATCTGTTGCCATTTGGCCAACAGTTCAAGGTGGGTTTCATCATATGTGGGCATGGTTAACACCTGTAGCCTTCACGGTACTATTTGCATAGCAATAGACGCCTCTAAGTGCACTCACTGATACTGCAGTCACTTCAATTGATATAAATTATTTTCTAGAGACCATAACACCTCTTCTAAATGTTGTAAATCATTAGTTTCCAGACCTTCATAAATATTTAGCCTAGATATAACTTCAGTTAACAGGGATTATTGCTCACCTTTTTACAAAGAGCTGGACCAATTACAAATTGATTTTACGAATAGGGGCTATAATAAGAAAGTCATACAGAAAGTTTTTCAAGATGTTAAACAACTTAGAATGACTAGAGCTAAGCCTTATTACTCTAGATAGAGCAATACACAAGTGAAACAAAATAAACATATGAATAAGATTCCCTATACTTCCACATATACTAGGGACAATAAGATACTAAGAGATATTTTAGAAAAGAATTGTCATTTTTTGCATCTGGATAATCAGATATCTGAATTGGTGGGAGATAAACTGTTTATGGTGTATAGAAACACCAGAAACCTGAAACAAAGGTTATGTTATTCCAAGACAGCTGAACCAAAAATACAACGAATACAAGGAATGGGGAAAATGAGATGTGGGTCCTGTAATTTTTGTGATTACATATATGAAGGCACTATTTGTACATCCAGAAGCTGGAGAGAGATATGAGATTAAGATGAATGCTGATTGTAATACCAGGAATCTGGTATATCTTGCCCGATGTTTGATATGTCAATCCTTCTACGTAGGAAAGATGAATAGGTGCCTTAGGGAGCACATTAGAGATCATATATACTGTACAAGGAAGGGACACACATATAGTGCTATAGCGAAACATATATTGAAAATGGGGCCAGAACATCAATTTAGGTTTAGTGTCTTAGAAGTAGTTCCTCATGATGTTAGAATAGGAAACATAACCAAGACTACCCCCTACTGAGGAAAGAGAGCTTAAATAGATCATTAGGCTTAGAAGACATTTAGGCAAGGGTCTTAATGACCATATTGTAATTACATCTAGATTAAGGAATAGGAAACCTAGGAAGTAACTATTGTGTTTATAATATGATTATGATATATAAATATAAGTATATAGGAATATATGTTGTTTAGTGTTTTTATGTTAGATTTTATAGTATTTTGTATATACATGTTTTTAACTAAAATTTATATTGGTAGCTATATGGTTAATCTTGTGAATAGTGACATATCATGATGTGAATGGCTTATTTGAATTTGCTTGTATATTTAATGAGAGTGTTGCTTTAGTTTAGTGAAGGTCTGATGAAGCAAATGTTTTATTTGTGAAAGTGTTTACCTACTTATTAAACAAGTTTGGATCCTGCCAGCTGAATTTCCTGCTTATTTTTATTAAATTTCCATTGGATTTCTACTGGGTTTTTCTGCTGTCAGCCGCTGAGAGTATTATTTGTGGAAATTTATCCTGTTTTTTGTACCTGTCAGCATTGCATCGTCTTTATATATATATATATATATATATATATATATATATATATATATATATATATATATATAAAATTGTATCTTTATATATTTAGATAGATAGATAGGGTGATGCTCTTGCACTGGCCCATCAAGGAGCCTCAATCCTCACCACCGGCAACAGTGGGGAACGTACACACTGTGATGAATGATGACAAGTACATACACAGTAAAGTGCAATTTCCCTTTAGAGCACACAGAGACCGCAGTCAGTCCAGGGCTGGTTTCTCCCTCTTTCTGTTGGGAGGGTGGCCTAATGGTTAAGGTGTTTGCCTTACAAACACAAGGTGCAGAGTTTGAGTCTCACAAGGGATAATTGGCTAGGCTTACAATGGCTCACAAGGGCAGTTAGCCTAGTACTAACCTATTAACCTATATTTCTCCAGATCCCCAGTAAGACTCCCCACTGGCACAGCTATAAATTTGAGATCTTAGCCAGGATTCTAAGCCAAGTCCTCTAACACTCTCTCTTTCCAACCAGTGCTTCATGTCCCTGTCAAGTAGCTGACACACACGCACACACTCCTGGAGATTTGTTTTACACACACACACACACACACACACACACACACACACACACACACACACACACACACACACACACACACACACACACCTGGGAAAGGCTGGCACAGGTTTACTAGCTGCACCACCTTTTAACCAGACTATAAGATAGTTACCACTGCCACCAGAGCCCCTTATCAGCTACGTTAAGGCCCTTAACAAAGGGTTCCCAGTCCTACTGTGTAATGTCACTATTAATCCAATTGGTAGTCTGTCCATGAGCAAGGCTATTTAGCAATGGCCTGTACAGTGTCACCAAATAGATATGCAAGTACTCTAAGAACTTAAATATCTCTAAACAGACCAGTCACAATTAAAAGGTTTAAATATATTTAATAAAAATAATAAAAGAACAAGGCAATACTAAATAAGTAATCAGTTACACCAGAGTTCAAAATCACCAGAAATATTTAAAACATCATTGCAGGACAGATTCAAATAAATAAAGAAAACATCTAAGGTATACTTTATTATATTCCTATCTGAATCTAAAAGAGTTTCTATGCCCTAAAAACGTACCTACAGCAATGCAAGTGCAGATGTGGGGATGAGTGGATATTGTCAGGTCAAAATAAATTACAAAATGTTCTGTTTGGCTCTCTCAAAGAGTTCTTAAATTAATATTAAATATTACTGCTAGGTTAGCTTGGATGACATCACTTTTTGTCACCAACTTTAGTTCCAAAGCTGAGACCCTCGTTGTCAGAAAGTACAAGCAGTTTTAGCATCTCCCTGTGAAAAATACACATCTCTCAGATGTTTGCAGATCCCGGAAGTCATAAAACAATAAAACACTTCTACATCTAAAACCTAGTAAAACCTAGTAATTACTTCTCTTTCAAGACAATGCAAAAAACTTCCAGCTCTAGACATTGTGTCTGCTACTGCTTTGAAACTGAAAGATAACATCTCTTTTATTACATGGTTATGAAACATCCTTTATTCCAGTTTCCATTAAACAAATACATATAAGCAGTCACAATAGTGCAGGTGCATTCCTGTTCTATTCCAATAGGGCATGCTGTGGTTACATTTTAGCTCAGTACTTGACACACACTTCTATATAAATCATATCAATAGTCACAAATGTCAGAATTATTTACAAAATTCCAGAAAGCTGGGCTGGCAGTGTGACCCCCCCCCCCCCCAAAAAAAAAACTCAAGCTAGTTTTTCAATTGATCATTGAGAAACATTGCTTGAGAGGTTTGTCAGGGAATACCTCACCCCATTCCCTGTATTGAGAGCCCATCTGCATTGGCATTGCTAACCCCACTGCAGTGCTGCACTGTCACATCATATGCCTGCAACCCTAGGCTCCACCTTAGTAACTTGGCATTTTGCTGGCTGGCTCGATGTAGCCATGTTACATGTTAAGGGATTATGGTCTGTAACTACAGTGAATTTCCTTCCATACAGATAAGGCTGAAGTTTCTGCAGTGCCCACACTATAGATAGACATTTATTTTCTATAGCTGCATAGCGTTCCTCCCTTGGTTGTAGCCTACGACTGAGATATACCACTGGGTGCTCTTCTCCCTCTGAGGAGACCTGGCTGAGTATAGCTCCCAACCCCATGGTTTGAAGGATCTGCCTGCACAACAAATTATTTGCTGTACTCTGGACTGGCTAACACAGGGGGTCCTCCCAAAGCTCCTTTACGCTTCTGGAATGCCTTCTCACATTCTGGGGTCCACACTACCTTATCTGGCTTGTTTTATCTTGTCAGATTTGAGGAGAGCAGCTATGGTACTATACTTGAGGACAAACTTTCTGAAGTACCCTGCTGTCCTTAAGAATGCCCTTACCTGCTTTTTGGTAACAGGGGCAGGCCATGCCTGAATGGCTTCCACCTTAGCAGGTTCTGGCCTGATCTTAACACTCCCCACTCTATGCCCCAGGTAGGAGACCTCTGCCATACTGACCTGACAATTACTGGGCTTAATGGTCAACCCTGCCCTCTGTAGTCTGCCCATTACCTCCCTGACATGCTGAAGGTGCTCTTGCCAGGAATGGCTGTAGATGGCAATATTATCAAGGTAAGCAAGGGCAAAAGCTCTTGCTCCTGCTAGGATATGATCCACCAGCCACTGGAAAGTCACTAGGGCACTTTTCATCCCAAAAGGCATCTTTGTGAACTCATACAAGCCAAAAGGAGTCACAACGGTTGACCTGTCTCTAACACTGGGAGTCTAGGGCACCTACCAGTAACCCTTGGTAAGATCAATAGTAGTAAGATACTTAACCCCATCCAGCTGCTTTAAGGCTTCATCTGTCCAAGGCATGGGGTAAGCATATGATTCTGTGTGACTATTTAATTTCCTGTAGTCCACACAGAACCTGGTGCTGCCATCCTTCTTTGGTACCAGCACCAATGGAGAGGCCCATGGACTGCTGGACTCCTGGATTACCCCTTGTTCCATCGTTTCCTATATCTCTTCCCTTAGGGTTTATTTGACTCTCTCAGGCACCCTATAAGGAGCCTTCTTAATAGGCCTTTGGGATCCTATATCCACATGTTACTGCACCAGATGAGTATACCCTGGTTTCCTAGTGAACATGTCCCCATATTCCTGTAACACTGCTCGGACTTCTCAAAACTGGGTAGGGGATAGCTGCTGGGACATTGATACCTCTTCCACTGAGGTGTCAGCCAGAGCCTCACTGAGGAGATCAGTAACCAGATCTTCATCAGACTCCTCCTGTTATCCACTGTAAATACACAGCACAAGGGCCTCACTATCATGGTAAGGTTTCATCATGTTAACATGGTATAATTTATGCCCCTGCCTCCTGCCTAGCAGTTATACCATGTAGTTAACATCACTGACCTTCCTTACCACCTTGAAGGGTCCCTCCCAAACTGCCTGCAGCTTGTTGTGTCTGACAGGAATGAGAACAATTACTTGCTGCCCCACAGCATACTCTCTAGCTCAATCATTACTGTTATACCAGACCTTTTTCTACTGCTGGACATATGCTGTAACAAACTCCTTCTGGGATTCACATTCACCCTCCCACTCATCTCAAATCAAATCTAGAGGTCCCATCATCCTATGCCCATACAGCAACTCAAAGGGTGAAAAACCTGTGGATTCCTGGGGCACCTGTCTGTAAGAAAACAACAGATGGGGCAAATATGTGTCCCATTCCCTCTCAAACTGGTCTGCAAATGTCCATAGCATCATCTTCAGTGTAGAGTTTAATGGGTCTATATTATTTGAATGAAGTTTTATAACTTCAAATACCATATGGGTGACACCATATGGTCGAAGTTATAAAACTTCGAATAGTAAAAAAAAAATAAAAAACAAAAAAGTCATCTAATGTGTTAAAGCAGGGGGCAAGCCCCCCTGCACTCCACACCCCTGCTCTTTAAATATACC
This sequence comes from Protopterus annectens, assembly GCF_019279795.1. Taxonomy (NCBI): domain Eukaryota; kingdom Metazoa; phylum Chordata; order Ceratodontiformes; family Protopteridae; genus Protopterus; species Protopterus annectens. The sequence goes on along the minus strand of NC_056726.1, from coordinate 691,094,498 downwards.
AACTCTGAGATCGCACTACAGTACAATAAAGGGAAGTCTTCCCTTTACTGTACTGTAGTGCAATCTCGGAGTTGGTATATTTAAAGAGTGGGGCCCCCCCGCTCTTTAAATATATCAACTCTGAGATCGCACTACAGTACAGTAAGGGAAAGTCTTCTCTTTACTGTACTGTAGTGTGATCTTGGAGTTGGTATATTTAAAGAGTGGGGGTGTGGGGAGATGGAGGGGGGCTTGCCCCCTGCCTACAACCCTTAGTTTAGAGTTTAGTGTTTTTTTTTTTTTTTCACTATTCGAAGTTTTGTAACTTTGACCATATGGTATTGCCCATATGGTTTTTGAAGTTATAAAACTTCATTCAAATAATATAGACCCGAGTTGAACCTCTCCACAAGAATTATTAGTATGGAGATGGTAGGGGGTAGTCTTTAAGTGCTTCACCCCACAGTGCTTCCTCAGACAAGCCAGCAGGTCTGACATGAAATTGGCACCTCTGTCAGTCAGTATTTCTTTTGGAAAACCTAGCCTGCTGAAAATCTCTAACAAAGCAGTTGTCACCTTTTCTGCCTCAATGGAGGTCAATGCCACTGCCTCAGGGTATCTGGTAGCAAAATCTACTCCCACTAAGATATACTTCTTCCCTGTGGAACTTGAGGTACTTAGAGGCTCCACAATATCCATAGCTACCCCCTGAAATGACTCCTCAGTCACAGGCAAAGGCATCAAAGGAGGTTTCACCCTTGTCTCCTGCCTTGCCTACATTTTGGCACTGCTCACAGCTCCTGCAGTACCCTGGTACACCTCTAGAAATCCCATGCTAATAAAAGTTCTGCATAATATGTCTCTTGGTATGCTTTATGCCCATATGACCTGCAAAGGGAATATCATGGTCTATGGATAGGAGTGCCAGACAGTAGGTTCTGGACACTACCAATTGTTGTATTCTCTCACCCTCTATCCCTCCCTCAGGGGTCCACTCACAGTAACACTTTGTCCCAGTATACAGATTCCCCCTTCCCTTGAAAAACAGGTACCTCACTAGCTACTTCTCTCAGGCCTTGTAATGTAGGGTCTGAGAGCTGAGCCTGTCTCAACTCTCTGTTTGTAACCCTTCCCAGCTCCCCTTCCACAGGAAGTCTGGCATCCTCTGACAGCAGTGCCTCACTGTCAGCCTGGGTACTACTACTACTCACCTCTGCCCTTGCAGTCACTCTGTCCAAGGGAACATCAGTACCCACAAGCAGCTGTGGCTCACCTTCAGTCTCACTGCTACAGGGTAGCTTCCTCCCAGAAGTAACCACCTCACCAGTCCTGGCTGCAAGTGTGTGTGGTCTGCCTGGGTCTCCCCCAGGCTACCAGACCTACATGCTTGTCTCCAAGCCTGACTTTGTGTAACTGCATGCACGCAAGGTACTGCATTATCAAAATCATTCCTTTTCAGGACAACTTAAGGGATATCCTCAAACACACCTACTTGCTTGCTTCCTTTTCCACCCTCCCAGTCAATGTTCACCCTAGCCAAAGATATTTGGAATGGGGTCCCTCCTAAAGCTCTGACTGGAGTAGACTGCCCAAGCAAGTAGTGCTCCTCTTTAACCACTGCAGGCTTCACAATGGTTAGGTCAGAGACTGTGTATCTCTTAGCAGTGGCCTCTTTACCATCCACTAAGATAGGATATGACCTCTTGTGGTAGTTTGGTACCCTTGTTGTCTCGAGACAACTTACTGTTGGCATTCTGTCATTCCCACTTACTGGCTCTCCCACCTTTTGTTCCCCACCTTGCCTCTGTGGACATTTATATGCTACATGACCCCACTGGTTGCATTTAAAACATTGAACCCTTGGTTCTGAATGTGTACCTGGACTAGTGGCTTCCCCTGCTACTGGCAGACTCTGTTGGGGCAGTATGGGCTGCCAAGCATGTGTTCCCTTCAGCTTTCCATACTCCTCTGCTGGCATGCTTGCCTGCTCTTCCTAACTAAGCTAACAACAACAACAACAACAAAAAAACATTTGTGATATGAAACTCTAAATGTTCACTATGTGGCTGACTGAGAGTATAAACACCTTCAGTGACCACTGTTTACAGGCTGCAAGAATTCAATATCCACACCACTGTATCCTAATATGTGGATATTCCACCACTAGATGCCAATTAATATGTGATATGGATATGCCACCACTGCCAACCAATTAATATGTGATGCATCTGCACTGGCCCAGTAATCAAGGAGCCTCAATCCTCACCACTGACAACAGTGGGGAATATACACATAGGGAGGATGACAAGTACACACACAGTAAAGTGCAATTTCCCTTAAGAGCACACAGAGATCATAGTGAGTATGGGGCTGGTTTCTCCCTCTTTATTCAGATCCCCAATAAGATTCCCCACTGGCACAGCTACAGAGTTGAGATCTTAGCCAGGGTTCCAAGCCAAGTCTTCTAACACTCTCTCTGTCCAACCAATGCTTTGTGTCCCTGCCCAAGTATGTGACACACACACACACTCTTGGAGATTTGTTTTACACACCACATGCTCACACCTTGGAAAGGCTGGCACAGGTTTACTAGCTATGCCCCCTTCTGCCCAGACTATAAGGTAGTTACCACTGCCACCAGAACCTCTTATCAACTTCTTTAAGGCTTTTAACAAAGGGTGTCCAATCCTACTGTGTAATGTTACTATTAATCTAAATGGTTGTCTGACCAAGAGCAAGGCTATTTAGGAGTGTCCTGTACAGTGTCTCTAAATAGATATGGAAATACTCTAAGAGCTTAAATATCTCTAAACAGACCAGCCACAATTAAAAGTTTTAAATATACTTAATAATAAATAATAAGAGAACAAGACAATACTAAATAAGTAATCAGTTACAGCAGAGCTCAAAATCACAGGAAATATTTAAAACAACATTGCAGGACAGTCTCAAACAAATAAAGAAAACATCTAATTTATACTTTACTATATTCCTGTCTGAATCTAAACGAGTTACTATGCCCTAAAAACTTACTTACAGCAAGGCAAGTGCACATGTGGTGATGAGTGGATGTTGTCAGGTCAAAAAACAAAAACAAAATGTTCTCTCTCTCTCTCTCTCTCTCAGAGAGTTCTTAAATTAGTATCAAATATTACTACTGGTTTAGCTTGGATGACATCACTTTTTGTCACCTGACTTTAGTTACCAAGTTAAACCCCCGTTGTCAGAAAATGCAAGCATTTTTAGCATCTTCCTGTGAAAAATACATATATCTCAGATGTTTGCAGATCCTGGAAGTCATAAAACAACAAAACACTTCTACAGCTCAAGCCTAGCAATTACTTCTCTTTCAAGACAATACAAAAAACGTCCAGCTCTAGACATTGTGTCTGCTACTGCACTAAAACTGAAAGATAACATCTATTTTATTACATGGTTATGAAACAATTCAATTTCAACTATTTTCTCTGAAGTGTTTCAAGTTAACTTCCTAGGTTCCAGTTTCCATTAAACATATACATTTAAACAGTCACCATAATGCAGGTACATTCCTATTCTATTCCAATAGGGCATGCTGTTGTTACATTTTAGTTCAGTACTTTACACACACATCTGTATAAATCATATCAATATTCACAAATTACATAGAATTATTTATAAAATTCCAGAAAGCTAGGCTGGCAAAGTGACAGATAGATAGATATGCATGGGTGTATGGAATTTCAGTGAAATGTCTTTACTCTGAACCACAAATGATGAAACTCAAATGTTTGATCCTCAGATGATAAACAAAACAAACAAACAAAAAATCTATTTTCCTAGATCGCAGTACAGTGCAGAAAGGGCAAAGTTTCCACTACCTGTTGTACAGCGAGCTCACTGGGTCCACTTCCGAATCTGAAAATACTGAAATGTCTAATTTCAGTATTTTGAAACTGGAATTCCAAAAGACCAGAAACACAAAAACTCACAATACCGACATGCAAAACCTCAGAACACACAGAATACAAGTAAACAACCAACCCACACCTGACATAAAACAAAAAAACTAACAAACTAAAAACAAGCAACACTACCACATGTATTTGCAGGGAGGCAAGACCCCCTGCACCTCCACACCCCCACCACTTATATATACCAACTCCAAGGTCGCACTAACCCAAAAAAGAAAAACACAAAAATGTGCATGTATGTCCCCTACACTGCTATTGAACACTGTCATACTTATACCCACTAATAACACACACTACGCGTGTACAAAAAGCACCAATTTCAACACTAACATACACACTGTCTCACCTACCTACCCGAAACTACACCTAAAACTCCCCATTAAAATAAAACATAACACATTTGTACCCAAAACCCTAAAAAAATAAATACCTACCTTAATCTCCGTATATAACCAGACATCAGCCGCCATATGGAAATCCCAGAAGACAGTGCCCTTTAAACAGACAGAAAACAATAAACTGCACACTGCACCACACCTACTGCAGATTTGGAAAACAAAGATTAGTTAAAGTGAAGTTTCGAACAACTGGACTTTTGACATTCCAGTCTCGAAATATTGAAATTCAATATTTCAGTATTTCAAGATTAGAAAGTGGACCCATATAGATATATAGATAGACAGAGAGATATAAAGAGAGAGAGAGAGAGAGAGAGAATGACAATGATGCACCTTCTCTGCTAATTTAATTAATTCATAAAATTTTGTGCCAAGACCAAAGAGAATTTATCACGACAGCTTCCCTCTCCATTTTACAGTCAGCATCCATTTCCCCTTAATCACAATGTACTTATTTTAAATGTGATAGTCAGTCTACTTTCTGAGTTTGGTGAAACTCCTTGATGCAAAACAAAATTAGATACCAGACTGCAAATGACAGCTGATGCAGATTTTAAGACATTGCCTGGCAACTTGTTCTACTTACAGATACATTGTATCAAGAGTGTTTTAATTATTTTAATGACTGAAATATTACTAGGTCATGCATTACATCATTTTCTATACGCAACATTAGATTTTCAGTCTATTTTTTCATGAAGTAGTCAAACAGATTAACCATGACAAATCTAGAAAGAATCCTGACTGTTGTAATATTAGATTATATTGAAGGTAGGAAATCTGTGTGCGATGACAATAAGATGACCTAGACAAGAGGTATCGGGAGAAGAATGTGCATGTTGCATCTAGTAACATGCAGGAAATTGTTTCTGTACTGTATAAATAATTACAGTACATTAAAAGAGTGTGCCTTTCTGAACATCATGACCTCCTTATCACTTCAGAAATACTAAAGATATTTAAGCAGTCATGGTAAGGAAGAGTAAAAATGGTATTGGGTCCTCAATGCAAGTCATACATATGGGATCTAAAGGGTCTTTATGTATCCTTAAAAAAGGGGTGGAAGCATTGTATATACTTCTAGGTGCATTGCAGATAAAGCTTATACATTACATTATAAAACCTTTTTTTTTTTTTTTCAGATTTGTTAGTCTGACATTAGCCTTCAACATAATAGTTTCCCGAATAAGTAAATACTTTCTTTGGACATGTTTAGTGATGCATTTGGCAAATTTCAATCTGAATTACTAGCAGTTGTGATCTGACTATTGCAGCACTGACTTGGCATTCCCTTTGTAGTCCAAAGCCATGCAAAGCAAAAGTAAGAATAAGATGAAACAACAATACAAAACAGATAGATTCAGATAAAGTACAGTTGTGTGAATGAAACCTACCTTAACAGTAGATGTTTTAATGAGCACTACTGCAATAGTCTTAGATATATGGGTTACATTCTGCCAAGGATATAACAGCTGGACAGCATCCAAAGCTTCAGGGCACCTTCCACGCATGCAAATTGTTAGACAGCTCAAACTGAGCTGACTAAAAGACAGTTTTGACTATGAAATCCTTCAGAGCTTTCCTCCCAATAGACAGAGGGACGCTGAGCTCTTAAAGGAAAAGGCTAGGCATAACAAAAAATAAATGTCCACACCCTGGCATAGAAACCATACAGATGGAGATGGAGGGAGTGGCTACTGTAGCAGTGATCATTTGAACAACTACTGTCATGTTAAGTTCAGCTTACATAACTGTATTGTGTTCTTCCTATTTCATCACTGCTGCAGTAGTATTAGCTATATGGGTAGATCGCCATGGCTAACTATAGTTGAGAGGCCAAAGGAAAAGGATCCAGGCACCCATAGAGAATGGTCCTAGCAAAGCTTAATCTAGATCTAGAGAAGGAAGCAAGCTTTATAGTGCTTTGTACAAGGATATACAGAGGACCAAGTAGCAGCTTCTAGAATATTTCTAGAATCCAACCCTTTCCAAAAAGCCATAAATAAAGCCAAGGCCCTGTTATAGTGGGAGTTGACCCTCACTGGAATAGATTGTCATGGTGGGTATAACAAAAGGTAATAGACTAAGACAACCATTAAATAGTCTGCTTTGAAGCAGATTGTCCCCTCTTCTTTCCTTAACAAGAAATGAACAATGGATCCAAAGATCTAAAAGATTTAGTGTCTCGTGATAGTACCTGAATTTTCTGTGGACATACAAGCTGTGAAATATCCTTTCACTCTCGTTTTTAAGTTCAGGAAAGAAAACGAGGAGAAGGTTAGTCTAGACTGAAGTAAACTTAGATACCATCTTAGGATTAAAAGAAGGATGAGTTATGAAAGAAATCCTGTCCCTGTGGAAAATTAGGTAGGGTTTACTCACCATAAGAGCTTGCAACTCACATATTCTTCTTGTGAAGGTCAGAGCAATCACTAAATCTGTTTTCCATGTTAAGAACCTCAAGTCAGCCACATTAGCTGGTTCAAAGGGAGCAAGTGTTAGCTTCTGTAACACAAAATTAAGGTCCCAAGGAGAGGTCACCAGTTTATTTAGAAGTATCTTATGCAAAGCCAATTTCAAGAACATTTTGACATGAGACTGTCTTGAAAGAAGAGGATCCATGAGCAGATATGCTGAGATGGCCAATAAACAATTCTTGACAAAAGAATAAGAAAAGCTATAGTTTAGTAACTCACACAAATAATGTAAAACCAGAGAACAAGTAGCCCTGAATGGGTGGTGTTGGTACCAACTAGAAAACATTTTTATTTGCTAGTATATGATTTTCTAGTAGCAGACTTTCTTGCCTCCATTACTGCCTGCTGCACATCCTCAAAAAACAGATGCCTAAGAGGAATTAAGACCCTATCATCCAGGCAGTCAACTGAAGATGACTGATGTCAGGGTGTATCAAACACCCCTGTTCTTGTGTGAATAGATCCATTCTTTGAGGAAGCTTGTAGCAATTGCACATGGCTATTTAGAAGAGCAAGGAGAACTATGGTTGCTTGATCTAGAAAGGAGTCACCACAATGATCTTGGGGGTTCCATCTGAATCTTCAGAAGTATCCTGGATATCATTGGAAAGAGCAGAAAGGCATACTGGAACATTCCTGTTGAAATAAAAAAGTATCTGTCTACCAGGTCCTTCACTTCATTTATGGCTTTTTGGAAAGGGTTGGAGTCTAGAAGTATTCTAGAAGCTGCTACTTGTTCTTCTGTACATACTTTTACATAATACTATAAGCATGACTCCTCTAGATCTAGATCAAGCTTTGCTAGGACCATTATCTAGGGGCTTCTGGACCCTTCTTCCACCTCCCAAATATAGCAGAATTTTGCCAGTTGATTGTTTAGGGAGAAGGCATACAGATCTACTTGAAGAACTCCCCACAGATGGATGAAATTTTGGAAGACACCCTGATCTAGGTTCCATTTGTGAGGGTCTGCACTGGTCCTGCTCAGCTTGCCTTCATTATTGATTTTTTCTCTGATAGAATGTAGGATGCCTGTAAAGTGAAATCATGCTATGAAGTTATATCCCAAGCTAACATGGATAGTCTGCAAAGGTAGTATGACCTAGTTCACCCTTACTTGTTGTAACACATGACTGTGGTATTGTCTATAACCACTTGAAGAGGTCCTGGGAACCAAAGATGGTTCACAGAGTTGAGTGCCTTAATGAGGGCAAGCATCTCCTTGATATTTATGTGCTTGCATCTGTCCTTGGTGTTCCATACTCCCTGCACTTTCATCACTCCTGAAACTGCTCCCCAAGCAAAGTCTAAAGCATCTATGCTGACTGACTTCTTTGTAGCAGAGATGGAAAAGGGGAGACCTGGATTTAAGGATATATGTTATCTTGGAATCCCAGCCAGTGCAAGAGATCTCTCACCCAAGAGAGAGAGAGAGATAGATTACTGGCATTTTGAAAAAAACTCTGTAAAGATAAGCGGGTCATGTTAATATGGAAAAATGTAGATACCCTGTAGCCTGCAATAAGATATAATTGGAGACTGGCACTTCGTGAACACTCTTGGTACAGTAGATAGTGCAAAGGATAAAACAGAGAAGTGATAATGTGATCCAGACACAAAAAAAAATTAAGAAAATTCTGAAGTCTGGATGAATAGGGATGTGATTATAAACAACTTTTAAGTCTAGTGTTACCAGGAAACTTGAAAGAAGAAGAATAGATAATACATTGTGAAGTGACATTATTTTGAATATGGGCACTATCACAAACAGGTTTAGAAAAGAAAGATCCAGAAATGGTCTCCAGGCATTTTCTTCCTTTGGCACTAGGACATCATTGAATAAAACCTCTTCCCCACCTGGGAAGGATGAACTGATACCATCACTCCTTGGGACAGCATGTGATAAAGAACAGGTGGAAAGAAAAGAGTCTGATCTGGAGGATAAGAAATGACCCCCATGAAAGGAAGAATTTCCTCCCACTGCCATCTGTAACCCTGATGAATGATTCTCAGAACCCACTGGTGTGAAACAATCTGTTGAAAAAGAGAAAAATGGCAATTTAGACTTTCTGAAAAAGAAACGGGGTCAAGGTAGAAGGGGATCACAAGGTCTCTTGAATAGTTAAACTTATTTGACTATCCTTAATTTTGGGAAGTTTGAAACTTCTTTTTGGAAACCCCTTGCCATTCTTCTTAAACATCTGTTTACCTGAATTATGTTGAGACAGTTTATTCTGTTTTTGCTAAAATTGGAAAAGGAGAAAGAAAATCCAGTGCACAATTTAGAAAAAAAGGGCTGAGAATATTTGAAAATACCTGGATCAGCTTGCCCCTTTTATCATATTTTTGATCACCTCTGTAGCACAGAGACCCAACATTAAATTTCTATCCAAGGGAGAATTTAAATTTTCATTTTGCACATCATCTGGGAGGTTATGAGAATGCAGCCAAGCAAACCTTCTCCAAACAGTACCAGTGGCCATAGCTCTGGAAGAAGTATCAACGGAGTCATAGACACTGAAAAACAATTAGTCACCTGTGCAACAGAAGAAACTAAGTTACTTAAAGCTGATTTTTCTTCACAAGAAGAAACTGTAGAAAAAAAACATAAATCATACTTTCACAGTTAGTCAGAACAAACTTTAACATATGAGCCTAACAATTTAAAATTAGGAAAAATAAAAGTTGCAGAGCTTGACAATTTAAAATTCTGAAAATCAAATTAGCAAATGTATACACTTTTTTCCCATGCCTATCAATATTTTTCTCATCTTATTAACAAAGTAGGATTGGAATTTACTAAGTGCTTTGTGGCAGAGGATTCAGTTAAGGCTATAGCTGCTGGGCCAGGTTTGGTTATACTGTATAAATTTTTAAAAGACTGAGGAACATTATACATTATACCTGCCTTATTAGGGACAGCTTGCTGACTATCAGGAAAATTACAGAAAGTACGACACACAGCAGATTGGATAAGAGTAATTGATGTAGGTTCTGGAAAATCCATCTATAACAACTCATAATATTTTCTGGGGGACTGAGAAACCTCAGTGTTTTCTCTCATAAAAAGCACTTGGACATTCTAACAATAGTCACAAGAGAAAGAGAACCCCCCCCCCAAGGAGAATCAGAAGCTGAGTATGAATCAGGAATCTAAGGACAAAATCCTGAATCTGTCCCTACATCTTCCTGTGCAGATTCAGAATCCTGAATCTCTTCATGAAAAGAGGAATCCCTCTTCCTTTTACCAGAAACTATTTTACAAGAAGGATTAATAGCCTGAATTAAACCCTAAAAGATTCTCAATGAAATACTTCTATCCAAAGAAAATTGTGGAGTGGTAGATACATGCTTGGCTTTCTGTTTCTTTATGACAGGAAAAACTGGGCCAGTTGTGTTACTAACGGCAGCAGCAGTTTCCCTATGGATGGGCACAACATTCTGACACAACAAGGAAGAGTTCACTGTTCTGTTTCCTAGAACTGGCAGGAGTAGCTCTCCATTTCCCAGTTAGAGGACCCCAACAGCTCCAGAGGACTTGGCTAATCCCCTAGTCCATAGTGGCTGTAGATGCTATACCAGAGAGATCCGTGGTAAGAGATGAGTGGTCTGAGGTACAACAAATGTCCCAGCAAAGTCAACCAGCTACAACTGAGGTAAATTGTTAGCATGCTGTCCTATCAAAGGCTGTTTGCTTTTTTTTTTTTTTTTTTTGTGACTGGAAGAAGGACCAACCATCGGACCAGTAGTCTGTTCCATGGTCAAGCCGAAACAGTACCGTTTTCCTGTTGAAGATAAGCAACAATTTCCAGTAAACACTACCAGGCCACAAAAGTTTCTTTTTTGACAAAAAACACACTAAAAGGCACCTTATGTCAGCCCCACAAATGCAAAATAAACACAATTTCTCCACAGAAAAAAAATGTTTTCAGTTACTTTACATCATTTTTGAACTGACAGAAAAATGAGCACTCCTCTTTCCTCTTCAAGAGAAAAATAATAAAACATTAACAAAATTAAGAAAATGGAAGGTTTCTCCCAAAGGGAACTTATCTGCTCAGCAAAGGAAAGATCAAGCCAACCGTCAATTCTCCAAAGCCTTTGAGGAGCATGCTCTTTGGTGGCAGTAAAGTGCTGAACGACTTTGTTCCCAAACTTGTCTTTTAGTCAGCTCATCTCAAGCTGCCTGACAGGTTGGGTGCATGGAAGGTACCTTGAAGCTTTGGAATCTGGCTGTCTGTTATATCCTTGGTAGGGTATAACCCAAATAGCTAAGGCTACTGCAACAGTTATCACTATGAACATCAAGTAAGTACATGGCATAATTTAAACTAAAATGTATTTAATGCTTACACGGTTAATGCTTTTTTGTTCCTTCCATCCTTTTCAGTTCACTTGACAATGCAGCATATATATTTTTTCAGGAATCATCCATGTCCACATGTTGAATAACTTTTAAAACTTGATTTCTAAGACATTTAGAAAATATCAAAAATATGCTATTCAAATTCAGTACAATAAATCCTGTTTTGTGTTGAGGTTCTCACTAGTGCTATTAAGAAACCATTGAATGTATCATTGCAGAAGTATGAAAAATTATACTATTCAAATAGAGAACAGAAAAGATGTTTTATGCCGGAGTTTTAACTTGTACAAATTTTAAACCCATAACTTCAGTGGTGATAAATATCAAAACAAATTCTGTTGATATTCAGTATGCTGGAAATAGATAGTTTTAGTTTTATCTAGTACTAATTGCAAACCTTGATGTACAAATACACGTCCATTTAAAAAATCCCAAGGATCTCAGGTCTTTTCACTGAAGTTTATCAGCACAGCATCCATCTGGAATTAAAACTCTTCAGTACTTCAGACAACTACATGAAATGATCATTGCAAATGAGGTCATTGGGACAGGGGTGTAGCCAGGATTTTCAAATTTGTACTCATATCTCCCAGACTGCTGCCCCCTCAACAAGCCACACCCACATTAACACTGCTGACCAAGCCATGCCCCTTCACATTGCTGATCTCTGAACAGATCACTGGCAAGTCTATGCCAGGGTAGCACTTACTTACATGAAGAAGCAGCGTGAACATTTCATTCCATAGGTACTTCCTTAAGTCAAAAAACAAAATACCTTTCTATTTACACTGGGCTAGATCAATCAGTTTGCCCCCCCCAGATTACTCTTCTTCCCCTTGCAGCTTCTAACCCTTGTAGTGACTCATTAGAGCTCCAGTAGTGCTGCTGACTAAAGGACTGGCAGGCTGTAGGCAGCACATGCTCCACAGTGTTGTGGTCTGTAGGTTCAACATATAGTGCTCTCCCTACGTAACACCCAAGCTACGAGCCACAACTACCTCCCTTCCACCCACATGGGTCACATGGCAATGGCTATTCACCCCTATGGCCTACACTCATACTAAGCCTTTTGGAATAGTAAACCTTACATTGTTCCCCTCAATACTTCTCAGGAGATACCCTCGACCATAACTCTTCTGGCTATCATTAGCAAACAAGTCTTTAATGCACTCTCCAAGGCAAAGAATACTACCTCAATGGGCCCTGATAATATCCTGGGATACCTCTTGGAAAGCATGAAATATGAGCTATCAAACGCTCCAAAATCACTGTTCAGCATTAGCCTCCTAACAGGTTTCATGCTTAGTGAATGGAGGACTGCAACAGTCAGTCCTCAGCACAAGGTTTGGCCTTCAACTGACCTGGATAACTGCAGACCATAAGTCTGACTAGTCTTGTATGTAAGGCCATGGAAAGAATTATCATGGATATTTTAAATAAAGACACAAAGAACCTGTTTTCTTATTTACTTCTACAACGATTACAGATATTGAAATAAAATAACACAAACACTGACAGCCATTTGCTAAACAAACAATACGGTCTCACAATGAAAACAGACTTAGCATGAGAAGTAAACCTCTTTGCTCTTGAAACTCACATTCATTGAAACGACATGAAAACCCTCATTAAAAGAAAACACATTTAGCCAGTGGAGGATTAAGTTTACCTTTGAGCCGTTTTCAAAATATAGGGCCATGCATATGTTCTTTGATTCACCTTCCTGATTTATTAAATTACATTCCTTGTATAATACAGCACCATTTGGTAGAATGGTGTTTGAAATGTGTAGTTATGAACATTCTTCTACTAAGTAATGAAACAAAATATATGAACCAGTAATGGCAAACTACCCACTTCAGAAACTTTCAACCATAAAAGGCCACTAAAGCTTTTGTCATTACAATCCACCAATATTACTCAATAAGCACAATCTATACAGAAGCAAACAAATCATGCGGATAATTCTGCATTAAAGAGATCTGTAACTAATAAAGAGGTTGTTACTGGCAGACAAATTCACATTTTAGTATTTCATCTACAAATTCAGTGCCTGTTGCCCTTGAAGTATAAATTGCCTATGCATCATTAAAAAAATGGTAAGATGGTAATATTGCAATAGGGAATGACTGACACCTACCTATATATTTATATTTCACACCTAATTGTTGCACTCATATGCATGAAACACTACAGTGGTTTCTGACTTTAACACAATATCAGCATTCAAACTTTGTTTTTCTGTATATACATCTAACTTAATACAATACTCTGCGTTTGTGTCATATTGGACTGAATGACAATTGTTATAAAAAAAACTATGTACAATGCATGGAAATGAAAAACTTTTGCAATGGGTTGTTTTCTTTTACAAGTGCACTTAAGTCCTTGTCTACAATGTAAGAATTTAATAATGAAACAAAAAAACAAGCAGAAAAGTAGGGATCTAACTACAATTGCATCTCCCAACAGATTACTACACAGCCCCCCCCGTTCTGTACTCTCCAACTGCTCAACAACACAAACATCCCCACTCTGTACTCTCCCACTGCTCAAAACATCCCACACTCTTTCTCCAACTACATATTTTTACAAACTAATACACAAACTGCAAAAAAAAAAAAAAAAGGCATGACTACTTAATGACACTTTCCTAATTCCTCCAAAACTGTCTTCTACCAAGATGTGTTTTTATGGCATATGACAAAATTATTGCTAACAATTTTCTATTACTCAACATAAATTTTCTGTAGTCATGGTTTTAAGAACCAGTTCTCACTGCAATCCAATCTTTTTTTCCCAAAACAGGTAATTATGCACAATAACTACAACTCGTCATAGTAACAAACAATGACATACCTCTACTTTTTCACTGAAATCTTCTGCGTATGAAACAAACCTACTGTCAGTGTCACACCTGTAAAACCAGGTACACCGTCTCACTTCAGATGGCTCTTCCTCCCAATAAACAGCATGTCTCATTTGGTCATACAAATAAACATCATAACGTCCTCCGTCTGTGCTCACTACCACATTATCTGGATCAGGTTGGACAGAATTGAATGAATAAAGTATTTACACTAACAGCATGATGATATAGACACATAAAACACACACACACACACGCACACACACACACACACACACACACACACACACATGTACACACACAATTTACTTACCTTCTCTCTCAACGGAACAACTGTTTTAAATTGCGAGCGAGATAAAAAGTTATTTGAAAAAAAAAATTATGCGCGAGAGTGCTAAATAGTTTTAATGCATGTTAGCATGCGTGCAACATGTGAATGGCTTTCCTCAGAGGAGAAGACACCACTTAAGCGGTTTCACCTGGATCCTAGTGCCTGCCTTCTGCTACCCCTCCACACAAACGCTGCACTGAAGTGTGTACAGTGTGTGTGTCTCCTGACGTCCCTGCATTGGGATATGTCCTTTCTACATCAATCCACCACATCTGCTACTACTACTCATACTACACAGAAACTGGGAACTATACTCACTTGTAAAATCCAGGTGCATAAAAATGACCTTCCACTGCTGACACCACCAAATAAACTAGTGTTGCCCTTTCAGCAGATGTTTAATGCTTTTGTCTCAACAGTATATTTTTTTCTCTTACTCTCTGTTTTCTAGTGCTGAGTACAATTTTCCTGTTAATATGTTCTGTTTAGCATAAAGATAAATCTAAACTTTTAATTTTGTAAATAAAGGTACAATTAATTAAAATGCATTATGTGGATGATCACATCAAGTAGCATATGATCCATCAATAGTTTATAAGAGAGTAAATGTCGCTGTTCTTTTTTAAGAAAGTATATGATGCAAAATTTTGCTCTAGATTATGTGACAGATCACTTCATGATGGACTAAATTTCCAATGGTATATTTTGTATACCACATATGCATTGATGGATATATTCATATTTACACTATAATTTATGAAATATGCAAGATTTAAGTTAATGTTTTAAACACCAAACAAATTGTAACAATAAATAAATAGAATGGGAAATTTATGACAGATGCAACTCTTCTCTATTTTGCTTTCACTGTAGCATTTTTGTCAAAGCTCTAGACAATATCAGGTAAAGTCAATGTATCAGTCAAATATTTACATAACAATCAAACAATTTTTAAAAATGCAAATACATTTTCAATGTTTAGTCTTTCAACTGCAATCAAGAAGAATGCTTTAAAATTAAGTTAAATTCAATTTTTTTAAAAAACAGTATTAGTATTGATATATTTCAAAAATCTCAATGAATAACTTTTAAAGGTTTAGAAATGTAGAACTTTTTTATAAACATCAGTATTTTAAGCTAAAACACAAGTGTACTCTGTAACATACAGTACTGAATACTCTAAAGCTTAGAATAATGTGGCACTTTATATTTTGAAGCTGTTATTTTTATGAATGTTATCAACTTAAGAACTCAAATTAAACAGCAGTAATAAATACAGCATATCAAATTAAAAGATATTAGAAAAATAATGAACTTCCTAGGAGAAACATTCCAGTTCATAAAGACAGTACAAGAAAGATAGGCATTCAAACAAAAATATTTGTCTCTCCCTATCCTTTTAAACTTTAGACTGATTTTTAACAGAAAAATCTAATAATCTACATCTGGTATTGAATATCATACATAAACACTTGTTTCTTCTCCATGAACTGAAATTATGATAGAGTTCACTTCCTGTTCAAACTTCAAAGGACTGAATCCTTCACATGTTATTAAATCAGGTCCAGAAAAGGATCTCATTACTTCTTACTTGGTTCCTACCACCACATGATAGACACATTAGATCTTCAGATCTTCTGTTACCTGAACGACATCAAAAGTAGCTCAAATGCATAAAACTCCCTTCTCTAAAAAGCTGCTTGGCAGAAATCATGGTATTCAGAGGTTTGCTAGATCATAGACCTGGAGCTTAATAATCAGACAGAAATCCACAAATAACCATAAGGAACTGCAGAAAAAAATGAAAAAAGTCAAAATGCATAAGAGAAGACAGCCTACATTCAAAAAATTGCTGTAAGATGATTAGACAGCAGGCAGTATTAAATCAAAGAGTCAAATAAATTCCAGAGCACTGACATAACAGTAAGATGAAAATTGCTGTTGTGCGTTTGCTGCTCCAACTCTCATAACAAGGATTTTGGTTCAGAAATACATAAATAATTTTAGCCTAGACAACTAAATCGGACTAATGAAAAGCTATTGGATGCAATATGATCCACTTTACCATATAATGTTAACAAACACATTCCAGTTCTACTTGACAAGGCATTTAAAATATCATTTCATAGGTTCATAGGTGATTAGGCTAATGGTGCAAGAGCCTTTATAAGCCTAACAAATAATACCCAGGATATGAGAATGAAAAATACCGCAAAATGGAATACCTTAGCAATTACCAAACCTTCACCTATAATCATGGCTAACATCTGTTATGAAGTAACAATATGATGACAAAAATCATAAAAACAAAACTGCAGATCAAAAGAAAGCTAATAGTTTTACTAGATGCAGGGGAAATTGGCATCTACTTCAAAATCTGATGCACTCAGTTCTCCACTTTGATGTAATCCCCCCATCTCAAAACTACTGGCCTCATTAGAGATAATCAAAAAGTAACTACAATAAATAAAATCATATTTAAAGACCTACTTGTAGAACAGAGCATGTGTGCTGTGTCTTTAAGAAGCATATCAAAGTCTAAATGTGCGTATATAAATAGCCACACTCAGTGCCATTTTGAAAGTGCAGCCAGAGAGTGAGCATGTAAGAATGAATGCAGTTAGTTTGTATATAGTTTACCTGTTAGAGTTAATATGCTACACTCATGATGTGTTTGTACATAATAAAGATGCCTGAATAGAACCCACAAAGACTCATCTATTACATCCTGACTAGAAGAGTGACATGGTGTCAGAACGAGGATTCCAGAGATTGATATTCAGAGCCAAGAGGTGCAGAGATAACAGTGAAGTTAAACTAAGAGAAATGAGCATGAAAAAGAGCCAGAAAAGATCCAAAGGTAATGAAAACTTGCACGGACAATTTATTTTATAAAAAAGATAAACTGAGCATTACAAGGGCACAAACTGCATTATTAAACAAGTGAGAGGCACAAAAAGTTAATTACTTAAACAAAATGTTTAAGATTAAGATATTTGATAAAATGATTATCAGAAAAGCAAAACAAGTATGTTTAAAGCAAAATGAAGATAGAGTAAAATGAGCACAAGAAAAGTACAATGGGCATGGAAAGAAATTAAATGAGCAAAATGAATATAATAGTTTAAAAAGGGCACATTAAGCATAAATAAAGCAAGGTGACTACATGTTTTTGGCAAAGTGTGTTTTGGCATAATTACGACTTTGTATTGCATCAAGGGCATAACTAGAGTTATTTGAAGTATCTCAAAGAGTGTAAAAGTGCTTACAATGTGTGCTTATTACTGTACATGTATTCTGAACAGATTATTTCTGTGCCAAGTGCAACTATGTTGTGAAGTACAGTCAAAGTACAAGCCATTTCGAAAAGCATCTTGTGTTGGGTGTGTCTTTTCGCAAAGTGTCGCCATTATAGAGTGTTTCTTGCACTGTAAAGAATTATCTATCAAAGTTCCATCATTTTAGGGAAGTTTCAGTGTGCCATGTACTGTTTATTCGCAAAGTGCAGTTACTTCAAAATGTTTCCTACTCTGAGCTTCTTCTGCCCAGTACATCTGCACAGTGCAGTTATTTGAAATGTCTCTTAAAATGATGATAAATTAC
Organism: Protopterus annectens; assembly: GCF_019279795.1. Taxonomy (NCBI): domain Eukaryota; kingdom Metazoa; phylum Chordata; order Ceratodontiformes; family Protopteridae; genus Protopterus; species Protopterus annectens. The sequence goes on along the minus strand of NC_056726.1, from coordinate 691,076,522 downwards.
TTTTGCAGTACAGCAACTTTGAGAGTATTACAGTGCCTGAGAGACTTATTTCACAAAGTTCAGTTATTCAGAGGCTTGTTGTGCCATTGGGCAAAGTTACAAATATGGCATATATTTCTGGCATATGTGCATATGTGTGTGTCCATGCATATTTGCAAAACCCTTCACTAGTATGTGTTGATATGGCAGATGGATTTCAAAAGCCCTCACAACTTGTATTTGATCAGAATATAGCAGAGAATTGGAGAATATTTGAGCAAGAGTATGATATTTTTATACAGGCAGCTTACTTTGACAAAGATGCATGCATCAGGGCATTCATTTTGCTAAACCTAGCTGGGTCAGAGGCCATTGAAAGAGAGCATTCATTTGTGTATGCATCAGCAGTACATGAGGGAGATGGTGAAAATCATCATATTGTTGTACAGGCTGAATCAAGGGAAGACCCCAAGTGTTGGAAGTGCAAATTCAAGGAAATGTGCAATCCCCAGACAAATATTACATTAGAGAGGCATTTGTTTTACACTAGAGATCAGAAACTAGGGGAAACTTTTGCAGCTTATATTACTGACCTGAGAAACAGAGCTAAAATGTGTCGGTTTGATGACTTAAAAGATGAGTTAATAAAGGACAGGCTTGTGTGTGGTATTAATAGTGCTGCTGTGAGAAAGATTTTGCTTCATGAGAGTGATTTAACATTGAGTGAAGCCATTGAGATTTGTCAAATCCACGAAGTTACAGAAAGGCACACAAGTATGCTTGCAAGTTACAAGAGCATGGTTTCAGCAGGCTCCAGAACAAATGAAGATAGCATGCAACATGCGGCAAACAGAAGCAGGCCTAAGCACATGGCAACCACAGCACCTGTTGGTTCACCAGGGAAACTACACAGTTTTCCAGCAAGTTCTAAGCAAGGAGCATGTTCAGTGCAGTACAAGTATGAGCCAACAAAACCCAAATCCAGCTTTATTGTTAACTGTCACAACTGTGGTGCCAAACATGAGTTTAAAAGTGAAAAATGACTAGCATTTGGTCAGCAATGCCACAAATGTAAAAAAATTGAACCATTTTCAAAAGTTTTGCAAATCAATTAAGCCTCACGTGGTTATAAAGAAGGGTCACTCAAAAAGCAACTTAATCACAGAGAGAGCTGCAATTTCACTTTCTATGTAGATTGTGTATCAGTAATTGGTGAAAAGGTTGATGCAGTGAAATTGTTGGCAAAGAATGAAGTGCTTTGTACTGTCCAGATCAATGGTAAATCCACTGATCTCAAAGTGGACACTGATTCAAAGTGCAATGTTATATCAGCAGACACATTTGCTAAGGTGAGAATTAATGAACAATTCAATGTGGCTAGTAGTGCGAAACTTGTTGCTTATGGAGGTGAAGAAATTCAAACCAGAGGCTCAGTAGTGCTTTCATGTTATTTGGCTATGAACTGTTACAGCTTGTTATTCTGTGTAGTTTGAAGACCTTTGCAGTCACAACTGGGTCTCAGAGACAGTTTGAGAATGAATCTGCTTTCTTTTAACAAAGAAGTTCATCACATAAGTGCATATCCTAGTTCCATTTTTTTCTGAAGCCATTTTCTCAGAGTATGCTGATGTTTTTGAGGACAAGTTGGCCAAACTTCCAGTTGTGTATTCTATGAAGTTAGACCCAGAGGTCAGTCCAGTAGTCAGACCAGCAAGAAATGTTCCAATAACCATGCAGGATAAAGTCAAAGCTCAGATGGATAAAATGATGCAGCAAGGTGTAATATGTCCAGTTAGAAAACGAACTGAATGGGTGCCATCCATGGTAGCAGCCCACAGGAAAGGCTCAGATGAAATCAGACTATGTATTGACCCAAGATATTTAAACAAAGCATTAAAGAGACCACATCATCCAATGTGCACAGTCAAAGAGGCCACAGCCCTAATATCGAATGCCACTGTTTTTTCTGTCTTGGATGCAAAACATTTATTTTGGCAAGTAATACTTGATCGTAAATCCTCATTACTAACCACTTTTGGTACCCTGGTTGGCAGATATAGATTCCTGAGGATGTCATTTGGAATAAATTCTACAAATGAAGTCTTCCAGCATGGAATGGAATGCATTTTTTCAGGTTATCCTTGTGCTATAATAGCATATAATTTATTGGCTGGAGGCAATGGTGAAGCAGAGCATGACCAAAACCTTAAGAGAGATTTTGACAGAGCACATGAAGTGAACTTAAAGCTCAATCCTCTAAAGTGCAAATTCAGATTACCAGAAGTTACATATGTAGGTCATTTATCTACTAGCACTGGCTTAAGACCAGACCCGTCTAAGAAAGCAGCTATTCTTGAGATGTCAGTACCATATAATATTGAAGCTCTACAGCATTTCCTAGGCATGGTCAACCATTTAGGCAAGTTCATACCAGACTTCAGCAAGTTGACAGCACCTTTAAGAGAGCTAATGCACAAAAATGTTACATGGTCTTGGTTGGAACAGCACCAGAAGGCATTTAAAGCTCTTAAGCAGAAAATTGCCACCCCACCTACATTATGATACTATGATGTCCATAAACCAGTCATTCTTTTTTTCCTGTGATGTCTCAAAATTTTGTTTTGGTGCAGTTATTCTTCAGGAAGGTAGATCAGTAGCCTATGCATCTAGAACACTTACCCAAACTGAAATGCAGTATTCTCAGTTGGAGAAAGAACTTTTGGCAATAGTATTTGCATGGTCAAAGTTTCATGATTATATCTATGGTCGAGCTATTCAGACTGAAACTGATCAACAAACTCTAGTTACTATTCTAAAAAAGCCTATGCATTTAGCTCCAGCGAGATTACAAAGAATGATGCTCAAATTGCAAAAGTACAACTTCAAAATGGCCTATATAAAAGGCAAACTTCTTTATCTGACTGATACATTATCCAGATCATCCAGAAATACAACAGAACAGCTTGACACAGAGAAGTTTGACTTTGCCATAATAGTAGTGCATAATTTTTCTACCATCAGACTTGATGAGCTGAAAGATCATACAAAGACTGATCCAAAAGTACAACCACTACATTAATGTTATCAAAGCAATCTAGTGTACCACCTGCAGTGCAAACCTATTTTTCTTACAGAGATGAGATGTTGATGGAAGATGGCATTATTTCCGAAGGTCCTATAATTGTTGTTCCTGCTTCCTTAAAAAGTACAGTTGTGTACACTTACCATAAATGTAGATGTTCGAGTGTATTCACTGTTGCAGTCATTACATTTGGGTAATCCTGCTGGTAGGTTGCCCTCAGTCGGCGTGAATTCAAAAGTCATGGGTCCTGCATCAGCTGCTGTCACCCCTTCCCTGATGTCAGGTCATCAGGGGTATAAAAGATGCAGCCGATGCCATTTTCTTTAGTTTTTCTTGCCCCAGATGTCAGGTGCCCCCTAAAAGGGTAGCCAACATTTATATATATATAAAAATACATGCACCAATATAAACTTTACCTTTATCTACAAGCAAATACACCACATAGGTTGTATAAATCAGAGAAGGAAAGATAGGTTCCATCTGAAGAAAGGGGGATGGCGGGTGGGTAACCTGGACTGCAACAGTGAATACACTCAAACATCTACATTTATGGTAAGTGTACATGACTGTACTATATTCTTTGTGTTTCACTGTTGCAGTCATTACATTTGGGTACAGTCCCAAAGCTAAGGTTGGGAGGCTGGAGCTAGACAGCATTAGGAGCAGCTATGAGGCCCTGCAGCACTGTTGTGGCAAAGCCTGCCCTGAATTTACAGTAGAGTGGCAGATAATAGTGCTTTGTAAAGGTGTGCACTGAACTCCAAGTAGCGGCCTCTGAAATGTCCTTGGTTGGTACTCCCCTGAGAAAGGCTGCTGAAGTAGCTGCAGCTCTGGCTGAATGTGGCCCAATGCCCTTAGGCACTGGCTTGCCATGGTGTACGTAGCAGAAATGAATGCAGTGGCCTATCCACTTTGAAATAGTCTCCTTTGAGATAGCCTTTCCTTGTGATCCTGCAGTATATGTCACTAGTAATTGCTCTGTCTTTCTGAAAACTTTGGTTCTGTCCAAGTAGAATCTTAGCTGTCTGTGTACATCCAAAGAATGCAGAATTCTCTCCCTCTTGTTCTGTGGATTTGGATAAAAAGTTGGCAGATGAATAGTTTGGTTAAGAGCCATACTGGACACCACCTTAGGCATAAATGTTGGGTTTGTCCTCAGAGAGACCCTGTCTGGATAAAAAATGATAAAAGGTTCCACAGCCATGAGTGCCTGTAGCTCTGAAACTCATCTTGCAGAAGTTATTGCTAGGAGCAGAGCTGTCTTCCAAGATAAAAACTTTATATCAGCAGTAGCAGCTGGCTCAAAAGGAGGCAGGGTGAGTTTTTCCAAGACATAGTTGAGGTCCCATGCAGGCATTGGTGTTCACTAGGAGGCCTTAAATTTTTGGCTCCTCTGAGGTACTGCTTTAATAAGGGATGAGAAAATATTGGTGGCTCTGTATTGTAATGAGCCAAAATGGCAGAGGCATGAATTTTAATAGATGAAAAAGATAGGCCTTTGTCCAGCATCTCAGTTAAGTATTGCAAAATCTGAGGAATATTTGGCACAGATGTATCAGTTCCTTGTGCCTGGTTCCAATCACAGAATCTCTTCCATTTTCCAGCATAAGATTTTCTAGTACTAGGCCTTCTGGCTTCCAAAATGACATCCATCACAGCTTTACTGAGAGACTTGTTTTGTATGACTACATTATCTGCCAAGCTGCCAGGTTTAAAGTCCTGAGTTGGCTGTGCAGGATGTGATTGTTTTGCTGGGACAGTAAATGAGGTATTTGTGGTAAGGTCCAAGCTAGGCATTGAGACAAGTTCCTTAGGATTGGATACCAGTACTGGTGGGCCCAGTCTGGGGAAATCAGTATCATCTTTGGGTTCTCCTGTCTGACCTTTAGGAGTACCTTGGGGAGGAGAGGCAGTGGGGGAAAGGCATATACTGATAGGTTTTTCCAAATGAAAGATAGGGCGTCCACTTTCTATGCTTGTTTGTGATAAGTCCTTGTGCAGAATCTTTTTAGTTGGTAGTTGTGAGGGGAGGCAAATAGATCTATGTCCGGGCATCCCCATTTCCTTGTTATAATGCTGAAGACTTGTGGATCCAGCTGCCACTCATGGGGATCCATCAGATTTCTGCTTAGTTCGTCTGCCAGTGTATTTACCCTTCCTGGCAGGAATTGTGCCTGCAGATGTACTTGGTAAGCCAATGCTGTGTCCCACAAAGTCATGGCTAGTCTGTAAAGGGGGTAAGAATGTGTGCCCCCCTGCTTGCTTATATACCACATGACCATGATGTTGTCTATCTTTATCAGTAGTTGTCCCAGATGAAGTAGATCCTTGAAGGCTGTCAGGGCATTTTGAACAGCTAGCATATCTTTTTGATTGATATGTAGAAGCATTTGGGCTGAGGACCATGTGTCCTGAATGCATCTTCTTGCCATGTGGCCCCCCCAGGCATAATCTGATGCATCCGTTGTTAGTGTCTGCCTGGCTGGGGGTAATGTGAATGGCCGTTCCTTGTTTTGGTGACAAGCCTTTGCCCACCATCAAAACTCCTGTTGCAGGCAGGGAATGAGAGTAATCATTGCTTCCAGGCTGTGGCAATGTTGAGTCCAAACACTTTTTAGGTACCATTGAAGTTTCCTCATATGCAGTGGTGCATATGGAATTAGTAGGATGCAGGATGCCATGAAGCCCAAAGCCTGCAGAACTTTTCTTGCAGATAACTAGGCTTTTGTTGTCAACATTTTGAAATTAGTAGTCAGTTGCCTTTGTTTGTCTGGCGTGAGATAAGCCATCAGGGCAGTTGTATTTAAGCTTGCACAAAGGAATATTATCTCTTGAGAGGGTACTAGTTTTGATTTCTTTTCATTGACTGTGTACCCTAGACATGTTAGAAGTCTTCTCGCAAATGCCAGATGCTGTAGAAGAATGTTCTTGTTCTCTGCTTGAATTAGACAGTCGTCCAAGTAAGGATATATTTGTATTCCTCTTTGTCTGCAGAATGCAATTACTGGTGCCAGGCACTTTGTAAAGACCCTGGGCACAGTAGATAAGCCAAAGGGCAGTGCAGAGAATTGGTAATGCATTGAGCCAGCCTTGAATCTGAGGTATCTTCTGCATAATTGTTTGACTGGGGCATGCAGATATGCCTCTTTTAGGTCTAGTCACAAGCCAAGCATTCTTGCCTAGCATGGGCAGAAGCTGCTGCAAAGTCAACTTCTTGAATTTTGGTATATCCAGGAATGTGTTCAGAATAGATAAGTCCAGTATTGGTCTCCAGGCCTTGTCCTTTCTTGGTACCAAGAACAGTCATGAGTAAAATCCTTGTCCCTGCTCTTGCTCTGGTACTTGTTGAATGGCCCCCATGTCCATGAGGGTTGAGACTTGTTTTTGTGCCTCTGCCCATTGATTTTTTGGCAGATCTGGCCAGCCGTTTGCCTTTGGCAGGGTATGGAAATGGAACTTGTAACCTTGTGACATGATATTTAGAACCCACTTGTCCTGGATTATAATGTACCAATTTTGAGAAAAAAACTGCTAATTGTCCCCCTAAGCGTGCTGTCAGGAGATAAGTGCTTGGTGCAGGCAGAGGGAAGTCATTGGGACTGTTTCCTTTATGGTTGTGATTTGTCTTCTCCAACTTTGGAGGTAGAAGCACCCCATTGCTTTGACCTGTATAAACCGTGCCCTTGGGATCTGCCTCTAGGGCATCTGGATCTGCCCCTTTGAGTTCTGTCTGACACAGGAAAAGACCAATTCTTTGTAGTCCAGTATCTGCTAAACCTAGGTGGCTGTACTTGTAAAAAATATTTGACAGTTTGCATAGATTTAGCTTTGTCCTCCATTTTCTTTAACACCTCTTCTGCCTTAACACCAAACAAAGTGTCATGCTGTAAAGGTGCATCTAATAATTTAACTTTAACATGAACAGGCAGATTTTGTTCCTTTAACCAAGCATGCCTACTAATTACAGAACCCATAACTGCAGCCCTGCAGGAGGCCGCCAAAGAATCAAAACCACATTGCAAAGTATGCTTTCCAACTTGTTCAGCTGCATGCAATAAATCCTGCATTTCCTTGTTTTCTGAACATTCAGAGTTTAACAACATTTTCTGTTTAAGCAATGCCATGACATATTGCTGATATTTGAGCATATGAAACTGACAGTTTAAGGCCCTTATAGCCAAGGTAGCAGATGTGTAAACCTTTTTTTCCCCATCTATCCAGTGCCCTAGAATCTCTGTCAGAGGGGGTAGGTTTTTTTGCAACGGAAGCCTTAACTCCTTTGGGACCCTGTGAAATAGTTTCTGGGTCTGCAGCAGGGTTTTTAAAAAGGAATTTATGAGAGTCAGGAACCCTGCAATATCTGTCAGGCTTAACAGGAGCTGGAGGTAAGGAGTCAGGGGTAAGACTAGACTCCGAAAACACATCATCTACAATGTCTAACATGGGTGGAATGGCTAGTGGCCTGTGTTGAGGTAGTAAAAGGAAATCCCTGAGCCTCTTTTTTGATTCTGAAAAATCTTGGCTCCCCCAGTGGAAATGCTCCCTCGTGGTATGCAAGGTTTCCCCAAAAGAATAGTCCTCTGGAGAAGCTGAAGGTATAGATTCTTCAGCATCAGAATCCTCATAGGGGGAAGAGAATATTCCTGATCAGAAGAGGAATCAGAAGTAATAGAAACATGATCTGAAGATTCATAGTCAGTCTCTTGCCTAGGCCTCTTATCAGGAGGGGGATGGGAACCCCTGATCAAGGTAATCAAGTCTTCGGCCATTTTGAGCATCTGTTTTTTGGGCATAGAGGCCTGTCCACATGGCTCTTGAGTTGGTTTCTTTGCTTTAGAAGGTGCTTTAGTCTTTGCTTTGAAGCTGAAGTCAGTTTAATGTAAAGATGTTTAGGTCTGAATACACCCTCAGAAGCCGGTGACTGCTCAGCAACTCCAGACCCATCTGAAGGAATAGTATCTGAGGCTCCAATACCTTGAGTTTCCAGTGGCATGGCCGACTCCACGTGGGAGTTGGTAGTGGCCTGCGACTCTAAAGTAGCAGTCATCAAGGGCTGCGAAAGTGCCTCACTGAGAACCAGCGAACCGGCGACTGGCTTAGGAGAAGCTTTGTCATTGGTTTTGGGCCTTGGTTGTCTATCTCTCTCCTTTTCTCTGCATTTTTGTGAACTCCGGTAGTCGGATGGCTATCCAATGACATTTCTGGATAATTAAACCGGCATCCAAAATAGTTTAAAGCAAAATCATACTGATGCTTAATAGTGTGTTGGTTAAATCTAGCACAAAACCGACAACCAGAAACGTTGTGATCAGGGCCTAGGCAAGGAATACAGCAAGAACAAAAGTCCTTATGAGGTATTTGCTTTCCACAAGAAATCCAATTATTTACCTTTTCTGACATCGGTCTGGAGCAAGAAAAAGGTTTCCCTAATGGAGTACTTAGCTTTATTGAAGACTTCGGATCTGAAACTCGAAAACGAAGATCTCAGGAGTCGGCCGACCAGCAATTGCGAACTGTTTCTGCTTTGTGCACCACACGGCAAGAAAGACTAAAGAAAATGGCGTTGGCTGCATCTTTTATACCCCTGACATCAGGGAAGGGGCGACAGCAGCCGACGCAGGACCCAGGACTTTGGAATTCAGGCTGACTGAGAGCAACCTGCCAGCAGGATTACCCAAATGTAATGACTGCAACAGTAAAACATGAAGAACATCATGAATATATCCCGATTTTGCATCGTGTTCACCCAGGTTCTGAATCTACCAAAGGAAGAGTGAGAGAACTAGTATATTAGGCTTCACTAGTGGAACACATTGCTAAAATACTTTCTTCTTGTTCAGTATGCAATAGTACTAAACCACATTTGCAAAGAGAACCACTTCAGCCAAGTCAAGTTCTTGAGCTACCTTGGTCAACAGTAGCCACTTGACATATTCGAGTGGAACAATCAGCATTACTTAGTATTGGTAGACTCTTATTCGAACTGGTTTGAGATTGATTTCCTACCTAAGCTAACATCCACTACTGTTAATAAAGTTGAAACATTATTTCTCGGCCCACTGTAGTCCACACAAAGTTATTTCTGATAATGGTACTCAATTTACTAGCCATTTATTTCAGAAATCTGCAAGAGAATGGAACTTTGCACATGTTACTAGTAGTCCAGAGTATCCACAGCCAAATGGGCTAGCTGAACATGCAGTGCAGAGTGCAAAGCAATTACTCTAAAGGTCAATGCATGATAATACCAATGTCTTTTTGAATTTTTTTTAATCTCAGAAATATATCCCATGGCAATATACTTGGCTTGCCTGCTCAGAGACTTCTATCCAGGAAAACCAGAACAACACTGCCTATTAGTTCCAGTTTACTGAAGCCTAAAGCTAAAAACAACAGAACCATCAGTGCCCAATTATTCAGGAAGCATTCTATCCAGAAGTCCAGTTATGATAAATTGAGTAGATTTCTTCATCCATTGAAAGAAGAGACAGTGAGTATACAAACAACGAAAGGTTTCCAACAGCTTGGTCAAGTAACAGGTAGATGTACCAAGCCGAGATCCTACTTCGTAGAATCTGAGGGTGTGTGTGGAGTACAGGAAAAATCACAGACATCTTCCTGTACCAGAATCATTTTAGCAGAATTGTTCCTGTGATACAGACTCTAGATCTCAGAATAATCCAGACAATGTTCCTGTTCCAGAACATGTCTTGCCTTCTGCTTCCATTCCTGATGATGTTCCTGAGATTCCTAAGATTGAACATTCACCAGAGACAGTTCCAGTTGCTAAGTCTAATTTTCTGTTTTATGTCACACAGTTTGGTCATACTCCTAGACCTAGCGTGAAATACACAGCGACCTGGACATAACTGTATATATGCATCTAGTTCTGTATAATTGTATAAACAAAGAGCTATTTGTATTGTTTGCGTGTCAACTGATGCTCTCAGCATTGCATGATCTATTGCTCAAAGAGGGAGGATGTTGAACGGAGCATGTGTGCTGTCTTTAAGAAGCATATTTATTTCATTTTATTTAACATTTGTTTACCGAGAAAGTCTGACTTAGAGCAAAGCCAATTTTCAGCAGTGGCCTGGGGAAAAATGTTCTAGATGCGTGTCTTTGAAACATGGGAGAAAACCATAGCACCCAGAGGAAACCCTTACAAATGCCGGGAGGACATGCACACTCCACACAGAAAGCACTCCAGCTGAGAATCAAACCAGAGGACCTATTGCTGTGAGTCCACAATGCTACTGCTCAAGGACTGAATGTGCATATATAAATAGCAGGCACATGCCATTTTGAAAATGCAGCCAGAGAGTGAGCACGTAAGAATGAATGTAGTTAGTTTGTATATAACTTACCTAAGTTAGAGTTAATAAGCTGCAATTGTGATGTGTTTGTAATTAATAAATCTGCTTGAACAGAAACCAGAAAAACTCATCTATTGCATCCTGACTAGACGAGCAACACTACTTAAAACAAATATTCTTATAATAGTAAATGTGTCAATGATAAAAATGAAGGATTTGGAAAATATTCAACAATGTTTACAAGTTTGTTAATGAAAATTATATAATGGCTTATTTTTTATAATAATTAAGAAAAAAGAATACTGAAAGGCTGATATTTTGCTATTTCGTGAATAAAACTCTTACTAATATTCTTGCATAACATGCATTTTTTAAATGGAAAACTCTGCCTAATTAAAACAATCACATTGCTACTTTTAGTGTGCAATGAACATAAATAATTTTTTATGTGATTGTTTATTAACATATTTCCAGTGATGACTTCTGTCACTCATCCTATGTTATGATTCACGACAAACAAGTGGAGTAGTTCATTTATATGCTTTATTATATAGAAACACATCAGGATGGATAGCAGCAACATAAAATATAAACAAACTGATTAACTGATAAACCATTATATACATGCATGCTTACATCTCAACAGCTCTCTACAAAATGGCAGTCTGACTCACACATGCTCAGTATATATACACATGTGGAAGCCCATGGAAAGCTTCTTAAAGGCATACATACATACATACATACATACATACTGATCTATGTAGTCCCTCTTTAGTGAATTGCCCACAATAAAATGACATCTGAAAAAGACATGCAATTACACAGACACTGAGAAATAAACACAATGTTCATGTCCAACATGCTGTGTATCTGGAACATGCTCTGGAAATGCAACCTTATTTATTTATTTATTCATTTCACATTTGTTAACCAGGTTAGTCCAACTGGGTAAGAAATTACCTATTTTCAGTGGAGACCCGAGGGAAAAGCCCTGAACAAAACATACAAATACATACAAATAGAGACAAGTTAACAATATAAAGAGCAAAACAAACTTATGGATACAATGGATAAGAAAAATAAATATAATCCAAAGAATAGTACATAGCTATATACAAGGTCAGAAGAAGGAAAGTGCAAAAGAAGATAGGAGTAGAGGAGGAATGAAGTGATTTAGAGAGAGGAGAAAATAAAGAAGAGTAGTAGGATAAAGTAAATTATATAAAGAGGGAGGGTATAGAAAGAAGAGCAAATTGGATAAAGTAAGATAAGAAAGAGGAAAAGGGTCTTAATGATAAGTCTAGTGAAGAAATGGGAATATTATAGCAATTAGGACTGGGTTTAGCAACAGGGACAGTCAATGGTGAACAATCTGTTTCAGTAGTTTCAGGAATCTTCTCAGGAACAGGGCTATTTGCTGGAATGTCCTCTGGAATTGAAGCACTGGATAGCTCACTCTAAGATCTAAACTTTTTCACAGGCAATATACTGTAAAACTGGCTCTGGTATTGGTACTGTTTCCGATTCCACCTAAATTCAGCTCCTTGTGATTCTACAATGTACGATCTTGGCTCTGGACATACACTTTTCATGACTGCAATCTGATCAAAACCTTTGGACGTCTGCATCCTTACTATCTCCCTTCTCGTAATGGATTGAGAAATTTGCTGAACTTATCATAATAGGACTTCTGGGACAAATGCCTTTTCATAAGTTGAGCTTTCACTGCCTTGTTCTTAGCACAGGGAACCAACAGATTGCTACTAATTGGTAGTGTGGTTCAGGTTTGTCTCGATAAAAGCCTTTGTGCAGGTGAACCAAGATGTTTATCACAAGGAATATTTCTGAGATTCAGGAGATTCAGAAAAGCATCATCATTGTCTCATTTTAACTTCTCTAATAACTGTTTTGCACTTTGAGCTGCACATTCTGCCAAATCGTTTGACTGTGGGTACTCAGGGCTACTTGCAACATGAATAAAGTCCCACTCTTCAGCAAATCTTTTGAAGTGCTGGTTTGTAAACTGTGTACCATTGTCAGCAATAACTTTGTGCGGACTACCATGGACGGCAAAATGGTGCTTCAACTTAGTAATGACAGTAGTGGATGTTAGACTAGGAAGTAGGTCAATCTCAGACCAACTTGAGTAAGAGTCTACTAACATCAAGTAATGTTGACCATTCCATTCAAAAATGTCTGCAGCTACTGATGACTATGGTAGTTCGGGAATCTGGTTTAGCTGAAGTGGTTCTTTCTGTTGCTGTGGCTTAGTACTATTACATACAGAACAAGATGAAAGTACTACCTCAATATCCTTTAACACAGAAGGTCAAAATACTAGTTCTGACACCCTTCTATTGGTAGAATCAGTTCCTGGGTGACCATGATGCAAAATAGTAATACACTCTCATTGTAAGGATTTTGGAACAATCAGTTTTGGACCTTTCATGATGATACCATTGTCAAACAAAATCTCATGTCTGTAAGGAAAATATGGTTGCAGGCAATGAGGTAATCAAGATTGCTTTGACAGCCACCATTGACTGATAAAGTGGTTGAGCTTCTGAAGAATTAGATCTGAGACTGTGTGACTTCTAAGTTCATTAAGATGTGTGGAGGAGGCAGAGCCTGAATGGCTAACTGAAAGCAGCAGTATTTTAGAGCTCCATATAACTAGTTAAATAAGACAGGAAAAAATATTCTTTTTTTTTTTCTTCAAAGTTTAAAATCTTATAGATAAAGGTCTAATTTACATAATTAGAAACTTTGGTGAAGTTTTACAATTAATTTCCTGTCAAAAAGCTTGGAGATATATTCACTTGTTAAAATGAGCAACTCAAATAATTCTCACCAGAATGCTGCCTTAAAGAAGAAATTACAACAGACGGCATCTACCCTGCAGAAGTTGTCTTTGAAGATTGATGATTTTAAACAGAACCTGGAAAATCTTAAAACAAGCAGTCATAAACAGGCTGATACCTTCAAGGAAATGCTACAACAACACCAGACAAGGATAACAGGAATAGAGGTTTCTCTAAATGACTTAGAAAGCAGACTTAAGGAAGAGGAAACACAGAAAGAACTGCTTCTTAAACAAAACACTTGGTTGGTTAATAAAGTAGACAACTTGGAAAATAGGGAGAGGAGAAATAACATCAGGATTTTCAGATTACCTGAAAACACAGACTGTGAGGATATTATTTCCTTTTTATCAAGCTGAATCCCTGAATTTTTGAATTTAAAAGAAGGACTTTCCTTTGGCATTGAAAGGGCACAGAGAGCTCTTGGGAAACCTGCCACTAACTCAAACTCTCCTCATAGGTCAATAATTATCAAATTTCTTTCATACTTGGATCTGCTTGGAGGAAGGCACCTCCAAAATATAAACAGAGCCTGATAAGATTTGATAACGGCTATCCATCTAGAATAATGGAACAAAGGAAAAAAGTCTGGCCAATGATAAAGTTTCTGAAATAAAATAACATCAAGGCAAAACTTGCATATCCATTTAAGATAAGAATACTGTATGCCAACGAGATGAGGACTTTTATTGACTTAGAGGAAGCCTCTTCATTTACTAAAACCAATAATGTGATTACTTTACCAGAAGATATGGATTGGATGTCACTTTCTCTCAAGAGAACAAAAGAAACAAATGTCTGGACAGATGTCAAAAAGAAGAAGCAAAAGTCTGATACTGTTACAGCCAAATCTCTCAAAGCATCTACTATGATATGAAATGTTTTAACTTTACTTTAAAGGACCAATTTTACTGCTTGGAATTTTAAAACAAAAGGTAACTAACTACTGGAATCTTTATTTATATTTTTTTGAAAATAGATGACACATGAGAGTTTTCACAATACCTCAGGTATGTAAAACAGGGTACTTTTCTTTCACAGAAGGAGGGTTATATAGCACATAAAATATTTATACTGTAAATCAACATACATAGCATATGTGTATTTTCTCTTCATTTTTTTCTTTTCTTTCTCTCTCCTCTCTTTTCTCATTATTTATTTTAACTGCATCTTGTCTCCCTTTCTAAATTCTCTCCTATTTACTATACTAATATAGTCTGTATATATTTAATAACTCACTATCTATACATAGATAAATAATAGTCTAAAATAATCTAGTTTTAAGGTAGACTAATTGGATTAGTGAACTTAATTAATTGTTACTACAATATTTATTAGATTAATGATAGTCACTGTTATGCTTATTGGGATTGGTGACATGTTCGTGATTAACTCTGAAATGTTCCATCCATGTACATATGGCCTTTGAATTATTTCCTTTTAGTATTAACAAATACATAAAAAAGGAGGGAAAAATGGGTACTTACGTATTATCACAACCACATTTTGAACGGCAATATTAATGATCATGGAATTAGGTTATTTGATCGGTATGAAGTTAAATAAGCTTGAAATGCTGCTAAGCCACAGATCATTTACCTCTATCAGTTGTCCACAGTAGGTTGCATGGCAAAAGTGTGACGGATGGCAAAGTGTTTTAAATTGGTAGCACCAGAATGCAGCTCTGCACTTTTCATACAACTTAAAAACTGTAGGGTCCAGTCCAGCCAGTTAACCCCGTCAGTGACATACAACTACTTCATTTCAATAATTAAAGGCTTGCAGGTGATGCAGAACAGCTAAGGTCTTGAAATCCCATAAACAATTTTCGAGTCTGTAACTTAATGAAAATATTTCATTAGAATCCACAAAGAAGCATTCATTTCTCACAAGCTGTCATATAAGGCTTGGTCGCATATATAAAAGTTTCGACAAATGCTACTTCAGTCTACCTACCTTTTTCCAATAGCTACTCTATAAAGGTGAAATGATCTCCACAAAATGGAAAACAACCAAAAAGCCAAGTTTCTTAAATTCCACTTTCAGACATGTTTGTATTTTTGTTGGGCAATGAAATAGTTGTGGTAGTGGAATTACTCAAGTGACAGCGAAATTACACGATCCCATCTATGAAAAAAAGTCCGCATCCACACAAAGTTAAGGATTTACAGACATTAACAGGAGCATGTTACCCCAAAAATAGTAAAATATTAAGGACCAACACTTCTGCATACATTAATGACCATATATCATGATCGTTAAGCAATCGTTATTGCCATTACATGTGGTTGCGATAATATGTAAGTACCGAAAAATGCACTGTTGGTTAAGAGAAGTGAAGCTTTCTTCACATTCTATTTGCGTTGCCATAGCAACAGTAAACAATTGCTGCAGTGTCTATTGACACTGTGAATCTGTGAAGTGCATTTAGCCTCACAGATAAATAATAAGAAAAAGTAATGTTTAGTTACTAAAATGAAAAACAACCTAAGCAAGGTAAAATAAATACATAACAGGACTATTGTAAATATTTTATGATTTATCCTCATAGGATTACATATTCCTGGAAACACAACTGAAATGTTTCCAAACTACATGTGCACTTAAATGTAGCTGCTTGATTAAAAAGTATTACTCAGTATAACATGCTGATTCCACAACCTGTCTGCACTGTAAAATATACCATATATCATGATCGTTAAGCAATCGTTATTGCCATTACATGTGGTTGCGATAATATGTAAGTACCGAAAAATGCACTGTTGGTTAAGAGAAGTGAAGCTTTCTTCACATTCTATTTGCGTTGCCATAGCAACAGTAAACAATTGCTGCAGTGTCTATTGACACTGTGAATCTGTGAAGTGCATTTAGCCTCACAGATAAATAATAAGAAAAAGTAATGTTTAGTTACTAAAATGAAAAACAACATTAGCAAGGTAAAATAAATACATAACAGGACTATTGTAAAGATTTTATGATTTATCCTCATAGGATTACATATTCCTGGAAACACAACTGAAATGTTTCCAAACTACATGTGCACTTAAATGTAGCTGCTTGATTAAAAAGTATTACTCAGTTTAACATGCTGATTCCACAACCTGTCTGCACTGTAAAATTTACATTTTATATGTTACTTGAAACTGACAGTCTCTAGAGCCCATGAAAAGATACATATTACCTTTTGCAACATGTTATTTTTGCAGTTACTTCACACTATGTACAAACTCACTTGGTAACTGATAGCTATTCATTTAAAATATCTGTTTAAATATTAAATGTGCCCTTGAAATGCTACTGACATTTTGACAAAATATAATGTGAATTGTAAAATGAATTACTTGAAAGAAGTGAAGTAATGCATAGATTTCAAAGACAATTCTTGACACTACAGTAAAAGTAAAAATGTATATTCACAAGGAAGTATTGAAATGTTTTAGTCTTCCAGTTAAAATAGCTTACTGTCAACAGTATGCAATATCAGAAAGTTTGAAGAGCTAGGAAATTACTATTCTTTGTCTTTATAATGATTATTAAACAGATGTTAGACTCTGCTTAGTTTAATGAATTGTGACATATGTTTATGAGGAAAAGTGGACTCAGTTATTCACATTGGACTATACATTCCTGGAAACTCAACTGAAATATTCCCAAATTACTTGTGAATTTAAATGAAACTGCCTAATTAATAAGCATAACTTACTATAACAACCTGAATCCGTAAGCTATCTGCTCTATATATACCACATTATATATGTCACTTGCATACGACAGTCTCTAGAGCACACGAAAAAATGCATGTTATTTTTGCAACATGCTATATTTGCACTAACCATACATTCTAAACTAACTCAATTGGCAACTGACAGGTTATTTATTTGAAACATCAGTCTAAATATTAATTCTGCCCTTGAAATATTGTTGCCATTTTGACAAAACAAAACCTGAATTGAAAAAGGAATGATTTGAAAAAGTGAAGTATTGTACAGATTTCAGACAGCTATTGTCACTAAAATATAAGTAGAAATGTATACATGCAAGGACAAATTGAAATGCTTTATATTTTAGTTAAAATAGCTCAGAAAATTTAAAGAGCTAAGAAATTATTTCTAATTTGTCTTTATAATATTTACTAAAGTGATGTTAGTCACTGACTTGTTTAATGGATTGCAAGTCATGTACAAGATGGACTACTGAATGTTATTTCTATTTACCTATGTTTGCTGAATTTCTTTTATTAGGACTGATTTAAAACAAGGGAAAGAAAGGGAAGGGAAATCTCTGTTTTTGGTCAAGGGAGGAGAGGCTTAAGAGTATTTTAACTGCCCCGAGAACTCTCTAAAATGCTCTAAATACTATTTGATTAATACTTACCTAAGGTAAGTCTTGATCACCATATAGGTACCTTCACATTCATTCTAGACCTGATGTGATTACCCATTCTAGAAGCAGGAGGTGCCCTATGCAGGATGGGAATTGTCAGGGTGATCATAGTTCATTCTTAGACTCTGCTTTGTAAATCTATAAATATGTAAAAGCACTGCACATTAGAAAGTAGGGCACCTCTACTCAGAGTCAGGATACCACTGATAAGCCATGTCTTTTCATAAGTGTAAGTTGAAGTTGGTGAGTTGAAGAGTGGGAAAGTAAAGGAAGCATTTTACACTGAGCGAATCAAAGGAAGAACACTGAGCAAACTCAGATGTATAATATATAATATTAAGTATCCTGTTGTTTTGCTTATTTTTTCGAGTTATTTATAGCACTTTGTCTACTGTATACTTTTCTAGCTAGTTTCACTGTGTGTGAGGTATTAACTGGAAATTGTCCACTTTTATTAAGCATCTGTTGGGCTGTTTGATTCTGATAACTTGTTTGCAGTTAAAAGCTTTCTCTGGAGGCTCCTTTAGCTGTTTAATACTTTCATTTAAAGGCTCATTGCTGTTTTTCTGCTGTGAGAAACATTTCTGCAGTTTTTTTTCTAAGTAGTGTGGATATTTGTAGCATTGTCCATATTCAGGCTTGTGTTTGGGCCTAGTGTTTGTGGAGGCTGTGTGTCTGAGCTCATGTTCAGGGACATCTTGGTTTAGCCAAAGCCATCAGGCATTTCAGTGAGAGAGAATTGTTTAAGGTTATTGGCTGACTGAGGTCACCTGGACTACAGCTTAGACTAAACATCTCATTGGTTCTTTTGAGCTTTTTTTTTTTAAAGTTGTCTCAGGTTCAACTTTCTGTTACCTAAGAATTTAAGTTTGTGAGTGTTTCTGCCATTTCGCACTGAGCAAATCGAAAGAAGGACAATGAGCAAACACAGATAGAACAGTTGTGTACCTACCATAAATGTAGATGTTCAAGTGTATTCACTGTTGCAGTCATTACTCTTGGGTTATCCTGCTGGCAGACTACCAGCAGTCGGCCAGAATTCCAAAGTATAGGTCCGGCGTTGGTTGCTGTCACCTCTTCCCTGACGTCAGTGCGCCAGGGGTATAATAATGCAGCCAATGCCATTTTCTTCAGTTTTTCTTGCCCCAGATGTCAGGTGCCCCCAAATTGGTAGGCTGAAAAATATGCCAATAAGTATGCATGCACAAAAATAAACATTTCCTTCCTCTACAAGCAAATACACCACATAGGTTGTATAGGATAGAGAAGTACAGATAAGTCCAAGCAAAGAAAATGGGGATGGTGGGTGGGTAACCTGGACTGCAACAGTGAATACACTCGAACATCTACATTTATGGTAGGTACACAACTGTGCTATGTTCACCGTGTTTCACTGTTGCAGCCATTACTCTTGGGTTGAATCCCAAAGCTGAGGATGGGAGGCTGGGCTAAATAGGATTAGGAGAGGCTATGAGGCCCTGCAGAACTGCAGTGGCAAAGCCTGCTCTGGATTTAAAGTAAAGAGGTAAGTGGTAGTGCTTTGTAAAAGTGTGTACTGAACTCCAAGTTGCAGCCTCTAAGATGTCTTTGGTTGGTACTCCTCTGAAGAAGCCTGCTGAAGTGGCTGCTGCTCTGGTGGAATGAGGCCTAATGCCCTTAGGCACTGATTTGCCATGTTGAGAATAGCAGAAATGGGTGCAATGTTCTATCCATTTAGAAATAGTCTGTTTTGAGATAGCCTTTCCTTGTGATCCTGCATCATATGACACTAAAAGTTGCTCAGTCTTTCAGAAAGCTTTAGTTCTGTCCAAGTAGAAGCGTAACTGCCTGTGTATGTCCAAAGAATGCAGAATTTTCTCACCCTTGTTCTGTGGATTTGGATAAAAGGTAGGCAAGTGAATGGTTTGGTTGAGGGCCACACTGGACACCACCTTAGGCATAAATGTTAAAAGGTTCCACAGCCATGAGTGCTTGTAACACCGAAACTCATCTTGCAGAGGTTATTGCTAGGAGCAGAGCTGTTTTCCAGGATAAGAATTTTACATCCGCTGTTGAGGCTGGCTCAAAAGGAGGCAATGTGAGTTTTTCCAAGACATAATTGAGGTCCCATGGTGGAGCTGGTGCTCTCCTTGGAGGCCTGATGTTTTTGGCCCCTCTGAGGTACTGCCTTATTAAAGGATGAGAAAAGATAGGTGGTTCCGTATTGTAATGGGCTGAAATAGCAGAGGCATGAATCTTAATTGATGAAAAAGAAAGGCCTTTGTCCAGCATCTCAGTTAGGTATTGTAAAATCTGAGGGATATTTGGTACATACGTGTCAATGCCTTGTTCCTGGCTCCAAGCACAGAATCTCTTCCATTTTTCTGCATAAGATTTTCTGGTACTGGGCCTCCTGGCCTCCAAGATAATATCCATAACAGCTTTTGAAAGAGGAGTGTTCAGAATGGCTACATTATCCACCATACTGCCAGATTTAAGGTCCTGAGTTGGCTGTGCAGGATCCGATTGTTTTGTTGGGTCAGCAAGTGAGAAGTTTGAGGCAATATCCATGCTGGACCTTGAGACAAGCTCTTTAGGATTGGGTACCAGTGCTGGTGTGGCCAGTCTGGTGCAATCAGAATCATTTTTGGCTTCTCTTGTCTGACCTTTAGGAGTACCCTGGGAAGGAGAGGCAGTGGAGAAAAGGCATATACTGTTAGATTTTTCCAGCTGAAGGATAGGGCGTCCACTGTCCATGCTTGTTTCTGATAAATCCTTGTGCAAAATCTCTGTAATTGGCAATTGTGAGGGGAGGCAACTAGATCTATGTCTGGGCATCCCCATTTCCTTGTTATTATGCTGAAGACTTGTGGATCCAATTTCCACTCGTGGGGATCCATGAGGTTTCTTCTTAGTTCGTCTGTCAGAGTATTTGTTTTTCCTGGCAGGAATTGTGCTTGTAGGTGAATTTGATAAGTCAATGCTGTGTCCTATAACGTCATTGCTTGTCTGCAGAGGGGGTAGGAATGTGTACCTCCCTGCTTGTTTGTGTACCACATGGCCGTAGTATTGTCTGTCTTTATCAGTAGCTGTCCTGGATGAAGTAGATCCTTGAAAGCTGTCAGGGTATTCTGAACAGCTAGCATCTCTTTTTGATTGATGTGAAGATGCATCTGGCTTGCAGGCCATGTGCCCTGAATACATTTTCCTGCCATATGGGCCTCCCAGGCATACTCTGATGCATCCTTTGTCAGTGCATATCTGGCTGTGGGTAAACTGAATGGCAGACCCTTGTTGTGGTGACAGGCATCTGCCCACCATCGAAACTCCTGTTGCAGGCAGGGAATGAGTGTAATTACTGTCTCCAGGTTGTGGCAATGCTGAGTCCAAACACTTTTTAGATACCATTGTAGTTTCCTCATATGCAGTCTGGCATGTGGAATTAGTAGAATGCAGGATGCCATGAAACCCAAGGCCTGCATGATTTTCCTTGTAGATAACTGGGTCTTTGTTGCCAATTTTTTGAAATAAGAAGTCAGTTGTTTTTGTTTGTCTGACGTGAGATAAGCCATCTGGGCAGTTGTATTTAAGCTTGCACCCAAGAATATTATCTCTTGAGAGGGCACTAGTTTTGATTTCTTTTCATTGACTGTGTACCCCAGGCAAATTAGTAATCTTTTTACATGTACCCTAGGCAAATTAGTAATTTTTTTACAAATGCCACATGCTTTAGAAGAATGTGTTTGTTCTCTGTTGAATAAGGCAGTCGTCCAAGTAGGGATATATTTGAATTCCTCTTTGCCTGCAAAATACAATTACTGGTGCCAGGCATTTTGTGAAGACCCTGGGCACAGTAGATAAGCCAAAGGGCAGTGCAGAGAATTGGTAGTGCAATGAGCCAGCTATGAACCTGAGGTATCCTCTGCAAGACTGTCTGAATGGGACATGCAGGTATGCCTCTTTTAGGTCCAAAGTTACGAGCCAAGTCTTCTTGCCCAGCATGAGCAGTAGCTGCTGTAGAGTCAACATCTTGAATTTTGGAACCTTCAAAAATGTATTTAGTATAGACAGGTCCAGTATTGGTCTCCAGGTTTGGTCCTTTCTGGGCACTAAGAAAAGTCTGGAGTAAAATGCTTGCCCCTGCTCTTGTTGTGGTACTTGTTGAATGGCTCTCATGTCCATGAGGGCTGTAATTTGCTTTTGTGCCTCTGCCCATTGATTGTGTGGCAGGTCTGGCATACCTTTTGTCCTTGGTAGGGTGTGAAAATGGAACCTGTAGCCTTGGGACACTATGTTCAAGACCTATTTGTCTTGGGTAACCATTTGCCAATTTGATGAAAAAAAGTACTAGTTTTCCCCCTAAGGGGGCTGCCAAAAGAAAAGTGCTTGGATCTGGCAGAGGAACGTCAGTGGGACTGTTTCCTGTAAGGTTGTGATTTGTCTTCTCCACTTTTGAAGGTAGGAGCACCCCATTGTTTAGGCCTGTATGAGCCTTGGGGCTGAGATCTGCCTCTGGGCCACCTGTATCTGCCTCTTTGTGGTCTGTCTGACACTGGGAAGGACCAATTTTTAAAAGGTCAGTTCCTGCTAAATCTGGGTGGCTGTACCTGTAAGAAATCCTTAACTGTCTGCATGGATTTCGCTTTAACCTCCATTTTTTTCAGCACCTCTTCTGCTTTAGCACCAAACAAAGTATCATGCTGTAATGGGGCATCTAATAATTTTGCTTTAACATGATCAGGCAGATTCTGTTCCTTTAACCTAGCATGCCTTCTAATAACAGAACCTGTAACAGCGGCCCTGCAAGAGGCCTCCAGCGATTCATAACCACATTGCAAAGTATGCTTTTCCACTTGCTCAGCTGCATGCAATAAATCCTGCATTTTCTTGTTCTCTGAACATTCAGTATTTGTCAACATTTTCTGTTTAAGCAGTGACATTAAATATTGCTGATATTTAAGCACATGAAACTGACAATTTAAAGCCCTTACAGCCAAGGTAGCAAAAGTGTAAACTTTTCCCCCCATCTGTCCAGTGCCCTGGAATCCCTATCAGAGGGGACAGGGTTTTTTGCAGTGGAAGCTTTGACCCCTTTGGGACCCTGAGATATAGTTTCTGGGTCAGCAGTGGGGTTTTTATATAGGAATTTATGAGAATCCCGGACCCTGTAGTATCTGTCTGGCTTTGCAGGTGTAGGGGGTAAAGAGTCAAGGGAGAGGCCGGACTCTGAAAATACATCATCTACAGTGTCTAGAACAAGTGGAATAGCAAGGGGTCTGTGCTGAGGAAGTAGCAGAATGTCTCTGAGCCTTTTCTTAGATTCAGAATAATCTTGGCTCTCCCAGTGGAAATGCTCCCTCATGGTATGCAGGGTTTCCCCAAAAGAATAATCCTCAGGAGGAAAGGCTGAAGGAATGGATTCTTCAGCATCAGAGTCCTCATAGGGAAGCATGGAATAATCCTGTTCAGAAGAGGAATCAGAGGAAATAGAAACCTGATCAGAAGAATCATATTCTGTCTCTTGCCTAGGCCTCTTATCAGGAGGGGGATGGGAACCCCTGATCAAAGTAATTAGGTCTTCGGCCATTTTAAGCATCTGTCTTTTAGGCATGGAAGTCTGAGTAGGAG
Source organism: Protopterus annectens (assembly GCF_019279795.1). NCBI lineage: Eukaryota > Metazoa > Chordata > Ceratodontiformes > Protopteridae > Protopterus > Protopterus annectens. Next base: position 691,053,291 of record NC_056726.1, on the reverse strand, counting down.
AATGCTGTACTTGTTTCTTTGTCTTTAGAGCTGCTTTAGTCTTTGTCTTTGAAGCTGAAGATGGTTTAACATATAATTGTGTAGGTCTGAAGACACCCTCAGAAGACGATGCCTGCTCAGCGGCTCTGGACCCATCTGAGGGAATTATTTCCAAGTGTCCAATACCTTGAGTATCCAGAGGCCCAGTTGGTTCCACGTGGGAGTCAGAAACGGCCTGTGGCTCTGAGGTAGTGGGCACCAGGGGCTGCAAAAGCGCCTCACTGAGGACCGGCGACTGGCCTAACGGAGGCCTTGTTGTCGGTTTTGGACCTTGGATGCCTATCCTTTCCCTTGTCCTTGCTTTTTTTGTAAACTCTGGTTGTCGGCTGTTCCAATGGCATTATATAATTAAATCTTCAGCCAAAGTAATGAAATGCAAAATTGAACCGACGCTTAATAGTGCATTGGTTAAATCTAGCACAAAACCGACAGCTAACAACATTGTGATCAGGGCCTAGGCAAGGAATACAGTAAGAGTGAAAATCCTTATGAGGTATTTGCTTCCCACAAGAAATACAATTGTTAACTTTTTCTGACATCGGTCTGGAGCAAGAAAAAAGTTTCCCCAATGGGGTACTTAGCTTTAATGAAGACTTCGGTTCTGAAATTCGGATTTGAAAATCTCAGGAGTCGGCCGACCGGCACTTGCGAACTGCTTTTGCTTCGGGCACCGCGTGGCAAGAAAGACTGAAGAAAATGGCATCGGCTGCATCTTTTATACCCCTGGCGCACTGACGTCAGGGAAGAGGCGACAGCAACTGACGCTGGACCTAGAATTTGGAATTCTGGCCGACTGCGGGTAGCCTGCCAGCAGGATAACCCAAGAGTAATGACTGCAACAGTGAAACACGATGAACATCTATAATATATAACATTAAGTATCCTGTTTTTTTGCTTATTTTTTGAGTTATTTATAGCACTTTGTCTACTGTATATTTTTCTAGCTAGTTTCACTGTGTGTGAGGTATTAACTGGAAATTGTCCACTTTTATTAAGCACCTGTTGGGTTGTTCATAGGTTCATAAGTAGGTACTAGGCTATTGGCCCTAGAGCCTATATAAGCCTAGCCAAAAATGTATCCTGGCTATCGCCACCCAAGAAAATTATTTTCCTGTGCCCTTGTCGAGCAGAGTCACAGAAGTGATCCCTGGGCTGAATTTTCTATTTCCCATCCAATCATCGAAATTTTTCTTGAAGAGTGCTAATGAGGAGCTCTGTTTGACATAGATAGGTAGTCTTTTTTAGAGTATGGGAAGTCACTGGGACAGGAATCTATCCCTCCAGCATGTTCTGTTTATTGTGGTGACAAGGTTTAGGTCCCTAGAGCATGTAGCTTGGAGGGATAGCGGTTTCTTTAAGTGGAGCATGTCCAACAGATCTGGGTTTGACATAAATTTGTATGTTAGGCAGAGATTGCCTCTGAATAGGTGATATGCGATGGAGTAAAGCTGGTGATTTTTTAGATGGTCTGCATAGAGCATCTCTTTGAGGCCAGTAATCCTCTTTGTGAGGTATTTCTGTGGCCTTTCCAGTTATTGTAGATGTCTTCTGAGGTACATACCAAAAGGGGAATTGTACTCTATAATGGGTCTAATGAGTGATGCGTAGAGGGGAACAATGACCTCTTTTTTCTGGATGAGAAACCTTTTGTGATGAGGTGAACCATGTAGAAGGATTTCCTGACCACTGTGGCGATGTGATTATCAAAGGAGAGACTACTGTCCACCGGTGTCCCAAGGTCTCTTATCACATTTTCGGCATTAAGTAAACTGCCAACTATGTGGTAGTTCATGGGTACAGAGTTTTTACCAAAGGGGATGACAATACACTTTTTGGCATTGAGCTTCAGGCTATGGCTTTGACACCAGGTATCTGTCTCAGTGAGGCCCTTTCGTAGTATGTCCACATCGTTAGGAGTTTTGATTATGTCTCCTAGTTTGTAGTCATCTGCAAACTTTGTTAGCCAAAGACCTTCTGTGTTAGCCTATACTTCAGAGAAGCAGCTATCAAACAGGAGAGGAACCAAGACTGAACCCTGTGGTACTCCACTTGTCACTGGTCTGAAGTCAGAATTGGAGTCCGCTACTTTCACAGTGTGGGTTCTGTCTGTGAGCCAGTTGGCAACCCATCTTGTGACATAGGGATTTATACCTAGTTTAGTGAACTTATCTATAATTCCAGAGTGGGGGATGGTGTTGAAAGCCTTGGTGAGATCTAGATAAGCTGTGTGAACCACTTTACCCTCATCTATGGCTTTGGTGACTTCTTCAAAGAAGTCAATCAGGTTTAGGAGACATGATCTGCCTTTTACAAATCCGAACTGTGTAGGGTCCAGAGTTTGGAGATTACCAATGTCTTTGTTTATGAGTTCCATGATGATACGTTCCATGGCCTTGCAAACCAGACTCATCAGGCTAATGGGGCGGTAGTTCCCGGGGTCCATCGTGGATCCCCCTTTGTGGAGTGGGATAACCATCACGGTGTGCCATTCTTTGGGCACAAAGCCTGAGGTGAGGCTATGATTGAACATGGTACTTAGGTAGGGTGCCAGTTCATTCTGTAGTTCATGTAGAATGCAGCCTGGGATATTGTCAGGTTCTTGGCTTTGGAGAGTGTGTTTTTTACTTGTGTAGCAATGATTACAGGAACTTACAGGGTGAGAGGGGGGTAAAGTTAGCACTGAACCTATCTGCTAGGATGTTGGCAATATCAATTGGTTCTGTACATTTAGTGCCATTGTGCTGTAACTCAGAGCAGATCTGAGTGTTGCCATTGAGATTCTTGACATAGCTATAGAATGCTTTGTGGCTGTCTTTAGAGTCAGTGGCAATTTTGTTTTCGTAACTAGCTTTGGAGGATTTTATGAGGGATCTCAGCTTCTTACTGAGGTTGACCAGGGAGTTTCTCCAGTCATGGGACTTTACTCTTTTTTGCAACAGTTTCTTTCTTCTGTTGTAGAGTTTGTTTATGGCAGAGGACCACCAGATTGGCTTCCTTTTTTGGAGGATAGCATCTTGGTTCTATTATGGATAGCATGATTCATGCACTCGTGTAAGTGCTTATAAAGTGCATTTGTGTAGGATTCAGCAGTCGTACCTCTATTGTCCGTCTACATGGGTGTCATGAAGTTTGCCACTTCTGTCTTAAGAAGTGTGAAGTTGGCTTTGGAGAAGTTTTTTATGGTGGTTTCCCTAATTGGGGGTGGGGTGGAATGTGGATGTCTAGGGTGATTAGCTTGTGGTCGGATCTGACCAACAAGGAATTGACCTCTGATGTGGAACACTGGTTGCCCATGTTGGTAATGACCAGGTCTAGGATATTGCTGCCCTTGGTGTGGGTGTGAATAAGTTGATCCAAGGCACTGGAATTTATGAATTCCAGAAAACATTGAGCAAAAGAGTTGGTACATGAGTAGTTTTCCCAGTTAATGGTGGGGTAGTTGAAATCACCCATTATTAGGGTGTTGTGTTGTGCCCTAATACTTTCCAGTGTATCAAGAAATGAGGAATGGGAATCCTGGGGCTTGGTGGGGGGTATGAAGCAAGCTACAATTTGGATTGTGGTCTTGCCCAGAGTTAGTGGAACTTGGATAATCTTGGATGCATTATGCTGTGCAACAGACCTGGAAGTGTGGATATCCTTAATGAATATGGACACGCCTCCACCTTTAGTGCTTCATTCCGGGTTAGGTGGCCGAAAGGTGTGGCATGAATTATAGCCTGGTAATGCAGGGGTGCTCTCTGGAGCTTTGAACCAGGTCTATGTCACTGCACAGATGTCAATGTTCTCCATTTTAAGGAGTGCCTCGAGTGAGTGCATTTTGAGGTTTAGACTTCTAAAATTGAGAAGCATTACCCTCAGATATTGCTTGCTTGTACCTGTTACAGTGGTGAATTTGTCATTTGAACCTTGCCTAAAAAATGCACTATAGGGGTGGCAAGAGTTTTAGCCAGTATCCAGAATATCAAGGGTGACAGGTGCAGGACATCTCTGGCAAAGCATCGTGGTCTGTTGATCATGTCGTCCCAGGCAGACAAATACTGGATCCCCTTAGAATGACACCAGAAGCTTAGCCAATTGTTGAAGTCAATAATTTTGTCCTTGTACTGTGGTATAATTCTGGGTGATGGCAGGATGCTACTCAGGGCTAGGGTCATACCTGCCTGGGTTACAAGATTGGAGAGCTCCTCCATGTCTCTTTTCATATAGTCCTGGGAGGTATGTCTCAGGTCATTCACACCAGCATGGACAATGACAGTATCATATTTGTACTTGTTGTGGAGTGACCTAAATGCATATGTTATGTGGCGGATCCTGGCACCTGACATGCAGCTGACAGTAACCTTCTCCTTGTTTAGCCTGGTGAGGGGAACATCAGTGTGCCTGACTATAGAGTCACCTATGACTAGAGTGTTGGGTACGTATGTATGTGTATGGGTATGTGTATGTTACTTGGATAGACAGAATAGCTATAATAAGATGTCACAAAGGAAAGGTACTTATATATGCAGGAATTGCACAGTGTGTCAATATGTGCACTCCTGCTTTAAACACACTCATATGACCCCAAACTTTGAGATAGTGGCTACACATTATGCTGATTGCAAAACTAAGAATCTAATATATTTTGCTTTTTGCACAGCATGCAACACCTACTATTTAGGCAAGACGAATCATATGCTTAAGGAACGCATTCAAGAGCACTACAGGGATATTAACAATCATAAAACTACCAGTGCTCTATATAAGTACATAGAACAAGAAGGTAGTTCACATATTTTCACATTTCTTCGTTTTGGATATTTTATCAGAAGGGAAGAGAGGTGGTGACATTAAGAATCGCACCGAAGCTTTAGAACAAAAGTGGATTCTTAAATAAATGCATATACACCACCTGGTGTTAATGAAATGGTTTCTTTGAAGCCGTTCCTTAAAGCTAGAAGTTTAAAACACTAATGAGACATATATATATATATATATATATATATATATATATTTTTATTTTATTTTATTTAGTATTATATATATACTTTTGTATATACTTTACCTCTCTATTAAAGCAGCTATCAGTTATTCAGTATGTTTCACATACTGTTACGCAGTATACACAACATGCAGCTATTTTACATGTTTTATATACATGTATATATGTATAATTTCTACTAAGTCTTTTTACTATGCACTGTTTTTAGGCATTGTGGTTTCTTAATGACTTGATTCAATTTACAATGAGTTAATTGCTTTATGCATTTAAGCTGAGAAACTGTTTGTCTGGATGTAGTCTGATGAAGCAACCACAGAGGTCATGAAAGCGCTTACTTTGAGCTATTCAATAAATTTTTTTTGCATTTTTTTATCGAAGCATCATTGTGTTTATCCTGAATAGTCATGGTGGTTTGGCGCTGCTCTTCTGCTGCAGCAATATCCTATACCTGGTTATTACCAACATGGGCAACCGGTGCTCCACACCAGAGGTCAATTCCTCGTTTGTCAGATCCGACCACAAGCTAATCACCCTAGACATCCAGATCCTTCCCCCACCCCCCATTAGGGAAACCATCATAAAAAATTTCTCTAAAGCCAACTTCACGCTTCTTAAGACAGAAGTGGCAAACTTCACGACACCCATGCTGGTGGACAATAGAGGTATGACTGCTGAATCTTACACAAATACTCTTTATAAGCACTTACACGAGTGCCTAGATAGTGCAATCCCTAACAGAACCAAGATGCTATCCTCCAAAAAAAGGAAGCCAATCTGGTGGTCCCCTGCCATAAACAAACTCTACAACAGAAGAAAGAAACTGTTGCAAAAAAAAGAGTAAAATCCCACGCATGGAGAAACTCCCTGGTCAGCCTCAGTAAGAAGCTGAGATCCCTCATAAAATCCTTCAAAGCTAGTTATGAAAACAAACTTGCCACTGACTCTAAAGACAACCACAAAGCATTCTATAGCTATGTCAAGAATCTCAATGGCAACACTCAGATCTGCTCTGAGTTACAGAACAATGGCACTAAATATACAGAACCAACTGATATTGCCAACATCCTGGCAGATAGGTTAATTGCTAACTTTACCCCCCTGTCATCCCCTAAAGGCCCCATCTCTATACGAGAAGAATGCAAAGTTCCTGTAATCATGGCTGCACAGGTAAAAAACACACTCTCCAAAGCCAAGAACACAGCATCCATGGGACCTGACAACATCCCAGGCTGTGTTCTACATGAACTACAGAATGAACTGGCACCCCACCTAAGTACCATGTTCAATCATAGCCTCACCTCAGGCTATGTGCCCACTGAATGGTGCACAGTGACGGTTATCCCACTCCGCAAAGAGGGAGCCACCATGGACCCCGGAAACTACCGCCCCATTAGCCTAATGAGCCTGGTTTGCAAGGCTATGGAACGTATCATCATGGAACTTATAAACAATGACATTGACAATCTCCAAACTCAGGACCCCACCCAGTTCGGGCTTGTAAAAGGCAGATCATGTCTCCTAAACCTGATAGAGTTCGTTGAAGCAGTCACCAAAGCTGTAGATGAGGGTAAGGTGGTTCACACAGCCTATCTAGATCTCGCCAAGGCTTTTGACACCATCTCCCACTTTACACCAACAATATCCAGACTGGAATCCAGACGTTTTGTCCAGTGCAAGGTGAGCTTACCTATGAAAAACTGTTAAATTAATGGTTGCGTGTATTTTGTATCTATGCTGTGCTAGAACCAGCTGTCTGGTCTTCTGTCCACACCTTTTCCAAACATTGCAATTTGGGTTTGTCTTTATGGGCCAGGGGCAAGGTTTGCTCAGGATATCCTTCAAGTCGTTATTTCCAAATGACTGGTTTACACACTCTAGGACTTTGCCTTGGGAGTGCAGGAATAACTGTTTCAGTGAACATGATACAGTTGTGATAAGGACTTGCCATAAAAGCCAACACCAAAGGCATCCAGATGACTAAATTTGCAGGTAACTGCAAGCTTGGAGCAGTCATTGAATCCCCAAATAACTTTGCCATCCTGCAAGAAAGTTTGTCTGAAATAACTGGTTCCAAAATGATGTACTGAAACTAAATACCAAAAAATGCTTTACTGTAGCCTTTTGGAAGTCCTCTACCCTGGTGAACTAGCACACTGGTAGCACTCTCTTAAGAGTTGACCCAGTTATTAGGAATTTGGAAACTTATGTAGACAGTAACCTAGCCTTTGACCAACATTTCCATTTTTGTAGGAAAGTCATCCTATATTGTGCAGCTTGTAAACAAAACTTGTCTACATTTAATTGTCATTGCTCCCCCCCCCCTTACTTGGCCTTCATTATATCTGTCATGAGGTATACTGCCCTTTTTGCCATCTGTCCAGACACACGAAGCAACTGGAATGCTCAGATACCTTACCAAAAGGATACAAGGCCTAAACATGGACCATCTCAAAGCCCTGTTTGTTTACTCTGTCTGCCAGACTGCTGATAGGTGACCTGTGCCTGGTTTAAAAAGCATACTCTGCCCCAGTACTGATGAATTTTACTGCACATCAGCAAGTCAGATGGCATCAGAAATATTGTCTAGATATCTAAACATCATCTGCAACATCTAAAGAATGGTTTGGAGGAACAGGTATATCTCACACAAGATGTTATTGCTCTGGAGCAGACTTCTCTCATACACGAAACAATGCTCATCCCTGACCATAGTTAAGCATAGTTTGTATCTAAGGATGGGAAACAAAAACTTACCCCAGGACCTCCCCTCTCTACTACAGTTGGACAGATAGAGCTCCTGATTGCTTTTTCCCATGCATGGGTGCCCTCAGTTCATCTACAGTATGATCCCAGTTACTCTCATTTGTGGTAATATGTAATTATTGACCATGGGATGGGTAGGGCCAGTATAGTATTAAATGGGATAGGTTAATTCGAGCAGCAAAAGGGAAATTGGCTTTGCTTAAAATGGCTCACAAGGGCAGCTAGCCTAGTACTTGACTATGACTATGAATTATAGATAAACTCACTAAACTAGGTATAAATCCCTATGTCACAAGATGGGTTGCCAACTGGCTCACTGACAGAACCCACACTGTGAAAGTAGCAGACTCCAAATCCAAATTCAGACCAGTGACAAGTGAAGTACCACAGGGTTCAGTCATGGGTCCTCTCCTGTTTGGTATCTACTTCTCTGAAGTACAGGCTAACACAAAAGGTCTTTGGCTAATGAAGTTCACAGATGACTGAAAACTAGGAGCCATAATCAAAACTCCAAAAGATGTAGACATCCTACAAACGGGTCTCACTGAGACAGATGCCTGGTGTCAAAGCCATGGCCTCAAGCTCAATGCCAAAAAGTGCATTGTCATCCCTTTTGGTAAAAACTCTGTACCCATGAACTACAACATAGGCGGTAGTCTACTTAACACCGAAAGTGTGATAAGCAACCTTGGGACACAGGTGGACAGAAGTCTCTCCTTTGATAATCACATCGCCACAGTAGTCAGGAAATCCTTCTATGTGCACACTTCATCACAAAAGGTTTCTCATCCAGGAAAAAAGAGATCATTGCTCCCCTCTACTCATCACTCATTAGACCCATTATAGAGTATAATGCCCCTTTTGGTATGTACCTCACAAGACATCTACAACAACTGGAAAGGCCGCAAAAATATCTCACAAAGAGGATTACCAGCCTCAAACAGACGCCCTACACAGACCGTCTCAAAAAACTGCAGCTTTACTCCGTCGCATATCGCCTACTCAAAGGTGATCTCTGCCTAACACACAAAGCTATGTCAAACCCAGAGCTTTTAGTCATGCTCCACTTAAAGAAATCCCAATCCTTATGAGCTACATGCTCTAGGGACCTAAACCTTGTCACCACAATAAGCAGAACATGCTGGAGGGATAGATTCCTGTCCCAGAGACTTCCCATACTCTGGAACAAACTACCTATATATATCAAACAAAGCTCCTCATTAGCACTCTTCAAGAAAAATCTTGATGATTGGATGGGAGATAGGAAATTCACCCCGGGGATCACTTCTGTGGCTCTGCTTGACAGTGGCACAGGAAAATAATTTTCTTGGGTGGCAAACGCCAAGGTACCTTTTGGCTAGACTTATATAGGCCCTAGGTTCAATAGCCTAGTACCTACCTATGAACCTATGGAAGACAGTACACCTACAGTAAATTCATATTTCATTGGTAATCACTCATTTCATATTTCATTGGTAATCACTCATTGTCTCCTGTAGAGTCCTTTTAGTCAAATTATTTTAGTAATAATCTATTTGTTGTTGGCTTATTTAGTGTATGCTCCTCTGTTGCATTTAATTTATACAAAATGACATATCTGACATGTTTGGGATCTCTTAAGGGTAAGTAAATATTGGATATTTTCTAAGTCAACATAATAATTGTTTACACTAACATTCCATCCTGATACATAAAATACTATAGAACAATAATAGAATAATATAGAATTTTATATATCTTTTAAGAAAATTCTCCATAAAATAATTAACATATGGAGCTCAGTTGATATTGTTGGTTAAAGGTTGTTGTTGTGTGTCTTTTGGCTTTTCCCGGTTAGGGGTCGCCACAGCGGAACTCCGGTCCGCTAATGATTGGTAGTAGATTTTTATGTGCCGAGTTGCCAGCTCTGACGCACAACCTTCAATGAAGGTACGCCCATTCACGCATGTCTCCACGCAGAAGACGCTCTAGCTAAGAATCGAACAGGACAACGTCTTACTGTGAGGTGACAATGCTACCGCAGCATCGAGATCTATCTTTATCTACTGGATTAGGAATGATTTTCATTCCATGTTTAATGGGAAATTCATATTTACTTGTATTTGATACTTTAGAATTAATGTTTTATAGAATTACATTTTTAAAGCCTGACCAGAATTTTACCCTACTTATATTTAAAGAAGAAAGAACATTAAATTACACTCCCAAGTTTACACACATAAAAATAACATCCTGTGTTATCAGAGAATATGGTATAACTACTATAATCAAAACAAAAAAAAGAAGCAAAAACTTTCTTCCAACAATAACTTGAAATGGATTTAACATTCTTATCATTAAATACTAATGGCTTAAATAATGCAAATAAAAGATCAGACTTACTAAAATATTTAAATCTAAATAAGACATAAGTAGTATTTCTCCAGGAAATGCATTTTAATACTAATGATAGCTTTATTTGGAACCCTAAGGACTATACAGTCTTAGCTCAATCCTCCTATAGAACAAAGACAAAAAGGAGTATCAGTTCTCTGGAAGAAAAACATAATCATTCCAAAAGTTATTTATAAATATGAAGACAAAGAATATCTACTAGCATCTGTTATAATTAAATTTAATAACAGACTATGGACCTTAGCTAATCTATATTGGTTCTCAGGAAGTGGAGCAGGAACGGTTAAAAACACATAGATTTTATTTCCAACAATTATAGAGGAAATCTTATACTGGGGGGGAGACTTTAATTGTACATTAGAAGCTTCTGAAACCACCAAAAAGTCTTTTTGCATAGCAACTATTTCAAAATCCTTAAAAAAATGGATTGATTAATTTCATTTAATAGGCACTTTTAAAGTAAAAGATGATAAATCCTTATTTTTTTCCCATAAAGACCATAGATTTGGAACACAAACCAGAATAGACAAATTATTCATAGTTCGAGATTTACAAACAAAAATCCTCAACTTCTCAATAGTTCCATCCCATTCTCAAATCATGATTCTCTGATAATGAAGCTCCAAATAGAGTTTAAACCTTTAATCCTCTCAACTAGAATTCCATCATATATCACGAAAGTTAAAGAATTCAGACCCTGGATGTTGTCAGAACTGCAATTATTTCTTGAAATTAATAATACAACAGAAATCAGTAGAGTCATGGTTTGGGACTCATTAAAAGCGTATTTATTTGGTAAGACCCTTAGCTGGTACAAAAACAAAGTTAGAGAGTGGGAATCTGAATCATTAGACTTGCAAACCAGACTCTTGACAGCAAAATCTAAAAAAATTAGAACTGTCCAAAGTCAAAAAAGAAAAGGAGGAATTAAATAAAAAATATAATGAAATTCTAACACAGAAAACTTGTCTATCCTTGGAAAATTTAAAATTGAACTCATTAGCCACCTCCCCCAGATATCTAGATAACTTATCTATAAGAATTAAAATACAATTTAAAGCAAATAACATTAGTAGTATACATCATGAAAAGAAAGGGAAAAATTATCATATAGGAGACATCCTTGAAGCATTTTGGATCCATTATATGAAATACTTCAAAAAAGAAGATTTAGATACCAACCAAATAAACTTAGATACAAACCTTATCAATATAAAAAAAATCCTGAAAACTAAAAACTAGACCTACAAAAACCTATATCCTACAAAGAAATTGTTAACAAGATAAAAGAAAGCAAATCTAACAAAGCTTCAGGGATAGATGGTATAATTATGGAAATTTACAAACTCTTCCCTTCATAAAACTTTGCTAGAAGTCCAGTTAGAAGCAAAAATACCAACCTCATGGAAATATTCTCTCATAACACCAATTCTAAAAGATAATAAACCATCAGACCTTTGCACCTCATACAGACCTATATCATTACAAAATAATGATTACAAAATATTCATGTCAATCCTAGCTAACAGAATGAAAATCCCACTTTCAAAGACAATAAATAATGATCAAACTGGATTTTTATAACAGGCACGCACATGATAATATTAAAAGGATACTTACTCTTATAGATTATGTGAATAAAGAAGATAGAGAAACACTTGTAATCAGATTAGACACAGAAACAGCATTTGATTCCCTCAACTGGGAATATCTATTTAAAACTTTAGCATTATTTGAATTTCCTCCTCCCTTCATCTTATTACTAAAAACATATATATTAATAACTTAGCCTCATTAAATTAGGTCCTTTCACCTCAGAATCTACCCATATAACGAAAGGTACTAAACAAGGATGCCCCCCTTTCTCCTATTTTATTTGTTTTGGCTATAGAAATACTTGCAGAAATAATATGCAATAATCCAAGAATAAAAGGAATAGAAGTCCATGACCAGTACATAACTAAAATAATGCTTTTTGCTGATGATATTTTATTAATCCTATCAAACTCCAGAGAGTCATTAGGAGAGCTAGAAGAAGTAATGGAGAAATTTTATAAGATTTCAGGTCTACACTTTAATAGATCAAAATCAAAATTTCTATTTTTAAATAAAAAAACCCTACAAGTTACAGATAAATCCATCAGGAAAACAAGAACTTACGCTAAATTATTTAGGAATAGTGTTATGCAAAAATATAAACAAAACAATATTAATAAATTATAAAAACATTATTGAAACAAAAAATATATATATAGACAAGTGGAACAAAATTATATTAACTTTTGAAGACAGACTTTAATTAATAAAAATGGTCTTTTTGCCAAAAATACTACATGTAGCAATTCCTGAACGATGCATTCTTAAAGAAATAAACTCATGTTTAATGAAATTTTTCTGGTATCCCAAAAAGAATAGAGCAGCTCTAACACATTAGACCCTGGAAACAAGGAGGATTTAACTTCCCAGAAATAGAAACATATAGGTTCATAGGTTGGTACTAGGCTATTGGTCCTAGGGCCTATACAAGCCTAGATATAATAATTCCCTGGCTATTTCTTCCCACACTATTTACTTCCCTGGACCCCTGTCTAGCAGGGCGACTGACGTGATCCCCGGGGTGAATTTCCTTTCTCCCATCCAATCATCAAGGTTCCTTTTGAGGAGGGCCAAAGAGGCACTCTGCTTGACATGTATGGGCAGTCTATTCCATAGTCTGGGGAGTCTCTGGGTCAGGAACCTATCCCTCCAGCATGTTTTGTTTATTGTGATGACAAATTTTAGATCCCTGGAGCATGTGGCACTGAGGGATTGGGATTTCTTTAAGTGTAGCATGTCCAAAAGGTCTGGGTTTGACATGGCCTTGTATGTTAAGCAGAGATTGCCTTGGAGTTGACAATATGTGACAGAGTATAGCTGGAGTTTTTTAAGACAGTCAGCATAGGGCATCTGCTTTAGACCTGTGATTCTTTTAGTGAGATATTGCTGTGGCCTTTCCAGTTGTTGCAGATGTCTTGAGAGGTACATACCAAATGGGGCATTGTATTCTATAATGGGTCTAATGAGGGATGAGTTCAGTGGGACAATGACCTTCTTTTTTTCCTGGATGAAAAGTCCTTAGTGATGAGGTGTGCCACATAGAAGGATTTCCTGACTGTTGTGGCGATGTGGTTATTGAAGGTGAGACCACTGTCCACCAGTGTCCCTAAGTCTCTTATCACACTTTCGGTGTTTAGTGTACTGCCACCTATGTGATAATTCACAGGTACATTTTTTTCACAAAGGGGATAACTATATATTTCTTGGCATTGAGCTTGAGCCCATGGCTCTGGCACCAAGCATCTGTTTCTCTAAGGCCCTTTTGTAGAGTATCCACATCATTTGGGGATTCAATAATGGCTCACAGTTTGCAGTCATCTGCAAACATTGTTAGCTAGAGTCCCTTAGTGCTGGATTTGGAGTCAGCTACTTTTAAAGTGTCAGTTCTGTCAGTAATCCAGTTGGCAACCCATTGAGTGACGTAGGGATTAATGCCCAGCTTAGTATGTTTATCTATGATTCCAGAGTGGGGGATGGTGTCAATGGCCTTGGCAAGGTCCAGATAGGCTATGTGGACTGCCTTACCCTCGTCCACGGCTCTGGAGACTGATTCGAAGAAGTCAATCAGGTTCAGGAGACAAGATCAGCCCTTCACAAACCCAAACTGGGTGGGGTCCAGTGTTTTAAGGTTGCCAATGTCTTTGTTTATAAGTTCCATGATAATACATTCCATGGCCTTGCAGATCAGGCTCATTCAGATTGATGGGACGGTAGTTCCCAGGATCCAAGGTGGATCCTCCCTTGTGGAGTGGGATAACTGGTAGCTGTGTGCCATTCAGTGGGCATAAAGCCTGAGGTGAGGATATAATTAAACATGACACTTAGGTGAGGTGCCAGTTCATTTTGTAGTTCATGTAGTACACAGCCTGAGATGTCATCTGGTCCCATGGATGCTGTATTCTTAGCTTTGGAGAGTGCATTTTTTACCTGTGTGGCCGGTATTACCGGAATTTGGCAATCTTCCGGTATTGAGATTGGCCATTTAGGGGGTGAGAGGGGGGGTGAAGTTGGCACTGAATCGATCTGCCAAGATATTGGCAATATCCTTGGGATCAGTATATTTAATGTCATTCTGTTGTAGCTCAGAGCAGATCTGAGCATTGCCATTTAGATTCTTGACATAGTTATAGAATGCTTTGTGGTTGTCTTTGGAATCTTTGGCAATTTTATTTTCGTAACTAACTTTGGAGGATTTTATGAGGGATCTCAGCTTCTTACTGAGGCTGGTAAGGGAGTTTTTTGCATCCTGGGATTTTCCTCTTTTCTGCAACAGTTTCTTCCTTTTGTTGTAAAGTTTGTTTATGGCAGGGGACAACCAGATTGGCTTCCTTTTTTTGGAGGAGAGCATCTTGGTTCTATTTGGGAGGGCACAATTCTTTTATGGGTGGATGTGATCGTACAGTGCCTTAATGTAGCACTCAGCAGTTGAACTTTCAGTTCTTGTCTGCATGGGTGTCATGAAGTTTGTAACTTCTGACTTGAATAGCATGAATATGGCTTTGGAGAAGTTTTTTATGGAGGTTTCCTTACTGGGGGGTGGGGGTGGGATGTGGATGTTAAGGGTGATTAGCTTATGGTCTGACCTGACCAACGAGGGGGTGACCATAGGTGTGGAGCATCGATTTCCCATGTTGGTAATGACCAGGTCTAGGATATTGGAGCCCCTGGTGGGACTATGGATTAGTTGATCCAGGGCACTGGAATTTATGAATTCCAAGAACCGCTTGGTCAAAGATGTTGGTACATGAGTAGTTTTCCCAGTTAATGGTAGGGTAGTTGAAATCACCCAGTATTAGGGTGTTTGGTTGTATATTAATATTTTCCAGTATGTTTAGAAAGGTGTAGTGAGAATCTTGGGGCATGATGGGGGATCTGTAGCAAGCTACAGTTTGGATTGCAGTCTTACCTAGTGTTAGTTGCACCTGAAGAATTTCAGATGCATTGTGTTGGGCAACTAACCTGGTGGTGTGAATATCCTCGGTGAATATGGACACTCCTCCACCTTTGGTGTTTCGATCCTGATTTGGTGGCCGAAAAGTGTGGTAAGTGTTGTAGCCTGGTATTGCAGGGGTGCTCTCTGGAGCCTTGAACCAGGTCTCAGTCACTGCACAGATATCAGTGTTCTCCATTTTTAGGAGTGCCTCAAGAGAGTACATTTTGAGGTTTAGACTTCTAGCATTGAGTAGCATTACCTTCAGATTTTGCATGCTTGTACCTATTATGGTGGTGGTTTTGTCCTTTGAACTTTGCCTAAAAAAGGCACAATAGGGGTGGCAAGAGCTTTAGCCAGTAACCTGAATCCCAGGGGCGACATGTGCAGACCATCTGTGGCAAAGAAACGTGGTCTGTCGATCATGTCATCCCAGGCAGACAGATACTGGATCCCCTTTGAATGACACCAAAAGCTTAGCCAATTGTTGAAGTCAATCATTTTGTCCTTATATTTTGGTATAATTCTGGGAGAAGGCAGGATGCTCCTCAGGGCTAGGGTCATACCTGCCTGGGCCACATGATCCAAGAGCTCTTCAATGTCTCTTTTCATATAGTCCAGAGAGGTACGTCTCAAGTCATTCACTCCAACATGGACAATGACAGAGTCATATTTGTGCTTGTTGTGGAATGACTTGAGTGCATGCGTTATGTGGTGGATCCTGGCACTCAACAGCCAGCTCACTATAATTTTCTCCTTGTTCAGCCTGGTGAGTGGGACATCAGTGTGCCTGACTATAGAGTCACCTATGACTAAAGTGTTAGGTATGTTGTCTTGCCTTAGCAGCTGTTGCTGGGTGGCACATTGGTGTTGTGAGCTATGCGACACTTTGGTTGTGATTGGCATTTGTTTGCCTTTCAGCTTCAGAGGTCCTTGTTGCTTGGGCAGGTTACAGTTAAGGGCCTCCACATATGTGGATTTAGTATTGCTATTTGTGGGTGTTGCTGGTGTGAGTTTAGAAGGGCTATGTGTTGTTTGAAGTATAGTGCGGGTGTTAACCTTCTCCTTTTGACTGTCTAGCACAATCTTGGGTGGAGAGAGCTTTGCTTCCAGTTTGTCTATGTAAGTGCATCACTCACAGGTTGTAGTGTTGGGTGGTAGGAGGAGAGGGTTGTCTGTGTACATGAGGCAATTGCTGCATTGCCCCAGTATGCCCAGATTCACCAGGTGAACAGGAGAAATCAAGTGGAAGCTGACTCTTGGACATGCCTGGTTTGGTGCTTTTTTTTTAAAGTACAGGAGCTGTTTTCTCTTACCTTAGCAAGGTACCTTCCAATTATAGGCTGTTTAGTGCCTATGATTAATTTCTCTTTATTAATGAGAGTTGAGTGCTTGTATCAGTTTAAGGCTTCCTAATGCTTTCCAGCAGATATTAGAGCAAGTGCTAGTCACAGAGATGCTTAAAGGTAAGATGAAAAAAAATGGTTTACCCTAAACACTGCAGTGTGCACTAGAAAAGTTAGATGTGAAAGTAGGTAACTTAAGTTTTACCTGTTTAAAAAGTTAAGTTTTAGTGGAGAGTCACTATTTTTAAAACAGCAAGATAGACTGAAAGGGGGTGATCACTTTTGTATTCCGGTACTATGGAATACAGTAGAATGGCCAATAAATTTAAATAGTTGAAGGGGAGTGATTTCACAAAATTATAATTTTGTGCTTACTCACAAAGCTAGTGAAAGTAGAGAGGAAATGAGATATATGGTCAAATTAACGTAAGAGACAGGCAACTAGAAAGACAGTGGTATTTAAGAACACAACAGTGACAGGGTGGGAGGGTGGAGAAAATTTTCTGCCTGACTCGCAAGAGACAGAGCTGTGGTGTTTTTTGTAGTTTTAATATGCAGTTAAAAGCAGAACACAAGCAAAACACAACGTAAAGAAAACAAATCACAGCACTCAAAATATAAAAAGGCAATAAACTAATACAAAATACAACAAATAAAAAGCAAACCAACCTTTCCCTCACAGCAAAGTGTTGCAGAGTCTGGGTGAGCCTTTCCAATAAAAGCATCTGTGCTTAAAACTATAATAGACTGGATAAACCCAAATTATTTTGCCAACTGGAAAAAATTAACAACGGCTATATTAACAAATGAATTTAATCTGTTCAAAAAATGTTTAATAATAGACAAATCAAACAAACCCTGCTACATACTATGCATACGTATACGATATAATATAACAAAACCTTCTAAAACAACACTGATTAAACATTACATGAATTCCTTTAGGAAACTTATCAATGCAAACATAGAGCTAAAACTTTGGTTTGACCTTTTAACCCCATTTACCATCACTAAGAACTTTCCTCACAAAATATATAGGGAAACAATAACCTCCTGGGAACAAAATGGATGCTTATGCTGGTTTCAATGTGTAAATAAATTAAATGTTTAGATATACATATGATAAAAACTGCTTACAGTATTCCAACACAGGAGTGGTTAATCTTATGAAGCATTCTAATGTACACTCAAGATTTATGCAGATTAATTAATAATTCCTCATTTAAAGATATTCCAAATCTAATAAGTTTTCTGTATGAATTTATATATAATAGTTGTGAAAAGAAAAATTCCAATTCAAATCTATATAAAGAGTTAATAACATATAAAACAATTCCCAAACCAACATACAGGCAGTTCTTAACAAAAGGTCAGTCATTGCAGTTAACAGACGAAATTAAAAGTAACATCTTACTATCAGTTAATTACACCTCTAACACACAGTACTGGAAGATATTTAACTGGAAATACTTACATAAAACATTTTAACACCAGACAGAATTAAAAAGATCAGTACTACTAAAAATGTTTTTTGCTGGAGGTGTGAAAAGTCAAATAAAGCAGACTGGATTCATATTTTTTATGAATGTAATAAAATTAAATCATACCGGAATTGAATCAATCATTTTTTCACAAGCTTTATTTAATGAATCCTTTACCTTAACTAAAATATTGATAATACTAAATGTAAATGAAGGGCCCTACCTTAATAAGACAAATATGTATTTGTTATGGACAATACTTGCTATATCTGGGAAATGCGTAACCAGAAGGTGGAATTCAAATACACCCCCGACCTTGGAAGAATTCTACACTTTACTGAAGACAACTGCATTGATGGAAATAAAAATCAAAGAACTACGAATCTATCCCAGGCCATTGGTAAATAACCCTTGGAAGAAAGTTATATCTTTGTTGGATACTCTGCAATAATCAATATTGTATCTCTGATAGCTGGTCTGTTAATTCTATGTTTAATAACATACAGTGTATATAATTGAAAGTCAGGCTATTGTACATATTGTATATAGTTGTTTAAAATTATATTTAAAAATATTATGTAAATGTTATTTTAATTAAACAAATATATATATTTGAGGAAAAAAAAGACGTGTGGAAGAAAAATTTCTCACTTCTATGATTTCAAAATCAAATTTCTCATTGTCATGCTGTTCACTGGTAATTCTGGGTGATCTGATCACGCTAAAGTATCAGCAAGATAAAGAAGTTTGTATTTTGTGTAGACAAATGGAAATTATACTTTTGCAATTTCAACATTATGTGTTGCAATCTGGCTGGTGCTGTATGCATAGCCTTTCTCAAAATAGTGACTAGAGGTTGTTGACCTACTTCAATTTAAAAAGGGCGGCCATAAATATAATCATGGAACTTCAAACATGCAAACACAATTGCCAAGAGTTCTTTCTCTGTCTGGGCATACTGCATCTTGGTTTGAGTTAGAGTTCTGGACACTTAGGCTACTGGTCTACCCTCTTGAAGAATGACTGCACCAAGACCAGATTTCGAAGCATCACAAGAAAGATTTACTGGCTTGTGAACATCATACTATCTGAAGGTTGGTGGACTGGGAATTCTCTGTTTCAGGACATAAAGGGCTCTTTGGTGTTGTTGTAACCAGGACAAGGATATATCTTTGCATGCCAACTCTCTTAGCGGTGCTAAAAGTTGGCTCAAGTCTGGAATGAACTTCCCTAGGTAGTTAACCATGCCAAGAAAATGCTTTAGGGCTTGAACATTGTCTGGAGCTGGCATCTCAAGAATTGTCGTTTGCTTGAAAGGATCTGGTCATAAATCTGAACTAGTAAACAAATGACCAACATAAGTAACTTCTCATAGTCTGAACTTACAATTCAGTGAATTCAGCTTAAGATTTACTTCATGTGCTCTGTCCAGAATTTCTTGAGATTTCTGTCATGCTCAGTTTCACCATTACCTCCTACAAGAATATCCTCTACTACAATAGCACATGGATAACCAGAAAAAAATTGTTCCATTGCACGCTGCAAGACTTCCCTGGCAGAATTTATCCCAAATGGCATTCTCAAACATCTGCACCTGCCAAAAGAAGTACTGGTAGTGGTTAGTAATGAAGATTATCTGTCAAGCAGAATTTGCCAAAACTGAACTCTTTGCAGCCAAAACAGAAAAAACAGTGACATTTGATATAAGAGCAGCAACTTCTTTGTCTGTACACATTGGATGATGAGGTCTTTTCAGCACCTTGTTCAAACATTTGGATCAATATATATTCTGATATCATCGGAGCTTTTCTTATGAGCCACTAACATGGAAGATACTCGTTCAGTTGATTCATCAACTGGACAAATCACACCTAGCTCAGCTTTGACTGTTCTTCCTAGCTACTGTAACTTTCCAGGCTGGTCTGACAACTGGGCTGACTTCAGGGTCTAACTTCATGGAGTACACATAGTACAGTTTTGTACCTACCATAAATGTAGATGTTCGAGTGTATACCCTGCTGCAGTCATTACACTTGGGTTATCCTGCCGTCAGGCGGTCCCGCAGTTGGCACGAATTCCAAAGTCTTGGTCCGGCGTCGGTTGCTGTCACTTCTTCCCTGACGTCAGAGCGCCAGGGGTATATCAGAGGCATTCGATGCCATTTTCTTCAGTTTTTCTTGCCCCAGATGTCAGGTGCCCCTAATAGGTAGGCAAAAGATATATATATATATATACATATATACACATATATATATATATATATATATATATATATATATATATATATATATATATATATATATATATATATATATATATATATACATATACATATAGCTATATGGAAAAAATAAAACAAAACCCTTAGGCACAAGCAAATAGACCACAGAGGTAGTATAGAATAGAGTGATAGAGGTAAGTTCAGCTAGTTTAGAGGGGATGGAGGGAGGGCAACCTGGACTGCAGCAGGGTATACACTCGAACATCTGCATTTATGGTAGGTACAAAACTGTACTATGTTCATCGTGTTACCCTGCTGCAGTCATTACACTTGGGTAGAATCCCAAAGCTAAGGATGGGCGGTGGAGTCAAACAGGGTTAGAGGAGGCTAGAAGGCCCTGCAAAACTGCAGTGGCAAAGCCAGCTCTAGTCTTAGAGTAAAGTGGTAAGTGGTAATGTTTGGTGAAGGTGTGTACTGAACTCCAAGTTGCAGCTTCCAGAATATCCTTGGTTGGCACCCCCCTGAGGAAGGCTGTAGCTGTAGCTGCTGCCCTGGTAGAGTGGGGCCTTATGGTAGCAGGAACTGGTTTTCCATGGTGGGTGTAGCAAAAACGTATGCAATGTCCTATCCATTTGGAAATGGTTTGTTTTGAGACAGCCTTTCCTTGTGATGCTGTAGCATAGGATACAAAAAGCTGGTCAGATTTTCTGAAAACCTTAGTTTTATCCAAGTAGTAATGTAGCTGCCTGTGAATGTCCAAGGACTGCAGGAGTATTTCTCCTTTGTTCTGTGGATTTGGAAAGAAGGTGTGTAAATGGATGATTTGATTTAGAGCCACACTGGATATCACCTTAGGCATAAAGGAGGGGTTAGTTCGTAGAGAAGCTCTGTCTTGATGAAAAATGAGGAAAGGCTCTACTGCCATTAGTGCCTGAAGCTCTGAAACTCTTCTAGCTGAAGTGATTGCTAGCAGCAGGGCAGTCTTCCATGATATAAACTTTAAGTCAGCTGAGAAAGCTGGCTCAAAAGGAGGTAGCGTGAGTTTTTCCAGAACAAAGTTGAGGTCCCAAGTAGGTGTTGGTGCTCTCCTGGGAGGCCTAATGTTCTTGGCCCCTCTGAGAAACTGCCTTAAAAGTGGATGTGAAAATAAGGGAGGATCAGTGTTGTAGTGAGCAGAAATGGCTGAGGCGTGAATTTTAATAGATGAAAAAGAAATCCCTTTGTGTAACATCTCAGTTAAATGTTGCAGAATCTGAGGTATGTCAGGTTGAAGGGTATTTTGGCCTTTAGCTTGGTTCCAGGTGCAAAACCTTTTCCATTTGTCTGAGTGGGCTTTCCTGGTGCTAGGTCTCCTGGCCTCCAGAATAACTTCCATAACAGCTTGTGAGAGAGGAGCTGGCTGGTTGCTTAGGTAATTTGCCATGCAGCCAAGTTTAAGGTTTTGAGCTGGCTGTGTAGAATCTGATTGTCTTGCTGTGTGAGCAGGTGGGAAATTTGTGGTAGAATCCATGGTGGGCCCTGGACCATATTCCTTAATAGTGGGTACCAGTGCTGGCGTGGCCAGTCTGGAGCAATGAGTATCATTCGGGGTCTCTCCATCCTGACTTTCAGTAGCACCTTTGTGAGAAGGGGTAGTGGAGGAAAGGCATATACTGTTAGCATTTTCCAACTGAATGAGAGTGCGTCCACTTTCCAAGCTTGATGGTGAAAAGTCCTTGTGCAAAACTTTGTTAGCTGATAGTTTTGAGGGCTGGCAAACAGGTCTATGTCTGGGAGCCCCCATTTTTGAGTTATCATTGCGAATACTTGTGGATCCAGTTTCTACTCATTGGGATCCATGATGTTTCTGCTTAGGTCGTCTGCCAATGTGTTCTTTTTTCCTGGCAGGAATTGAGCTTGTAATTGAACTTGGTAAGCCAGTGCTGTATTCCACAAGGTCATTGCTTGCCTGCATAGAGAGTAGGAGTGTGTACCCCCTTGTTTGTTTATGTACCACATTACTGTGGTGTTGTCTGTCCTTATGATAAGCTGTCCTGGATGCAAGAGGTCCTTGAAGGCTGTCAGAGCATTTTGTACAGCTAACATTTCTTTTTGATTGATGTGCAGATTTCTTTGATCTGCTGTCCATAAGCCTTGAACGCACCGTCCTGCCATGTGTGCCCCCCAGGCATAGTCCGATGCATCTGTTGTCATAGTTTGCCTGGCTGGGGGTAGAGTGAAAGGCTGACCCTTGTTTAGGTGACAAGCCTGTGACCACCATAGAAACTCTTGTTGAAGGCAGGGAATGAGATTTATCATTGTTTCCAAGCTGTGGCTGTGTTGAGTCCATACGCTTTTTAGGTACCATTGTAATTTCCTCATATGCAGTTTTGCAAATGGTATTAGTAGTATGCAAGATGCCATGAAGCCCAAGGCCTACAGAACTTTTCTTGCAGGGAGTTGGGTCTTTGTTGCCATTGTTCTGAAGTATTGAGTTAATTGTAGTTGTTTGTCTGGCGTCAGATAAGCCATCTGGGCTGTTGTATTCAAGCTGGCACCCAGGAATGTCATAATTTGTGAGGGCACTAGTTTTGATTTCTTTTCATTTACTGTGTACCCTAAGCAACTTAGAAGATGTCTTACAAAAGCCAGGTGTTGTAAGAGAATGTCCTTGCTTTCTGCTTGGATGAGACAGTCGTCCAGGTATGGGTATATTTGAATTCCTCTCTGTCTGCAGTATGCAATTACTGGTGCCAGGCATTTTGTGAAGTCCCTGGGTGTAGTAGATAAGCCAAAGGGCAGTACAGAGAATTGGTAATGGGTTGAACCTGCAATGAAACTGAGGTATCTTCTGCAATTTTGTCTGATAGGGACATGCAGGTATGCCTCCTTGAGGTCCAACGTTACTAGCCAAGCTTTCTTGCCCAACATGGGAAGAAGCTGCTGTAGTGTTAGCATCTTGAATTTGGGTACTTGCAAGAAGGTGTTTAAGATTGAAAGGTCCAGAATGGGTCTCCAAGCATTGTCCTTTCTGGGGACTAGAAAGAGCCTTGAGCAAAATCCTTGGCCTTGCTCCTGTGTAGGTACCAGTTGAATGGCTCTCATGTCCATGAGAGCTGTAATTTGTTTTTGTGCCTCTGCCCATTGATTTTGTGGCAGGTTTGGCATTCCTTTTATCCTTGGCAAGGTGTGGAAATGGAATCTGTATCCGTGTGAGATAATGTCTAGGACCCATTTGTCCTTTGTGACGATGCGCCAGTTGTCTGCAAAAAGTGCTAATTTTCCTCCCAAGGGAGCTGCCAAGAGGGTTTTGCTTGGCAGTTTGAGGTTTGAGTCATTGTATTTGCCTTCTAGTGGTTTGGGACCTGTCTTCTCCTCCTTTGTGTGTTGTAGTGCCCCATTGGCGAGGTTTGTAAGTGATTTGTGCTTGTCCTCTGCCCCTTAGGCGCCTGTATTTATCCCTCTGTGGTCTGTCAGAAGCTGGAAAGGACCAATTTTTTGTTGGCCAATTTCTGCTGAAGCATGGGGGCTGTACCTGTAAGAAATCTTTGACCGTTTGCATAGATTTTGCCTTATCCTCCATTTTCTTTAAAACCTACTCTCCTTTAACCCCAAATAAAACATCCTGCTGTAAGGGTGCATCCAGTAACTTTGCTTTAACATGATCAGGCAGAGATTGTTCCTTTAACCAAGCATGCCTACATATAACAGACCCAGTAAGAGCTGCTCTAGAGGAAGCTTCCAAGGCATCAAAACCACATTGTAAAGTATGTTTGCCCACCTGTTCAGCTGCATGCAGCAGATCTTGCATTTCCTTGAGGGTGCGTGCCCATCTTTTGTTTTATTTGAGACATTAGGAATTGCTGGTATTTAAGCATGTGAAATTGACAATTTAGTGCTCTCATAGCTAGAGTAGTTGAGGTGTAAACCTTCTTCCGCCACCTATCTAGTGCTCTGGAGTCCCTTTCTGAGGGTACAGAATTTTTAGCCATAGAAGCCTTAGCCCCTTTGGGACCCTGGGAGATTGTCTCTGGATCAGCAGCAGGGCTTTTGTAAAGGAATTTGTGAGAGTCAGGCACTCTATAGTATCTATCTGGTTTGGCTGGAGCAGGAGGCAGAGAATCTGGATTTAGACTAGATTCTAAGAAGACATCATCCACTATGTCCAAAACTGGGGGGATAGCAAGTGGTCTGTGCTGGAGGAGTAAAAGAAACTCTCTGAGCCTTTTCTTTGAGTCAGAGTAGTCCTGACCTTCCCAGTGGAAATGTTCCCTCATGGTGTGTAAGGTTTCCCCAAAGAAGTAGTCTTCAGGGGGAGAAGCTGAGGGAATGGAGTCTTCAGCATCAGAATCTTCATAAGGGGGAAAGGAATAATCTTGTTCCTCAGAGGAGCCTGAGGAAACAGACACCTGATCAGAGGAGGCATAATCCTCCTCTTGTCTAGGCCTTTTGTCGGGGGGAGGTTGGGAACCCCTGATCAAAGAAATCAAATCTTCAGCCATTTTAAGCATCTGTTTCTTAGGCATAGGGCCTTGACCTGGAGACTGAAGTGTAGGCTTTTTTGGTTTTAGAGGAGTCTTAAGCTTAGCATAAGATTTTATGGTGAGGGTAGTCGGTCTGAAGACACCTTCAGAAACCGAAGGTGTTTCTGCAGCACTGGCTTCCCCTACTGCAATGTCATTGGTAGAGCCTAAGGAAAAAGGCTGTGTCGGCCTAGAAATCTCTGCTGGGGGATCCGATGCGGCCTGGGGATCCAATTCAGTGGTAGCCAGGGGCTGCATAGGCACCTCACTGAAAACCGGAGAACCGGCGACTGGGCCAGCCGAGGCCTCGGAGTCTGGCTTGGATCTAGGCTGCCGGTCCTTATCCTTGCGTTTTTTATGCATGCTGGTAATCAGTTGCTCCGATGGCATAGTGTAATTAAATTTTCTACCGACGTAGTGTCGTGCGAAATCAAAGCGACGCTTTATAGTTCGCTTATTGAACCTAGCACAAAACCGACAGCCAGTGACATTGTGGTATGGGCCTAGGCAAGGTATACAAAAAGAATGAAAGTCCTTATGAGGTATTTGCTTCCCACAAGAAATGCAATTGTTAACTTTTTCTGACATCGGACTGAGGCAAGAAAAGGTTCCCCAATGGGGTACTTAGCTTTGAAGACTTCGGACTGAAACTCGATTCGAAAATCTCAGGTGTTGGCCGACTGGCACTTGCGAACTGCTTCTGTTTCGGGCACCACGCGGCAAGAAAGACTGAAGAAAATGGCGTTGAATGCCTCTGATATACCCCTGGCGCTCTGATGTCAGGGAAAAAGCGACAGCAACCGACACCAGACCAAGACTTTGGAATTCGTGCCGACTGCAGGACCGCCTGACGGCAGGATAACCCAAATGTAATGACTGCAGCAGGGTAACATGATGAACATCTGGGAGTTTTCCTAGTTTGTCTTCGAAAAGATCAGCATAGGTAGAAAAAACAGACTGGGTGAAATTACAACAGTGGTCTTTCAAACTTACATGGTAGACTTCCTTACTAAATGAAAGTAGTCACATTTTTCAAACTGTCTCTGAGGCCTAATAATGACTGTACATGCCTTTTGACTACGTAAAATTGCAAGTCATAGCTGTTTCCAGCAGAGTAACATGAAAGCACTACTGAACCTTTGATTTGAATTTCTTCACTCCCATAAGCAATAACCTTCCACACACTTTGCCAAATCAAGCTTCTTACCAGCCCATACTCTAGCAAATGTTTTTGCTGACATGACATTGCACTTTGAACCTGTGTCAACTTTGAGCTCTGTGGGTCTTCCATTTATCCAAACAGTACAAAATACTTCAATCTTTGCCCACAAATCTACTGCACTGACTGTCTCATCAAACACAGACACAACATCAACATAAAAATAGGGTCACAGCTTTTTAATTGGTCAAATTGTCTCTTTAAATGTTCTCTTTTAATAAAAGAATGTGCCTCTCTTTTGATTTACAAAATCTTTGGAAATGATTCCACTTTTTACATCTGTGGCATTGATGACCAAAAGCTAAGAACTTTTCTCTTTCAGACACATGATTATCACCACAATTACAAGAGCTGAATATGAGGCTAGGTGAGGGAACATGCTTTGAGTTTGCCAACTCACCCTTGTGCTACACTGAGACTGTGCATGCTCTGGAATTTGTTAGAAAGCTACAGGATTTACCAGGGACTGTTACAGGGTTCACAGTTGCTGCCCTGTGCTTAGGCCGGTTTCTTTTAACCACGTGCTGCATACTATCAACATTAGCACTAGAAGATACTGGAAGCATGCATTTCTCATTTGTAAGCATATTTGTCTGCTTTTCTGTGAGCTCATATATCCAAAAAACCTCAATGGCCTTATTCAAAATTAAATCACTGTCATGAAGCAAAATCTTTTGCACAGCATCATCTTTTATACCACACACAAGTCTGTCATTTATCAACCCCAAGTGCCTTTCCATTGTAATATTCGTTTGGTAGTTACACATTTCTCTGAATTTACATTTAAAGTACTCAGGGTCTTTCCTTGTCTCAGCGGTGCCACTATATGATAGTTTCCCCCCTCTACTGCAAACACAGCAGGTGCATACACAAATTAATGCTCTCTTTCTATGGCTTCTGAACCACCTAAATTAAGCAGAATAAATGCCTTCGTATGTGCATCTTTATAAGAAAATGCAGTTTGTATAAAAATATTGTACTCTTGCTCAACACTGTCCAGTTCTCTACAATGTTATTATCAAATACAAGTGAAGCTGGTCTGCGAAAGCTTTCTGCCATGCCAACAGATTATAGTAAAACACAATGCAATCCTAGCCCACTTGTAATTATATACAGACATGCATACACAGCAGGGACTTATAATAACATTCAAATGCACAATAAACTCTTCAAAATACTGTACTTTGCGAAATATACTTTGAAATGGCTGTATTACTGCACGGTAATACGGTACAAACTTGCGAACACTCTGTATACTTCAGACATCTTGAATAGCTTTAATTAATGTGAAAAAGTAGCACATAGTGAAAAAATGTGGTTGCTTTCCTTATTTTATACATTTTATAAGATTCAGACATTATTTGTAACATTTTCGTAACTATTTTGAATATTTTTATCAATGTGTCACAGTTTCAGACATTTCATTTAACTAGAAATTTGCTTTGAGTGTTCTGAGTGCTTCGTTTTATATTCTTCGAGTAATAAATCATTTAAGCAAGGATTAGTACCTGGAATTTGTTTCTGACCTGTTTTACGAGTTGTACGTGCAGTTGGGATTATCCATTCCTCTATATTCCTCCAGCATTAACTGAGTGCCTCTTGGTCTTGATTCTGGATCCCATTCTGATCCCAAGTCACTTGTCCTATGTTATGATTCAAGATGAACAGTCGTGGTAGTTTGTTTATATGCTTTATTATATAGAAACACATTGGGATGGATAGCAGCAACATAAAATGCAAATTAACTGCTTAAGTGACAGACCATTACATACATGCATGCTTACATCTCAACAGCTCTCTACAAAATGGCAGTCTGGCTTGCACGTGCTCTGTATTTATACACACGTGCAATGGAAAACTTCTTAAAGCTATACATGCATACATATTAATCCGCAACTTCTTTGGCAGCAGCCTTGCTATTTATGCATTACGCCTGGATGTACAGTTCAGGAAGCAATGACATTTAATTACTGTGGGGTAGTTGTGCCTTGATGTTGCCTGTGAAGTCTCATGCAACACTAATTATATCTAGTAAGCTTTAAGGAGCAGAGTCTGTGGTCTAAAGACATTTTTGATTGGCATTACAAAGAGGATGACAAGTATAACTGGAAGGCCATGTGTACACCCAGCTGGGATAACACAAATTCAGATAGATGGACTCTCTTTAATTACAAGTGTGCAAATACAGCAAACTTACACTGTTTGACAGAGCTAGAATGGGTCATGCACTACAAGTATAATTCATATCAGGAGATCCTAATGTACAGTTTATTGATTCAACAGTACAAAACCATGTTTATTTACTGTCCATGTGTAATGCACCCATTTTTTTTATTCTTTATATAGCATACCTGCCAGCATTCTGGTTAGAATCCCTCCATCCATACATCCATCCATCCATCCACAACCCCTTTACCCATTTTTGCACATGGGGTTCAGGTGCCACTTCAACCGTGACAATCATCTATTGGCAAGGTTCACACTGCCAGATAGCTTGCACTGTTGTGGCTACGTTCATTCTGGTTAGAATGCAAATATGAAATTAAAACATCACCAAATAATTAGGTAAGAGTCATTTAAATTAAAAGCTAAATAAAAAAAAAACACACCGGACCACTGCAGTCCAGTTTTCCAGTTACTGAATATGAAGTTCCCAGGTTTTCTTTGAGAATGTTTCATGTAATCTATTATAAAAGAAGCAGTTGTTGACAAAATCATTTAATTTGAGAATTTAGATCTTAATGCAGAAGCACACCTTTGTAAGATATGTGTATACTACTCGTACAGACACTGACAACTTAAAGTATCCACTGTTCCTGCCAATGTATATACATAATAATGTGAAAATTAATAGATTTTAGAAAACTTCATTCTCTCAATAAGTGCTCACGTGTATGTATTTAAAATAATTTTTGAAAATACTTATATCAAGAAAATTGTTTTGCTGCTCTGCACAGTAAACTTGATTTTATGTGGATGACGTGCAACAAAGAAAAAAGGTATATCTACACATGGCTGAGATCAAGCTGCTCAACTGTTAAGTGTCTGAACCACATTCTGGATTCCAACAATTCCTGTTTCTGAACCTGTGCACAAATGTCATTCTGATTTTGATTTAAATGCTAGCAGCATGTTATTTCTCTCTACTCCACCCTCTCTCTGGCTTCCCTCACCATGGACACAGTACTGAGGTATCACTTCAAGAGCAAAATCACAACTGAGGGGAGCCTTCTCTTGATAATACATAATGCACACTTAATGTCACCTCTGGGTGCAATATAAACCAGCTCCCTGATGATATCAGGAAATGAATTTGAGATTTTTATAATATAAAGCAAGCAGTGATATGTATTGCTACATATGAAATACAGGTGTTATCCATGCAGCAAACATCACCTGTGATAGTCCTTATTTTGTATATAATATACAGATGTAGTCATTTTAGCAACATGTTTAAATTTAATTCTGTTCTTGCATTCATCATCATCTTAAATGTAATATAGTTTTGTACATTATCTTGTAGTAATTTTAAAAGATCAGTACTATGTTTGCTTATCTGCATTATTATATGGAACTGATCAGATTTAATGTATATTAATGTCTACAAATCACCTCTCATTCCAAATGTTAGTACCATCTACACTGTTAATTTTAACAAATTTGCAAGATATACTCCGATATCCTTTTTTGTAGTATATTTGTCTCCTGCACCATCTTTTAAACTTCTAATCCTTATAATACATTATTCATCTAGAACATGGATGTCAAACAGGTTCAGCCCACCAAAACATTTTCTCTGGCCCTCAGTGTGTCCTGCAATTAATTGTTCTGAATGGACAAATACATGTTGGACATGGTAATATGGCTCCCCCCAAACCTTGCAGAGTATGGACAGCCCTGATCTGGAAGCAGAATTGTATCATGTAGTAATGTTCCCTCCACTCCATAACAAAAAATTATTGTAAAGTGTATTTCTTAGACAAGACTTCATCTAAAAGACTTGCTCTAATTTTAAACCTCTGAATGTTGTCAGTTACCAATAAAAGTGCATTTATATTATGGACCCAGTTCTAGCTCCACTGATTTCCTTTAAAGAAGGGTGTCAGTAAATCCTTAAATGCATTGAAGAAAAGAAGAGACAAGAGTTGATAAATCAATGATTGGTAAAGTTTATAAATATAATGGTGCAAAATATAATGCTGACAAATAGCAGAAAGATGAGTGTGATGAGTGCTGTCCAGGGGACAATATATCAGGGCTAGCCCGATGACCACTGATGATGTATTGTTAAAAGAAGAATTTAATTTTATTACAAACTTATTTATTAATAGGGGATATGAAGAAAGACTTTTCAAGCAGTTAGAGAATGAAATAAGTGAAAAGGGACATTTGTCCTTTTCCCCCAATTTTAAGGAATCCTTTTGTTAGCAACAAAAGAGTTTTGGAAAGGGTGAAAAGTAAAAATGAGGGCAAAATGTTGGCCTGCATCTTAGACATGACATTCAATCATTAACACCAGAATTATGTGTAATATATTTTCCAATAAAACTAAGGGCATGTTTAAATATGGACAGTGCCTTTCATTATGTTGAGTGACCCTGTTTATACTATCACACTGAGTGAGAGATTTAAATGTCAAACAATGGGGTGTTGTTTATATTAGTGTGTGTTCAGGATGTTCAGCTTTTTATGTTGGAATGATCACTAGACGGCTGTTAGAACGCATTAAGGAGTATCAGTATTATATTAGAAAGAAAGATACAAAAATTGCTTTGTATAAACACACCTTAAGGTGTCCTAATTTAAAAAAAATGTATTTCATTCATTGAAAAGGGGTAGTTAGATTTAAGAGGAGGTGACTTAAAATCATATTTGGAGCAAAAAGAAGCCTCTTGGCAAATAAAGTTCAGATCAGATAGAAGCCCTGGACTCGATGCAGTGAATATCAAGTGTTTTTTTTTTAAGAAATAGAAGAGTGTATGTTATGAACATTTAAACAGTTAATTATTTTTATTACTAGTATGTCATTACAAACACTAATATACCTGCCTACTTTTCTGGTGGAATATGGAGAGTCAGCCTGTACTACATGCCTAAATGACACTTAATATGTCAGCCAGGCCTCTCATGTGGATTTCATCGTATGATCTCTCTGTGCAGCATATTTCTCACTACTTTAAAGTCCACTTACCTTATACATAATTAACAACTTGATCATCTGTGGATACTTAAGTAAACAATGGCTGGGAACTCCGCTTACTTTTCAGAATGGTTCTATGTCAGGAATTAATACCTACAATAAAGTATCTTTCAGCATCCCAAAACTAAAGCTATAACTTATTTCACTCCATACCATGTCTCAGAAAGAAACTAACAGATGAAAACTATAATTATTAAAACTCTTATAAGAGAAGCCCACACAACAACGGAACCACAGACTGACATAAAACCAGTATTTCCAAGGTAGTGAGAAAGGAAAATCTACACTAACTACCATTACAATCAAAACAGTGGATGCTTTCATGACCTAAGCACCTTGGTGGCCTCAACCATAAACTCAGAAGTCACTACTACAAAATAATGGCTATGGCTGCAGACTCAAAAAAGTCATGTAAATGTCTATCTGGCACCAAACTCCAAAAAAATCCATTTCCAATCTACCTTCTTCCAACCACGTAAAAAAAGAGAACAGAAAAACTCCACAGCTCTGGTGTTAAAACTACTATATTTTCTAACTACCTAAATTTTTCACTAACAAAACATATGTACATTTAAATGCATTGATGGTTTCAGATTAAACTCTTATTTCATGCAGTCTATTTTGTGTTTTTTAAGAAAAAGGACAAATTAAATATAAATTAAAAAATAAGTGCATAATTCAAGAAAAAGACCTAATAAAATTAAATCTATTGTGTATTGTTTCTGGTATAAAATGCAATGGCAACCAGCTGAATAGGTTCTTTTTTACTGCTCAGTTCTGCACTTTCTCTCACGAAGTGTAGTGAAAGTAATAAAAAAGAGCATGCTATATCTGAATCAGATAATGCCATAATGGGGTTGACTGGTTTAATCAACATAAAGGTAGCTAAACAAAATGTATGCTATGCTCATTCAGTGCGAAACCTCTTTAGACATAAAGTTTTTTTCAGACTTAAATGCAATTAGCATGTACCATTTTAAACACTGATACTTTTACTGGGTATTGGGCACAAATATTTCTGTAAATTACATTTTAACTTGCATTTCCTTAATACTCACAACTCTGGTTTCTTTTCTGAACCAGTATTACTTTGGAAAAAAGCAGATTCAAGAGCAATTTTCTAAAAATTTTGCTCAGACTGAATCCGAATAGCCAATCATGTCACATGCTCTTTCAAGTTGATAAACTACTGTGCTTATTTGCACCCCCTGCTGTTTGCTTTCCACTATAAGCTGAGCTCCACAAGTATGCTTCTTAGTAATAGAAATAAGCTGACTGTAAGAAAATAGGTGTTTCTAGTAATGCATCATGAATCAAGGTTCATGAAAGAAAAGCACAAACTTCTATTTAGCACTGCCTGACAGTTCACCCAAGATCATCTGCTCTAGCTCAGGAGACCATCAGCTGGGAGTCTGTGATATGTGATATTTCTATTTCACTAGTAAATACTGCATGTTGACATAATTAGAAATTACTTTCTTCTGCTGTAAGCATCTCAAGATAAAAATCCTAATATCCTTGAAGGAAAATCCGTAAGAATTCATATAATATAATAGATGGCATTTCAAAGATGACTGTTTCATGAACACAAATAAATGCTGATAAATTTTGTTAGCTGATAATTTCTTTTTGCCCTGGCCATTCTTCAAAAGATCTCACAAACATCAAGTAAGAAAGGGAAAGGGTTTGCAGGATTAATGGATAGTCTTTCTCTTCCAGTGTAGCCTACAATGGTATTGGTCTCTCTGCTTGTGCAACAGGCCTTGATAATGGACTCTGATGGTTTTGAAGTTGAGAAGCATCACATAAATGGAAACGTTTGACTTGTATGAAACCTGCTTTTACATTTTGTCATCATTTTCAAAGGGGGACTTGAGAAGAAAAGGCATCTTCTTTCCTTCAAGGTACGCCAGCCCTAAACTGGAAATATTAAGAGGGGTAGATAGATTGCAAACTGCTTCAATTCAGGTACAGAAGACTTTGACCCGTATGCCTCAAAAGCTATTTTGCCAGAGTATTTGATTAAATGCTAATAGGCCACTTTTTATTGAAATGACATCTGATCACTCAACTCCCAACAATGGCTACGATGATAAAGTCAGAACAACATGACCCATAAAGACTTTTTGAGTTGGCAAAGTAACTAAATTTCTTAGTACACTACTTTTCATGATTTCTACATGATTTTTGAGTACCCCATTTTGGGTTACCAAAGATATGGCTATATGTTCCAGCAGACTGCTCCTCTGATGTGCTACTGTAACTTACAATGTGGTCCATCAACTGATTCTCAGTGATAGGTATTTTGAAATTATTGCTTTCTGAACCATATTTTTATACAATCCCTAGTCTGATAACATTTTTTTTAACAGTTCACTTTCTAAAAAATCTGTTACATTGAGCAGTAGGTGAGGATGAGGACGCAGACATATCACTCAACAATAACACAAATGACTTGCCAGAATCATCTGCAGTTCTACATCATAATATTTTATTGGCTAGGCACAATGGTTTTCATCCTTTCTTCTGCTTTGAATTTATTTGATGAGGTACTTATATATGTGCATATTAAATCAATAATGTAGTTATAACCCAAAATGTTGACAACTGGGAGACATGTTGTCAAACAGAACATACTAACAGCTATGCCAGAACCAGAAGTCAATTGTAGTGTATTATTTAAGGAAATTTTATTTTCAGGCTCAATATGACAGCCTTTAATGTAACAGTTGTGATACTGATAGGTGAATAGTTCTACTACTGCCTCTTAAGGATTCTAAATGTGTATATTTTAATCCATGAGACAGAAACACTTTTACGCATGGGAAATAACTATTTTACACAAATGTAAATATCTAGCAAGGATTTGCTGTAGATGATATGCATTTTAACTTACTTATTAGCTATTTATGTAATTTGGTTGACTAGCTTAGTCCCACTGTGCAGTGTGTATTTTTAGGGAAGACCCAATTTGATGTTCATATGGACAATGGGAAATTTGGTCAGGATTCCAAGGAAGATTCCTTACTACTTTTGATAAGTGCATTTTGAACATGTTAAATCCACCTGAACTGCATTAAACACAAGTAGATCACACTTTAGTTTAATGACTCATTTGAAAGATGGTATCTCAGGACTGCAGCACCCCCTTTATGCTGCACTACAGTGCTACTACTTGAAAACAAACATAAACATCAGTTGCAGATACATTCCCCACTGCTATCTGATCTCCCAGCATCGAAGGCATCTGCGCTTCCTGTGTAGCCACAGACACTTACAGTACATATAATGTAACACAGATAAATAAAAGCACTATCCAATAGACAGATAGATAGATAGATAGATAGATAGATAGATAGATAGATAGATAGATAGATTTGGATAGTGTGCGGTCACCCTGGAGTAAGCCAAATGCTCTATGCCACAAGCACAAGGACTGTTATATCTTAAAAAGCTTGATATTCTCCAGGATCACCCACATTTGTTTTGTTGTCCATCTGTGTATTTTATTGCTGATATTTTTTTCCTGAAACCTTTTAAATCATGGCTTGGACTCCAAGGACAAGGATAAATGCAATATGTATAAACACTGCTTTTTAATGTAGATACTCAAAAGGCTTATTTTTAGAGGTGGATGGAAACTGAAGTATCAAGAGAAAACCCATATACACACACAGACATCATACAAAGTTCACACATGCTGTAACTCCAGACTTCTAAGCCAAGATCTTACCAATGTGTCTCCATTCTGCATCAATACCTTGAAAGGTATAATTGCAAATAAAAAATAACTGATAGAGAAAAATACTTAGATGTTGTTTATAAAAAAATCTGCTTTTAAATATATTAAACACTGTTGGGCTACCTTGCAAAGTGAGA